>NC_092805.1:24597190-24962190 GCF_040954645.1 Diabrotica undecimpunctata
GTATGGATGAATGTGCTATTCGGTGAGTGTGCGGAGTATGCACATTCTATATTGTGTTGATATCCATCCACGGTGTATCAGCTGTTACTCCAATGTATTCGCGCCTTGTTGCTCGCAATATCACCGATTGAATAGTCCAGTTTTGAAAGTGGGTCAGGATTTGCCTCCAAACTTTTTAACAGTACAGGAAAATGAACATGATTTACGAAAAACTATAAACTCAAATAAAGATCTAGTTTTATAAGTAGTTTTTAATTAATAGTGATTCTGGTTTGGATAAACAAATAACTAGCAATTAATAATTTAGACTCTACACAAAACTAAGACAAACCACACTTGCCGGCTACCAACTTTATGGGAAAAAGCACAATTTTGTTCTAGGTTTAAGAAATTGGCTTTAAAGGTGAAGCAACTGTGTATTAGTCAACTGCTTAAGGATGGGGGCTACATGGTTTCTCAGGTCGTTAACGAGCAAACTCTTTGTGAAAGAACTAGTAATTAATTAGTAATTGGACCACGTTGTTGCACTTTTGCATCTTTATATAAATCTTAATTTAATATTAAATGGCAGTTATTTCTACGTCGCAACGACAATCCCATCTAATTTCTGGTAGTACGAATTAAATTAGTATAACTTGCCGCTCTTTGCAAGAATTGAACGCCATTGGCGCAAATGGTGGCCCCCACCCATATTTACAGAATGTAACGTTTTCAGAGGAAGCTACTCATCTCAACTCATTACTTTGGTATTTGGTTCCTGGTCTGCTGCTGGGAGACCGACGTCTCTTCTCTACGCGGTAGCATCCACTACCCCCACGTGATTAATTACAACTTTTATACATCAGTTTAGAAGTAAAATTAAGAGACATTTTAACCATCTAGAAACTAGAACATTTTACTTTTATTTTAAAATTATAAACTTTATGGTGTATTGGTGCTTTTGTTGTGATTTGTAGGTTTTTATGATGTTATGAAAACTCTACGATAACTTAAAATTAAAACTTAACAAACTAAACGAGAAGAAAAAAACACAAGAAAAATTGTATGATAGCACTATTGTTCATTTTTTGGGGAATTTTTTATTTTGACCGATGGCTTAATTTAGACGTTTTGTTAAAGCTCTTTCAAAGATCAAACCACATTAGTATATTTTCAGTTGTTTGCTATCCGTTGTTGAATGTCATAATTCCACATGTGTAAGCTTGTTCGTGATCTGTGGGAAGTTCGGGGGCGAAGCATATTTTGTGGTTTGTTCAGGAGTCACTGGGGAATTATTCATCTCTATTTATTAGAAGTGGACGCTTATATTAGCCCGTTGTGTGTTTTAATAATAGACTGTCCATAGTTTTTGGAATATAGAAATTTATTAATTGAAAAGCGGAATAGGAGTTATCTATGAGAATGGATTTCAGGAGATTGAGAGATTCTTCTTTGTAAAGCGGTTGTATTAACGTGTATACTCTAAGGCTGAGGGCTTGTACCAGGTTAAGTTTATATCTGATTGGGTGTGTCGAATGGTAATTTAAGAAACGGATACCAGCCATTTCTTTTCTGTACCATGTAGTAACTAATCTGTTATCAGATGTGCAAATAATTCGCACACAATAATCTAAAAACGAGATACTGTTTTCAGCCTCAAATTCACATGTAAATTGTAGGTGATAATCAAAGTAGTTAAAAACTGATAAGGTGTCCACCGTCTTGTTCGATGGGGTTGCTAGAATCAGATCGTCGCCAAACTGTTTAACAAAGGGAACCTGAAAATCTAACTTCCTGATCTCTCATTAATAAGATCGTCTAGTACAAAGTTGACTAGAATAGGAGAAATCGTGGATCGCATAAAAGATCGTGGATCGTGGGAAAAAGTTTCATAAGATACCGAACTGTGGGGTAGGATTTGATTTTAATGGTTGCAGAGAGAAGTTAATACACTGGAAAGTAAAAGATTTGTGAACAATGATACTACGTCAAAGCTTACTAAGACAAATTTTTACTTTGAAGTCATTATTATAATTCTATGCTTGTGAAAGAATGTTCGTTATAAATTGAGCTATATTCGTGTTCGGAGCATTTACTGACGATAGTATGGGTCGCATGCTTGGCTTGTGGCTTGTTAATTTTGGGAAAACAGTAAAATCTAGGAGCATAGCTATTGTAATTATGAATAAATTTGGCTAGTTTCTCGTCATTAATTTTTTTTGTTTTAAAGTTCGGTGATATATCGGTTGATTTTGTTGGTGTAGGTTGAAGTGGGATTGCGAAGAACTGGTTGATAGTATTTGCTATTATCTAGGACTTGCTGGCTCAGATTAATGTATTGCTCTCTCATCATAAGGACTGTGGCATTACCTTTATCACTAGTTAGTACCATTAGGTCAGGGTGTCCTTTTAGAAAAGTGGACATTTGTTTATATATTGGATCAATATCGATTTTGGCGTTAACAGGCTTATGTGAGAAGTTGATGAGAATCTTATTGGCAGATGATTTTAATTCGAGAAGGTCATTGGATTCAGCGTAAGACAGTATGTTTTCTATGTCAGCTTCGAAATTACATACAGAGTAGTTCTTAAATGAGGGTTGTAATCCGAACTTTAATCTGAGAGAAAGAAGTTTGAGGACGTTGTTGGGTATTTGGATGTCTGTGAGATTGTTATCTATTTCTCGTGAAATGGTAAGCCAATGAACGGAGTGGTCTCCAGCTTGTTTAATTTGTTTTGGAGATGGGATATATATATATATATATATATATATATATATATATATATATATATATATATATATATATATATATATATATATATATATATATATATATATATATATATATATATATATGTATGCCTGTTGTATTTGTTGTGTTCTGTATTGTTCAAAGGCTTTCGTCTTTTCTTCAAATTTTGTCGTTACTACCTCTATAAACCATGGTGTTTTCGTTTTTGATATATTAGTTAGTGTTCGTTACTTTCCTTTCTTCAAGTGATTCTGTTGCTGGGTTAATTATGTTATTTTTGAGTTTTCCAGCTTTCCTCGATGTTATCGTAATATTTCATTCCCAGCGATCGTCTCTGTTATTCCTTTTCTGTATAAGATTTCCGTGGATTCCGTATTTAGTCCTTCGATTTTGATTTTTGTTTGTGTTGGCGCCGCTCTCTTGGGTGGGAGTTATACAATAAAAGATCTAGAGGTAATCACAGTTCTACAATAAAAATATTTCATAACATGTTGATAAAAGTATAGTAATAATAATACAGTTAGATAAAATTTGTAATATAATAAAAGTGTATTAATAAAATATAAACCACTAGAAACAAATTAAATTTATTAGCTTTACCATATCATCAGTACTACATAATATATAATGCTCATTTTCATTTAAAAAATGATTTTTATAAAAAAAATGGTGAAACGGTGACTTGTGAATGAAGAATTGCTTCCTGATAATTTTCATAAGAAAATCGTTTCTTCTCGAAGAGATTATGAGTATTTTTATTACTAAATTTTTTGGATTTAACCGATATCTACATTTGGCATATTACAACTGATTTAATATTTCTTTATGAAAATATATTTTTAACCCGACGACTAAATAATTATATTCTGGTATTTTGTGCCGTTTACATTTATAAGTTAAGTATGAAAACATCTTAAAACAAACTGACTATTGCCTGGTCTAATATCATCTCACGCTATTTTCCGCAATATTGCCAATAGGACACACGTCGCATGTTATAGTTCTATCGATACGTCTGTTTGTCTGTTCTATGATGCTTGCGTTCCATGTTTCTCTGCTCCCTCTATGTCATTTTTGAAGTGACAATAACACGACGCCTCAATGATCATGAACGAATTTGTTGTTTTAATTAACACATGTGTTCACTTTTGTTTCTGTTGAAGTTTGGCACCGTGTTTAACGAAAAATAGAAAATATTGAAAAATCGATGCAAAGATAAATACAAAATTAATAATAAAAATTGCTTCTGTGTGTGTGATATGTATTTTAACTGTGAGTTCAGCTAGTATATCAAAAACATTTGCTGAATTTTGGCTTTGACATAATCGATAATTACAATAAAATATGTTTTTAGTATCTGAAAGTTTTACTAAAAGATTCCTTATAAAAGCATATAAGTAAAAGAGCCTTTCGGACTACATTACAACATAACGTTCTCAGACTAAAAAGTCCATCATAAGTGTATGTACCTGAAAAAGGTATTACCACTTTAGTGACTGCAAACGTAGATTGAAATTAAAGATTAAAGATTAAATTTTGACTAAGGTTAAACGTAAGACTGCCAAATTTGGTGGTCCTCATGTATACCTGGTGAGTATTTTACCACATTACTCTTTCAATCTTAGTCAAAATTGATTCTTTACGTTTGCATTCACTAAAACGGTAATACTTATTCCAGGTAAATGCAGCGGTAATGGACTTTTTAGTTCGAAACCGTTTTATTAACAACAAAACGGTTGTTAATTAACTCTTTTAAATTGTTAAATAACTTTTTTAATTATGTACCTTTTATAAACGATTGTGATTTATGGTAAACAGCCAACTACAGGAATTTGTTTTCCTTGTAAACTTTTAGTATTGATACACAGGTACTCAGAGAGAGCATTTTCTTCGATGAAGACTAAAAAGTACGCTGAGATACGAATTTGGTAGCTAACAGAGAAATGATAATATAAAAATCAAAATAAATAAAGAAAACAGGTCAATTGTTTAAGTGGATGGTTGTTCAATAGAATAAAAAGAAATACAGGGAACCACCAGGTAAATAAGAAAACCTTAACTTGCAGCGTTCACTATACGCGGATGCTATTGTATTGGTATCAAATAGTAAAACTAAAGCGTGAAGACTGGGAAATGGATGATAGTTAATAATAAGAAAGATCAAAATAATCGGGAGATGTAATATAACAATAATAAATGTAATATAACAATTTTAGAAAAAATAACAACATAAAACAACTAAAACATACAACAGCAACAACAATCATAATATCTGGGTAGCATTATAACTGATGGTTGCAAAATAGACACGAAAATAAAAATAGATGAACTAAGTGTAATAACGCACGGTTATAATACACAATTAATATAACACTACTAGACCACAAAGCTGTAAAAATTAAGGGCAGGAAAAAAGTTTTAAATACGATCACAGTGCCAATAATAATATATGCAAGTCAAAAATTGGAAAATTCAAAAAACACATTAATGAAAAACCAACGAAATCGAACTGAAACATTTCAGAAAAATGACCGAAAAATCAGAATGGAAAAGGATGAAAAATGAAGATGTCAGACAAATAACAAAGAAGAAGTTTATAAACAGATAGAGCACATCAAAGAAATGAGAAGGAATTAAGGAAAAACTATTAAAGAATTAAAGACAATTACTAAAACTTAGAATGCATGGATAAAATGGATAACAGAACAACCGGAAATAGAATCTGGCGTCCGAGAGGGCAAAAGGATATGAGAAGAAAAAAAGAAAGAAGTAGAGTTGGAAGGGTTTCTATATTAAAGAACATTTCCCTTAAAGCAGAGTGTTTGAAAATTTAAAAACCACTTTTCTTTCCATACAATTCCATATCAATATACATGCATTTAAAATTTGCTTTGATAGCTGCGAAAAGCACATTTGAGAAATATCCTTTATATTTATTATACAACGAGCGAAATCTCTTGGGCAACATGTCTTAAATGCTTGTTTTCGATGACTCCTTTCTCATGGAATATGACAGGATTAGTACGTCTTAAATTTCAAGTCTTGCAGAATAAAAATACACACCTTACGATTATATCAATAGGCTTAAAAACCACAAAGAAATTATTATATATTAAGACAGTATGTTATAATAAATTCCAGCTCTACAAGGTTAGAGCTCCGGTTGAGCTCAGATAAACGGTATAGTATAAAAATATGGATAATGGAATAGGTATAAAAAGATAACACAGTTAAAAGATAACAAAGTACTGTTTTATGTTATAAAAATCCATGCAGATATTGCTTTAAGCCAGTATGAAATCAAACTGCTCAACGAAAGGACGGAAAATTGGGAAAATTTTTCCCTTCTTCTTTTAACTTCGTCTTCTATCTTCTCAATCAATAAATATTTCTTAAATTCAATTAACTCATTTAAATTTTATACAAGCACAAGAAATGAACAAATAATGTAAAAAATCAAACAGAACACAGTGCCCAATCAACGAATCGCAGACGCCGCAAAGAAAATCTTAATTATCGTTCCACGATTTCACATTGAAAAATCATCGAACAGCGATCATTGTTACGGTTGTTCCCAGAATTTTTTTTTTTTTTATTTAAAGAAACAAAGTCGCATCTACCCAAAGGTTATTAGCGACATTCCTGTAACATTTGTAATAACGTTAAATTTAACATTTGTAACAATCAATCATTGTAACAATTAATTACAATTTGTGAACAATTGAACATTTGTAACAATTAATTAAGTTAAATTTTGTGTAACATATTTATACATTGTTTGGAACTAAACTTTTGTTGAGGCGTGCTTTCAGGTTATTTGGCAAATTGTAAGACTGTCTTTGATTTACATATTTAGGACAGTCTATCAAGAAGTGCTTTATACTGTCTACTGTATTGCATGTTTCGCATTTTGGAGGTTCACTATTTGAGAAGAGATAGGCATGAGTATACCTACAGTGTCCAAGTCGTAGACGTGTAATAATAGTTTGGCATCTTCTACTTCTGGCTGTGGACTTCCATGAAAAAATATCACTTTTGATGGTTCTGAGTTTCGAACTAGAGTCATTCCACTCCCGATTCCACGCACTTAACACCTTATTTTTGAAATAAACTTTAAGATCGCCTGCGATACTCCGACACTTTGTTTCTGATGCGTCACTGGTGATAGCGTTACGCGCACTAGTATCTGCTTCTTCATTCCCTTCTATGCCTATATGAGATAGTATCCATAGGAAGTGGACTCTTCTGAAATTTTCTTGAGCTTTCATTAATTCGGCCCTGATAATTTTCTTAATGGGGTGTTTAGGGTGTACATTTTGCATAGCTTTGACTGCGCTGAGAGAGTCAGAAAGGACTAGACAACAAGGGATGTTTTTAATATTTACTTGCTTGATGGCTTTGAGCAAACCAAATAGTTCTGCAGTATAGATGCTGAAATTTAGAGGAAGTTTAAATTGAAAAGTGTCATTTGGCGTTACCACTGCTACTTCAACGCCAAGTTCACCTTTGGATGCATCTGTATAAATTTTAATCCACTCATTGTATTGTTGATCTAGAATTGAATTTAGTTTAACTTTAAAAATAATAGGACTAGTTTCATGTTTATTATATATACTTAACGCTATAATGACTTTGGGCTGTTCGATAGTCCAAGGTAGATAGTTATTGGTATTCGTTTGAAATACTGTTGGGAATTGAATGTTCAGTCTGGAGCTATATAATCGGATTCTCTCGTAATAAGGTTTGGAGGCACGTAGCTTATTATTGTAATAATTAATATATTTGTTAATAAAAGTATTACAGTAGAGGGGTTTTTTATATTTGAGGCTATAGATGTAGCATGCGCTAGAGCTAAGTATATTCTTCGGTAATTTAGAGGTGGTTCGCCGGCTTCGCTCAGTATGCTTTCGGAGGGGGTTGTCCGGAAGGCTCCGAGAGCAATTCTAATACCATCGTTGTGTATGCTGTCAAGTTTTTTAAGTAGTGTTTTTGAAGCAGATGCATATGCAATTGATCCATAATCTAATTTAGATCTAATTAGTGTTTTATATATTCTCAACAGAGTTTCCTGATCTGATCCCCAATTTCGGTTTGCCAATGTTTTCATTAGATTCAGTCTTTTATGACATGTTAAAATTGTTTGTTTTATATGTTCTTACCAAGTAAGTTGTTGATCAAACCACATACCTAAGAACTTTGCCGTTGGTTTAAATGGGAGCATAGTGTTGTATAATTTTAATGTAGGGCGCATTGATGAAACCTTTTTGGAGAAGAGTATACCTGATGTTTTTGTTGCTGAAAATTTGAATCCGGTCGTTAGAGACCATTGTTCTAATTGGTTTAGAAAACACTGCAAAGCGTTTGTCATTGATTCGATGTTATTTCCTTTGATATAGACAACAAGGTCATCTGCGAAAAGTCGAGCCTTTAGAGGTTTAGTAAGGTTGTTAATAATATTATTTATTGTCACTAAGAATAAAGTAGGACTTAGGACTGATCCTTGGGGTATTCCATTTTCTTCACTTTTCTCCTCTGAGTAAGGATTATGTACTCTTACGCAAAAAGACCGGTTCTGTAAAAAGATTTTAATAAATTTCAGGCAATTTCCACGAATATTCCATGAATGTAGTTCTTTCAGAATATTGAATTTCCAACAAGTATTAAATGCCCTTTTCAAGTCGAAAAATATTGCAATGCAATGTTGTTTGGTTGCTAGCGCTTCATGAATGTCAGATTCTAGATCAAGAATATTGTCAATGCCCGAACGATTTTGTCTGAAACCGTTTTGTTCCAGAACTAAACGATTTGATAATTCTAATGTCCACGTTAATCTAAGATTTACCATTTTTTCCATCAATTTGCTCATGGAACATATTAAGCTGATTGTTCTGTATGAGTCAGGTTCTAGGATTGATTTTTGAGGTTTTAAAAAAGGTAATATAATAGCTTTAGACCAAATTGATGGAAATTTATTATTTTGCCAAATTAAGTTAAAAAGTTGAAGAATAAATAATTTTGCTGAGTAAGGATCCCAGAAAAATTGACTTCTAAGTAAGTAATCTTAAACGTTTTTGTTGATTTTTTTTTATATTTTTAATACGAATAACGACATTAAAAAATAAGATTTAAGTTTAAAAAGATTCATTAGCAGCTAAGCATTTGAACAAACACCAAACATTTTTATCCCAAAAACAAAGCCATTAGTTACCAACTACATTAAAAATAAACTTTTAATCGTCCCAAAACTTTCGGCTTCTACATAATTTACAGATGTATAACCAATAAATTATCAGCAATTAGTTGTTAGTGGTTCCAGAAAACGGAAAAGTTCAGATAATTTTTCTAAATAATGGTGGATGCTCATAAGTAACACACAGTCTAACACTGCTCTGGAATGTGACTTTATCACCATGCGAGATTAGATGGTGACTGTTTTATTTGATGTTCCTTCGAGTTAATATTGCAACAGATAGGGATGGTTGGGGAAGTCTGTGAGGCGGAAAAAATTAATGCTATCCCGTAAATATGGTTAGAGGCAATAAATATGATAGTGCCGTTATTGCCACAGTCGCGGAAAACCCTAAAGATGTAATAAGTAGGAAATATGAAGACCAATACTTTATTACCACCCTTCGGAAAAAGAACAGGAGTCAACTGGACAGGATATTAGCACAGGACTCACTTTGAAATTTCGATTTCAAATTGAGAAATTATTTTCAAAAAATTTAAAATAAAAATTATATGATAATTTTCATTATAATTTCACATGAAATAATATTTAACTTCATCTGGCATAACATTTTTGTTAATTGGGAAAATTCCACCTTTTCGGAATCCACTCTCTATGATTTCTGTTAAAGAGTTGACCCCTAAAAATCAATCATACGAACAAGCTGAATTTTGTAGAAAATATTAATTTTGGGACCCCAAAAAAGATGCAAAAAAGTTTATCACTTTTACCCCCGAGTTCCCCCTAAACCCCCCCCCCCCAGGAGGGAGGGGGGTAAAATAATTAATTTACCAAGAATCTGTACACTGTAGAAAAAATGTTTCAAGTAAAAAATGTAGTTGAGATAATTTTAACAGGTTGTCTGCCGCGTGTACCGTCGGCTTTCATTTGAGGTATTACTAGCAGGCCGTGCTTCATGATAAAGAGATAACTAAAATCACCTTTATTGTAATTTTTGAAATTCACATTTGAATGAAATATTAAGTCCACCAATGGTTATAAGGTATTTTTATGGACTAAATTATATGTTTTTCTTTAATGTTCGCCGGCTATCACGTGGGACTGTAGTTATAACTTATTACAATATTACCAAGTGTCAGCGGGCGAACACTATTTACATGAAGCAGTTTCTAATCAAAATCCACAGTAATATTTATATAATCGAAAATATATTGTATAGTAACCTTAACTTACATATTAGCAAATTTTGACTAAATGCTCAAAGGTAAGAGGCCACCCATGAAAATGAGAAGAAAAATCGTTACACAATTTCACGTGTTAGTAGGGAGTTAAAGTGCAGGGCAAAACGTTAACGTTAACGTATAATTTGACAGCTACTCGTGCGCAGTAGAGGAATACCATCGAGTTAGAATCTATGG
Source organism: Diabrotica undecimpunctata (assembly GCF_040954645.1). Taxonomy (NCBI): domain Eukaryota; kingdom Metazoa; phylum Arthropoda; class Insecta; order Coleoptera; family Chrysomelidae; genus Diabrotica; species Diabrotica undecimpunctata. The sequence goes on from NC_092805.1 coordinate 24,607,531, forward strand.
AGAAGCTATGAGCATATTAACGTGTGTATTAAAAACGGCGTAGATAGGCGTGGCTAACGGTGATACCAATATGGCGGTGAGATCATGGCCGGACTCAATAATATTAAAACTACTATAAAAATATGACTAGTTATTCAGAAGATTTAATCATAATCTACAAAGTGCAATACATTTTTAATAAACTATGATTTATTTATCCCGCGGTAAACACTAAAAACACGATATATTATACATAAAGATAAATTAATACAGTCAAATACTATTAATTTATTCTCTGAAGTACGGACTATTACTTTGTTTACATATTTGTATACTAACCTGTAGAACGTTATTCCTGAAGATTTTTTATTAACATTGCTTCTGCCACTGCAACAACGTTGAAAATAAGAAACCATTATTATGCACTATCACAATATATTATTACAGTTTCTATAAAAGTATTATAAAACTAATAATATTCGAAAATCAACAAACGTAAACAAACATATACGATCTGTCAAAAGTGTCAAAACAATATGGCCGAAGTGAGGTCGTTTTTAGTCACGTGATGCCCTCTCTATAGATACTAACTCAATGAGGAATACATACGTTTGCGTTAACGGGTCTCCGTAACCTTGCGTGCTTTACGAATTCCCTTAACGTTATCCAAATTGTTCCGAGTATTACCGAATGTCTGTCAAATCTCCGAAAATTAAAAACTTTTTGTTTATTTTGTGATTTTAACCAAAGATTTATCTTTTTTTGTATTATTGTAACCTAAGAATAGTGAAAAAAATCGAAAAAAAATGACGGAAACCAATTTCCCAATAAATTATTACCAAATACATGTAGAAGTACAGCATCGTCTATGTCATTATCCTCGAAATCAGATTCCCGAAACATTTCAATATTAAGGATATCCTTCCATTCTGCTGTAAAAGCAATCAAAATATTTCATAAAAAATCTACCTAAACCAGGAAAAATACATAAAAGGACAATGTCTAATCATTCAAATTTGTAAACAATTTACAACAAATCTGAGTAAAAGTAAGGTTAAAAACACACGTCAGACGTTAACGTTTTACCGTTTTCACTTCACAGTTAAAACGTATAGTGGCCGTAAACCTAATTTCTTTACGTTTACGTTAGTGTTAACGTTTACGTGTTACCTGCACTTTAACTCTTTAGTAACACTTAAGTAAACGGTAAACTTTTAGGTTATCGAGATTTTTGAATAAGAGTTTTCTCCTGTTATACAGTTCCTCAATTGAGTTAAACTGTAAGTGCATATTTAGAAAACTGTTTTCCTGTAAATTATAATTAAGGTGAGTATATATCCAATAATATTATATTAAAAAGTTATACTTTATAAAATTAAAAAGTTATACTTTGTAAAATTACTGCTAGGAATATTTCCGATCCCATTCCATCGTTACTCTAATATTACTATTTTTTGAATATATAAATTTGTTAACCAAAAAACAATGTCCAAGATGTCGACAGAAAAGAGAAGCCAAATAGTTTTTTAACATTTTTTGCTTTTCCAAGTGGCCCAGATAAATGTGTGACAATATTTCTCTTCTTGTGCGAATATTGAGAGCAGCGCCAAATTTTCTCCATTTGCGCGCATCCTTTTCATAATAATACAAACGCCGGTCATCTGTTAGCTCAGTGTCTGCATTTGTTGCTTCTATTTCATTTTGTTTTCTCTTATCAGTTCTAGTCTCAGAGTCAGTGTCATATTCACTAATTTTATATGGATTGAGTCCACTATTGAATTGTCTGAATCTGCATCTCCTTCCTCGTCGGTTGGAACATTTTGGATAAAGGTTCATAAATGTTTAATTTGTTTTTCATAGGTATCTATTTTAATTGAATAATATAATAAAACGTTTCTGTTTTAAAAATACTCGTATTATAGATGTAACAATATGAAAATCACTTACCATGTAAAAAAAAGAAATGTTTATTATTGTACACAAATCATATAAACCATGGTTATGGTTATCATATAAACCACACTAATGTATTTGTATACAGCGCGGTGTTTTAAGGCTAATAACCTCCCCAAAATGATGGCGAATTCTAAAACGATAGAAGTAAGTCCCCAGGTGGGTAGATCATACAGTATTGGCAAGTCCCACTCCTTTATAAAAAAGGACAGCTTCATGGAATCTGGGGGAAGCAAGAAATCGCTAAAAACAACAAACTTGAATATAGCAACACTCAATGTAAGGTCCTTAAACAGAGATGAAAAAATCTATGAGCTAGAAGAAGAAATAAAGGACCTAAAGTGAGACATAATTGGTCTCGCAGAGGTAAAAAGGAAAGGTGAGGAGCGCATAACATTGCAATCAGGTAACATCTTGTATTACAAAGGGCACAAAGAACAAAGTCTAAATGGCGTAGGATTTCTGGTTTCTAAGAAACATGCTAATAAAATAGAACAATATGTGGGAATCTCAGAAAGAATTGCAATGATTGTGATAAATATAAACGAGAAAATCACCCTAAAAATCATTCAAGTGTACGCCCCAACTTCAACACACCTCGATGAAGAGATAGATGAGTTCTACGAGAAAATAATAGAAACCAACACGAACTATCACAGCACTTACACACTTATAATAGGAGATTTCAACGCTAAGATTGGACAACGACTAGAAGAAAGCGAAAACTATATTGGTGAATTCGGCTATAGTGTTAGAAATGAGAGAGGAGAAACCCTGGTTAACTTCCTACATAGCAACAAATATTTCGTAATGAACACATTTTATAAGAAAAATCCGCAAAGAAAGTGGACGTGGTTATCACCAGACGGAAAAACAAGGAACGAAATCGATTACATCATGTGTAACAAGAAAGATGTCGTAGAAGATATAACAGTAATAAATAATGTCTCTCTGGGTAGTGATCACAGAATGGTTAGAGCTAAACTAAAGATTAAGTATAGCAAACGTAGAATTAACTTTAATAACACGATACAAATAGACACAGAAAAGCTAAAAGTCGATAAAGAAAAATATGCTAGCAAATTAAAAACCGCCCAAGCACTGAATCTAGAACAACTCAGCGTTAATAAAATTAACTCACTTATAACAAAAGAACTATTGAATGCTAGCTCAGAAGTAGCAACCCGCCATAACAACAAAAAATCCAAAATAAGTGCAGAATCGAAGAATATGCTGAAACAACGAAAAGAGCTTCTGTCACTAAACAAAAGAAATACCACAGAATACAAAGAACTTAATCGAGCCATACGAAAACAGATAAAAAACGATATTAAAAAATATCAACAAGAACATGTAGAAAGAGTGATAGAGAAAAATCGAAGTCTGAAATATACCAAACCGAAATTAGGAAAGAAAAATATTATAACTATGAAAAATCAACAAGGCCAACTAGAAACAAGCAAAGCTCAGATATCAAACATAGTTGAAAACTTATATACTGAGTTATACCGCTCAAGAAACGATCCCCCCGACTCTTTAAAGCAAAATCTGAAAAGACAAATAACAAACGTAAATTCTGAAGTAATGCCCGAAATAAGGGAAGTAGAAATAGAAAATGCAATTAAAGAATTGAAAAGAAATAAAGCACCGGGTAGTGATGGAATTCTGGCAGAAATGTTGAAAGAAGGCGGAGAAGTAGTCATCAGGTACCTAAAAATACTTTTTAATAAATGCCTATTTGAAGGAAACATACCAAAGGAATGGAATACTGCTAACACAATATTAATACACAAAAAAGGGGACAATACAGATCTGAAAAATTATCGTCCAATATCACTACTATCACAACTTTATAAAACATTCACAAAAATAATTACAAATAGATTGACAACAAAGTTCGATGTATATCAACCAGTAGAGCAAGCCGGATTTAGAAAAGGGTTCAGTACATGTGACCATCTTCACACACTAAAGGTCCTAATAGAAAAAGTTAACGAATACAATTTACCAATCTGTTTAGTATTTATAGACTACGAGAAAGCTTTTGACAGCATAGAATTATGGGCTATTGAGGAAGCACTGGTCAACAGCAGAATAGATTCTAGATATAGGATATTAATACATAATATATATCAACACGCTGAAATGGTAGTCACGATGGATAACGGAATGAAAACGAGGCCAATAAAAATCAACCGAGGAGTAAGACAGGGAGACACCATATCTCCAAAACTATTTACTGCCGCACTTGAAGACATCTTTAAATCACTAAATTGGGAAACGAAGGGACTATCGATAAACGGAAAGTATTTAAACCATCTAAGATATGCAGATGACGTAGTACTAATAGCCGACAGCTGGAAAGAACTGAAGACAATGATCGATGAGCTTCATACGGAATCCATAAAAAAAGGACTGAAAATGAATCTGAGTAAAACTAAGCTAATGTCGAATAAAGATGATCAACCGACGATAACCATCCAAGGAACAAAAGTGGAACATAAACAAAGAAAACCAAACTACCGAAATAAGCAGACGAGTAAGAATGGGATGGGCCGCATTTGGAAAACTCTCATACATACTGAAAGACAAAAAGATACCCCAAAACCTTCGAACAAAAGTGTTCGATTCTTGTATCCTTCCCGTTCTCACTTACGGAGCTCAAACCTGGACATTCACAAAAAAGAACATGGACAAGATTCGAAAAACTCAGCGAGCCATGGAACGACAGATGCTTGGTATCTCACTAATAGATCGGCAAACGAACGAAGCAATCCGGAACAGAACAAAAATAAAGGACGCCGCGAAACAAGCAGCTAAATTAAAATGGAAATGGGCTGGGCACAACGAACGTCTCGAAGATGGTAGATGGAACAAAGAAGTCGGAAACTGGCGACCGTACGATGCGAAGAGACCAAGAGGAAGACCTCAAATGCGCTGGAGCGACGATATCAAAAGAGTCGCAGGACCAATGTGGAAACGCCTAGCACACAACAGGGATGAATGGCGAGAAATGGGAGAGGCCTTTATTCGACAATTCGGATAGAAAAAGGGCTATAAAAAAAAATGTATTTGTATACATAAACTGACAAAAGCGGGACAGAATTTAATTTATAGAATCCCTCAAGCACCTTCGCATCACGTATATAGATTTTAAAGTACAATAATTCAATATCTCTACCATAGATGGTGCCTAGAGTAGGCTACGTAATTAAATACAAGTTTGAACGGATTAAACCAGTGAGTGCAAACACCGCTATAAAGCAAAACATTGAACTCCTTTTTTAACAGAATTTAAGCTGTAAACATTGTTTTAAATAGTAAGAAGGTATATTGGATATAAATATCTTATGCAGTGATACTAAATGCCCGTCCGGTGAAGTGTTAAGCATCAGAGGGCATCATAATAAATGAAGAAGTTATCAATAACTAGCTCTACGCTGAAGATTCAACTGTAACATCTAAACGACATATGCAAAATCTAAGAAGAAAAGATGAATTGAAAGAAAACAAAATTTACGAGATTCCCTAAAAATTTAACAAACAATAATAATGAAATCTTAACCGTTTCTTATATACCTAATAATAGAGAAACAAGGATAAGGTGGCAACGAAAACGTATATAATAATCACCCCCTTGAAAATAAAAAAGTTACTTACTAATAGAGATATCACATTAAAATTAGGAACAGGAGAATTAAATATTATAATAAATAAATAAATCTTAGATTAAATATACAAAATCTATCTATCTAATCTAATTAGCCTTCTTCGGTCCATCTTTGGACATAGGCCTCCCCAATCCTTTTCCATTCTTCTCTGTCTGTCGCTATAGTCATCTACCTAGAGCCCACGTGCTTCTTGATATCATCTGCCCATCTCATTTGGGGCCTTCCTCTGCTTCTTTTGTATTCCCACGGTCTCCAACTTATAAGAATTTTGTTCCATCGGTCTTCTTTTTGTCTTATATTGTGTCCTGCAAATCTCCATTTCAATTTTGCAACTTCTTGTCTAACATCCCCCACTTTTGTTTTCTCTCTTATTCACTCGTTTCTCTTTTTATCCATTAATCTTATGTGCAACATTTGTCTTTCCATTGCTCTTTGGGTTTTTATGATTTTGTCCATGTTTGCTTTTGTAAATGTCCAGGTTTTGGAACCATAAGTGAGAACAGGGAGTACGCATTGGTTGTATACTTTGGTCTTAAGATGCTGTAGATATCTTTGAAATGACGCTGAAATATACAAAATAAGTGAGATAAAAATGTCACTGCAATTAGTCAAGGAGAAATAGAAAAATGAAAATACTATTTCTATTTTATGATAGAAAACGTTTCTTTCGGTATTCCTGTACTTCTTTAGCTTAGATAAATACCAATATAACGGCACTATAATTTTATAATTTGGTTTACCAACTTCATCGATAAGACGAATTGATATTTTCCCTTATCACGATGCAGTATTACAAAGTTAGAAGTCTCTAAAATAATGTCCATCCACTAATGTGTTCCAGTTTGTTGTTCTTGGTGATTTACGACCTATTTCTTATAGGTTTAGTGAATGTTCTCAGCCAACGTGTTGTCTTATATGTATCTTATAAATAATCGAATAAAAAATTTACGACCACATAAGCTTTTCGTATGAAATTTTAGTACTACATACCAACAAACGAAATCTACAGGATATATCGGAAATTATTTGACCATGATAAATGAAAAAATATATTATTTCAAATGTTTTAAAGATATTTAAAACGATTTATAATAGTTTGCTATTCTAAAATACCTCTTCTTTCTTCTTCCTACTTTATAAATAGGGTTAATGCCTGTTTTACTTCGGTTTTTAGCCTCAATTGACGTTGTCTGACCATTTTTCCTCGGTGGTCCCAATGATCTTCTTCCATTTGGCAATTTGTCTCTTGCTATTCGTACTATTCTATTTTCTGTCATTCTTTCGATGTGTTAATTCCATTTCACTTTTCTTCTTTTGGTCCACGCGTTTATTTCCTCTATACCACATCTCGCTCGTATTTCCTCACTTCTTACTCTGTCTCTTAGAGTTTGGTTTGTTATTTTTCGTAAGCCTTTCATTTCTGTTGTTTTCAGTAGTCTTTGTTGATTTATATACCCTTATTTCCTTTTCTCCCATTCTATATCCTCTTCTTTTTTTAACTTTTTTTATGATTTCATCCATTATCAGATCAAATATTAATGGGCTCAGCGAATCTCCTTGTCTAATGCCAGTTTCATATTTGATAGGTTACGATAGTTTTCCTTTACATCTTATCATATCTTTATATATATTCTCAATGGTTTTTACTAAATCCAGTGATACTCCCTTTTCATATAATAAATGTATCGCGTCCCGAATTCTCACTCTATCAAACGCTTTCTTCAGATCTATCAGACACATATATGCTGGTTTCTTCTATTCCAGCGACTTTTCTTTTATTTGTCTTATTACAAAAACTGCATCCGTGCATGATCTTCTTGTTCGAAATCCTTGCTGTTCCTTTTGCAGAGATATTCGTTTGTTTATTTTTGTCGCTATTATTCTTGTTGTCAATTTGAGTGTTGAATTTAATAGATTTATTACACGATAATTATTGGGGTCTTTCTTGTCTCCTTTTTTGAAGAACCAGTTGTTGTACAAGGTGATCACCTCCATATTTTAAGGGTTCATTTGGTATTTGATCTTCTCCTGGTGACTTTCTGTTTTTTAATTTGTTTAGTCCTTCTTTCACATCGTTTTGGGAGATTTCGGTCTTTTCCTCAGTTATTATATTTGGCGTTTCTAGTAAAGGTTCCTCGTTCTTCGCTCACTGCATAACTTCGCCTGCATTGCTCACTAGGTGGATCGAGTAGCTTGGTAAATGATGTTGCCGGTCCCAAGCCCGGATAAAGGAGGAGGGTTGTAGGATTAGGTTAGCAGCCTGCCATATATAAAAATAAAAAAAAAGCTCAAAGAACCGGTGTCGAGCCGGAAATGAACAAATTTATTTATTTATAAAAAAAAGAAAGTTGCAGTGAATGAAGAAAATGAAAAAGACTAAAAAAGTTAAGATGATAATAAAAAACTTTCAGAGCCTACTTGATTTGAACTATACACAAAATATTAATATATTTATAATGTGTAGAAGTGCGGCTAGAAAGGAAATCGAATGGTACACGAAGCATTAATTTTGGTATACCACAAGGGACTGTATTGGGACCCATATTATTTATACTGTACATATAAACAATTTCCTTACTTGTGAAACTGAAGGTGACATATTAAGTTGTGCAGATGACACAACAATTTTGTACTCTGCAGACACGTGGATGAATCTAAAGCAAAAAATGGAACACGACTTAGAATTAATTATTTATATATTTAACTATAAACTTCTTACAGTAAATATTGTTACGATAGATAATGACGCATCGTATGGGTCAGAACTGTAAACATATTTATTACTAATATTTTTGTTATTCAAGTATTTTCTAAATCACACACCGGCCGGCGAAGACGCAGGTAATAACCAATGGGTTCCCCTTCGATAAAAAACCGGCCTGAGGTCCCGTTCATTCGAGGCCATTCTTGTCAACATTGCCGCGACCGGTCTTCCTCAATGTTCGAGCCAATTCATATCTGCTTCTAGGGGATTCCGAAACTAACGGAACTTTATATTTAAAGAGGAATTTTGTTGTAAACAAGACAGTTAGTTTTTGAACATCGCGTCGCGTTTTAAAATGTAACGCACGTATTATAATAAATGTAGATAAATTATATAATTATTGATGTAATATAAATCAGATAGATTGTGCAAATAAAGACTTTAAATAAACTTCTAAGTGTTATAATTGTAGAACCTTTATTAATAAATAAAAACAATGAATTAGAATAATAAAAAAATAACATTATGGATAAGATAGTTTACGTCCCATTTATAAGCTATAAGACCAGATTAAATATCTGTAAAAATATAAAATCTGAATAGGCATTCATGGACTGACTAATATAAACTCCTTGGAGTTCAAATCGACTCATATCTAAGATGAAATTTACACATAAACCAAAGTGGCCTACATTCTTCGTATATAAAAGTTTCATGTCCACCTTTAGCCTTTGGTGCCAATATATCAATTTTTTTCTAAAAGAATATATAACTTGTAAACACTTAAATGTCTAATTATGTTAGGTTTGGCACTATGTTCTTACTAAGAAAAGAAATTTGGCACTTACCTGAATGCTTTCTTTTCGCATGCATCCTTAAATTGGACGTTTTGGAAAAGCTCGCGTTGCATTCAGCACAATGTACCATTTTGTAGAGTTCAAAATCCTAATCCTAATATCCAAATGCCTTACTCATATTAATAAATATTATTAAAAATAACAAAAAACAGAATTTTCTAAAGACCTACTCCAAAAATAAACCCTATTAACAGTAAATATCTAATTTAAAAACAAACAAAACCAGAATCGCTAAAAACAAGGTTAGAAGTTTAGATTTGAAATTTGACACAAAATATTCGCACAAAAAATTTTGACACGAAATGCTCAACTCCGCTTGCACGAAGCTTTCCGGCCGATGATACTGGCGTGTACCTAGATCCTTGTCTTCAGTTGAGTATTTTGTCAAGCATAGAACAGTACTGGTCTACGATTGTAGACCACGTGTCCACTGACTTTACAACATCTGGTTACATTTCAGATATTTGATTCTACTGTCTTCAAAATTCAAGGTAACTTTTATTTATTACCATTTAATACACTTAGTAGTTACTGTGATATATTTTAGATATTTACTATGTCTAATAATAAAAGAAGACGGGTGGAACTAAGCAACGACCTGGAAGTTTGGTCTCGATGGTTTGAGGAGATATCAAGTGGGAAAGAAGAAGACTGTGATGATGAGTCCGAAGATGATCTCGATGTGAATGTGAATTTTGCTGAAAGGAAACAGACTCTAAATTAGAAACATCGGAGCAAGATGAATTGGCCCAAAATGAAGGAACGTCAGACGACTCTGATAAAGCACTTCCTTCAAATTTTTACATAAGAAAAGACAGGGTGACTAAATGGAACAAGAATAGATCCAATTTACAAGTTCGTAGCCTTTCTCAGAATCCAACTTATGCCTGGTACAAAAGGAAACGCACGCACTGTTGAAACTGAAATTGATTGCCTGAAGTTATTTTTGGATGAAACAGTTATTAGAGAAATAACTGTCTCGACAAATATTTTTATTGAAAATAGATTGTAGCCAAACTAATGAAACTGAAATTCGTGCATGTATTGGGATATTTTTCTTGATTGGTATTCTTAGAAGTTCCAGAAAAAATTTACATAAAATATGGGATAATTCTCAAGGATACGGAGTTAAGTCATGCTACCTGGCAATGAGCAAGAAAAGGTTTCGATTTCTCATAAGATGTCTACGGTTCAATGATATGGAGACAAGAACAGAGTGAAGAGAAATTGATAATCTTGCACCCGTTAGAGAATTTCTGGAAATATTTTTAGTGAATTTCCAAAATAACTTTATTCCTAGTGAGTAGCTTACAGTAGACGAACAACCAGCATTTAGGGGACGTTTTGCGTTTAAGCAGTACATCCCAACAAATTCAGCCAAATATGGTATTAAAACATTTGCTCTGGTAGACGCAAAAACGTTTTATACATTTAATTTGGAAACTTACGTAAGAACTTAGCCAGAAGGTCCATAAAAATTTGTAAAATACCAGTAACGAAATATTGAATAATATTAAAGAAAAAACTTACATATTTGGGTACTGTAAAAAAAACAGAGTAAAGGTTCCTCAAGAGTTTCTGTCCCAGAAAAATCGAGAAGTTAAGTCGCCTATTTTTGGTTTCCAAGCTGATTGTACTATGGTGTCATATATCCCAAAGAAAAGTAAGTCGGCGGTATTAATATCCTCCATGCACAATGGTGATGCTTTAGATGAAGATACTGAAGATGATAGAAAGTTAGTAATGATCACTGATTATAACAACACCAAAATCGGCTTCGATATGGTAGATCAATTGTGTCAAAATTATAACGTCGCAAAAAATACACGCCGTTGGCCAATGGTTGTGTTTTAGAATTTATTGAATATTTCTGTCATAAACGCCCTCTGCGTGTATAAGGCTATTCATCCCAAACAAAAAATAAAATGCAGTGATTTTCTTGAAATGTGTTCTTGGGAATTAATCCGACCACAAATTGAAGTTAGATCAACAATTCCTCGGTAACCAAGAGAAATGAGGAAGCTAGCTAAATCTCTGCTGGGCATAGAAATAATCCCCCTCAACCCCCTGTGCGACCACAAAATTATGTCGGGCGTTGCCATGTTTGTCCTCGAAATTTGAACAAATCTAGAAAGTCTTGTGTGAAGTGCGGAGCGTTTGCATGCAAAAATCGCATGAAAGAAATCTGCAATGATTGTTTTACTGACTAAACATGTGATGTTTTCTGTAGTCTATAAAGTCATACAATTTTTTAACAGTACTTTAATTTATGTGGTTTTGGGTGATTTTGTTCTAAGTATTGTTAGGTGCAACAATATGGAGTAGCCTTTTTATTGCCTATTAAAAAAATAAGTAAACTTTTGGTTATAAAACTGATCAGTATCATTAAGAATAATTCAACTAATATAGCTAATGCAGTATTATTATTGAAACTATGAAACTTTTATATTTAATAATATAAATAAAATGGTCTACGATTAAGGTGTATAAAACCACCATTAAACCAATAAGATTATATTATTTATAAATATATATAAATATGGATACTGACAGAAAACACAAAAAGAAAGAAAAACATAATTTTCTAGATACAATGCATAAAATGGGATACGGAGATTTCGGTATGATTGTGAACTTTATCAACTGTTCCAAGAATCACCTATCTCAGAAATTGCTAGACTTCGTAAGAACTTGGAGGGCCATGGCGCAGGACCGCCTAATTGAAGGTGGAAATTCGAGAAGACCAAAGATTAAGTTGTTCAATCATGTATGTAGCATATTTCTCAGAATATTTTAATACTGTTATCCAAATTCTTTATCGTTTTATTTTTTAGTTTTTTAAACCATTGCTTCAAAACCGCTTTATATGAATTTTACAGGTAGGAGGGTAGGTTATGAGTAACTATACTGGGTATTCTTGAGTGGTTTTAATACAACTGATGTTTCCTTGTTAAAATTTGTTCACTGTATTAAAGGAGATAAAATACACCAGATATAATGAAATGAAAAAGACAGCAAAGATTTGATTTCACGTACAAAGCGTCTATGTATCTGTTCTGTAGGCGTTCTCAACGTGAAAAATAAATCTTTTTTGTCTTTTAAGAAGCTACAATAAAATGGCTTCGTTATGGACGTAATAGCGATATCTGATAGAAAAATCGGTAAGATAGTTTCGAAACCAATTCAGATTTCTGCTTTAATCTGAACCTTCTAAAATTGCAAGGTATAATAGACGTTGATAAAGATGTTAATAGAGACATGAGGAATCTAAAATTTGCATTCCACGACATGTCTATCAACTAAGCAGAAATCCTTAACGAATTTGTTTCTTGTACTCATACAGAGTAGATCCGAATAAAATGAAAAGAACGCCTATGAATAACTGTTCTGATGAGACTTATTAAGTCGGAATACGTATCAACAGATACATAGACGCTTTGTAGGTGAAATCAAATCTTCGCTGTCTTTTTCATTTTATTCGGATCTACTCTGTATGAGTACAAGAAACAAATTCGTTAAAGATTTCTGCTTAGTTGATAGACATGTCGTGGAATGCAAATTTTAGATTCCCCACGTCTCTATTAACATCTTTATCAACGTCTGTTATACCTTGCAATTTTAGAAGGTTCAGATTAAAGCAGAAATCTGAATTTGTTTCGAAACTATCTTACCGATTTTTACACCAGATATATCTGTCTTAAACTTTATATTCTAGTGACTCCAATATCGTAATGATTTTTGGTAAATACTTTAAACTTTCTTTTCTGCAGTTCTAAAAAGTACTCACACACTTTATCAAAATTGTAATAAACAGCTTGATTATAATCTTAATCCACATTAGGGAAAAATAAAGAATATTAAACCTTTTCTTTACTTTAATACCTTTTTACTTATGCAAATGTATAGTTCATCTTGAATGTTTATCAAACTGAAACCCTCCTTTTGTCTTAGCACGTCAATGAAACATATTCGTTCGAGCCTGCATTGCACATGGTTTACTAATTATTGAAGTTTTTGTTCCAAGCAGTAAAAATAACGTTCGACATCGGGAGTACTGAAGGTGGGTGGTCCGTACTCAAAACATTTTATGATCTCTCTGATACACATCTTTCAAAATATATGTTTGCACGGTGGATCGTCTGCCGATGTGCGTAAAAATATATATGTTGTTTGGAAATTACACACAGATCTTTTCGTGCAAGAAATTTGGATTGGAATTTTAATAACTGTCTGTTGAGGTACGAATATTTTTTGCTGGTTTCATAAAAAAAACAGTAATACAGTGTCAGATATATAACATTTTCATTTAAATGGTAATATATTCTACATGTTTTTAAAGGAACGTACACTCTCCAATGGTGTCAATCTGCCTTTTAGTTGTGTTTTTTTACCGATCAATTTGGGAGATTTATCATTTTGTGTTTTCGCGTGTTGTTCTCTCTCTCTCTATATATATATATATATATATATATATATATATATATATATATATATATATATATATATCTATATATATATATATATATATATATATATATATATATATATATATATATATATATATATAGATATATATATATTAATGTGATATTTTAATTTTAATACTTTACAAAAAATTTATATAAAACATTACTAAAATTTTTGATTTATGATTTATATCACACCTATCAATTTTGTTATCTCAGGTTTTACTCGTGCTTCAATATCTATACTTTACAGCTGATGGGTTAGGTTCAAAGAATAACGAAATAAAACAACATAATATGATATGAAGATAATGTAATAAAATAAACTGATTAAAATACCTCCAAAAATTATTAGCATACAATGTTTATCAAACAAAATTCGTTCTACGTACGTGAACCTTCAATAATGCATGGATAATATAATACAATTACAATCTAAAATCCAGCTTATTATTCTACATAAACAAATCAAATAATATTCAGTGTCTTTCCTAATGCAATTTTGATATATCGATTGTACCAAGAAAAATTTGTATGACTTATCCAATTTTCTCCACAGCGACGTGTCCCCTCTCAGAACAAATTTGATCTCCTTCGACTATCGACAACCTATTCACACGTTACTAATATGATATAATATTATTTTACCCAAAATTCTCAAATTGAATATATTATGAATGTTTCTCCCGTTGAAACGCTTCCTCTGCCTTGAGTTGTCCAATTCCTCGTTCTATGCAAAATGAACTATCAGTTCTTAGCAGCCTCCTATGTAATTGGCAATATTAAACAAGATATTGCAATTTAGTGTCTTCAATGCTCTCCTTCGAATGCACGTACCTTTCCAAAGATGCCAGCCTCTTTTCCTCTCGCCAAACTTATACGTAGAATACAAGTAGGAAAAGTTTACTTACAAATTTGTACCAGATCAGCTACCGTCGGACACACTTACTTCACCAACTCACAACTTATTCTTTATCACTTACTACCCTTGGATACCACCTCGAAAACCAACCATTCACTTTAAGAAACTGGAACTAACTAACTCTCTCATCTCCTCTATCCATCCATTCAACCTCTCATTATACACACCCACATCCACTTTCCAAATTCTCGTCCAATCAGAAATTTGCATACCACTCCCACATAAAATCAGAAATAACTACAAACTTTCCTAATTCATATTATTTCTACAAGGACACTTAATATCTACTGGGTATTTACATATTCCGAACAATCATTTATTTATTAACTATTTTTATTGTCTTGTTCGGAAAGCAAGGAATTGGGAGAAGAAGAATATCATGGTTAAAAAACCTGAGGAAATGGTTCTCCACAACAATAACTAATATATTTAAAGCATCAGTTAATAAAATAATTATAGCCAGAATGATCACCAATATTCGAAACGAAGAGGCATCAAATAAAGAAGAATATTACCCATATGGCAAGGCCGGCATATAGTCCCGATTTAAATCATATCGAGCTAGTTTGGGACAGGCTTGACAGAAGTATTCGAAGCAGGGTACCTGCTTCTCTTACTTTAGATCAACTCAAAGTGGCTTCTTTAGAGGAATGGGAACCAATTCGACAGAATGAATTTTTAACTTTATTAACAGTGTGCCCAGAAGAATGAATTCCGTTGTACAGGCACGTGGAGGTAATATGACGTATTAGTTAAATCGAGAAGTAATTTGTATAAGTTTCGTTGTTATTTTTACCTTGTTCTTGCAGCTGAATAAATAGATACCCATGTATCCATTTAATTTTTTGTATTTTTTTGTAAGTCTATATAGTTTTGTTTAAATATAAAAGGTTAATATGCACTTTGTGTCTAAAACATACAGTAAATATAAATAAAATCGTCGATATAAATAAAAAATAACGTGGGTTTCGACAATTTTATTAAAAATTCAAGGATGCCCGTTTTATATATATATATATATATATATATATATATATATATATATATATATATATATATAAATTATCATCATTGTAACCGTTCAATCCTGTTGGATTATGGCAAAGCTAGAGGCGTATTTCAATCCTTTTTTGAGGCGGATTACTCTTCTTTACTTTAATTCCTACCACTATGTATCTTTGCAACCTTGGTTATTTGTTTCTATTTTTTTCTGTTTCTGCATTTGGTCGTCCTATCTGTTAGGTTAATTATGTTTCTGTTATCGGAATCCTATACCAAGCAGGTACATTACATGGCAACAGATTAAATCTTGCCGAATTTTGGACCACTGATGGAACTGGTAATTCTGGAGTCTGGGTCTGGGTCAATTTGGAGATTTACGTAGGGCTTCAGCCGGAAGGTCCATATAAAATTGATAACAAAACTGACTATGTTGTAGAACGATTATGTAAGCCTATTTTTAAATCCAGAAGAAATGTTACGATGGATAATTGGTTTACTGGAATCGAAATAATGGAAAAGATACTAAAGATCATAAGTTAACAGTTGTTGGAACTGTACAAAAAAATAAGAAACATACCACCGGCATTCGTGCAACCTAAAAATAGAGACATACATTAAACATTATTTGGCTTTCCCGAAAACGTTATTATTGCCTTATATATATAAAAAAAAAACAAATGTGTATTGGTACCTTCTGATACCTTCTGAAATAGCTGAAATAAAGACACCTGAGATGATAACATTCTATAATGTGACCAAAAGAGGTGTAGATTCAGACATTCTAGACACTACTATCTGGTTCCACCATCTCTTTCTGGGTCTTCCTCTATTTCTTGACCCCAAAGGGATCTTGTAATTATTTTTATAATTACTGTCGATGTTTTTCTCATTATGTGTTCCACTGATTTTAGCCGCCTTGCCTTTATATGTTTTACTGCGGTTTCGCGTCCCATTTACTATGGTTTCGGTCCAAGGATTGATCCCATTATTTTTCTTTCCAGTATTCTCGAATCGTTTTCGTCCTTTATTGTATATGTCGTTGTTTCCATTGCGTAAGTAATTACCGGTCTAATCAATGTCCTGTACAGTCTGATTTTTGTCTTCTTCTTCTTCATGTGCCTTGTCCGTTCCGAACGTTGGCAATCAACATGGCTATTCTGACTTTGTTTGCGGCAGATCTGAATAGTTCAGCAGATGACAATCCGAACCATTGCCGCAAGTTTTGGAGCCACGAGTGTCTTCTCCTCCCTGGACCCCTTCTGCTGTCTATTTTCCCTTGGACGATCAGTTGTAGTACCTACTCTATATTTATTGTGTCTCATAACGTGACCCAAGTATTCCAACTTTCTTTTCTTTATACTTATTCCTACCTCTCTCGATTTTTGTCTGTCGGTTAATATTTTTGGATTGGAAATGTTTGTTCCTTTTAAAAACTTTGTACCCCATTTGAATTATTCTCTTCCTTATTCTGTCCACTCCTTTATGTCCTATTGTCACTCCTAGTTAGTTAAATTAGGTTAATTCTTTCAGTTTTTGATATTATTAGGGGAGTTCTTTTCCCCACCCTGTTCAATCTCACTTATCCAGTCTGATTATGGCTCGTACTAGGTCTTCTACTTTTTCTGTTACTAGTGTTAGGTCATCTGCATATACAATTATTTAAATTCCATTTGGTATTATATTCTTTTCATTCAATTTTGCTTCTCTCATCACGTATTCTTAAACGAGATTATAGAGTGTGGGAGACATTGGATCACCCTGTTTCAATCCATTAATAATGTCAAATTCTTTTAAAGTTACTCTCTGAAATTTGATTCTTATTTTGGAGTTCCTTAAACCGATTTCTTGTAGTTCTATTAGGTTGGTTGGTATCCCTATTGCTTTTAATACCATGTTCATATTTTGTCTGTCTACGCTGTCAACTTCTTATATTTTCTGGATTTCTGAATTACTTGTTTTATGTATGGATAACGTTATAATTATTTGGTTTATAAACAAATAGAATACCCCGGTAACTATTAGTTAATTAATTTCAGCAGTAATTGATGAGATACAACCTCTCAAAGTTAACCGGCATTTGCGACGAAGTTATAAACAATAGGATGGTAATCTTAGAGTTCTTTCTCGTTAAAAATGTTCACATTTTCATTTTCATAAGCGCCTCTCTAATTATTTTCCAACGCCGTTTTCTAAAATTAATTTAAAATAATAATTGTTTAAAATATTAAAAAATTTCTGATGCCATCCAAATAATCTAATTACCATTCTATAAAATTTCTCTAAAATATTTCAGTATTTTTTAAATTTAGATTGCAAAATTAATATGCGAAATATATTAAATAGATTTTAATGAAATTTGGTGGACTGTTTTATTATATTATAAAGATTTTTTTCCAGGCAAATAATAAAGGTCCTAGTGCAATCAAAGTGGTTAAAAAACATTGAATAAAAACAGGCTTGTTTTCCCTTTTTTTTTATAGTTATTACTATTTTGCAACCAGGGTAGTAAATTAAAACATTTGTAATCAGTTTTATATTATAGAAAATTTAATTATCGCTATTTAATTTTATTTCGACTTTGCTTCAAAATAAATCGTTTTAAAGTTGTTAGAAACAGTTCTAGTTTACATACTTTTAAATTTTTAAAAAATTGTATACTTTTGACTGATTTATTTTTTGTTTATATTATTACATGGAATTTTCTTGCTTGTACATTAAATTAATATAGAATTCTGTTCACATCATATTGACTGCATGTATATCACATAACCCGCAGAATATAGACTTGCATATTTCTTGCGAGGCCCCTTCCAAAACGGAGATAATAGCAGCTATCAAATCTCTGAGAAACAACAAGTCACCGGGAATCGATAACATTGCTGCTGAAATACTTAAAGCTGATCCGCATCTAACTGCTGAACTTTTGCTCCCCATAGTCCTAGAGGTGTGGGAAACAAACCACATTCCAGAGGGCTGGAAAAAAGGTAACATTATCAAGCTTCCAAAAAAAGGCAACCTCACACTGTGCAAAAATTGGAGAGGAATAACCTTGCTTACTGTCATAAATAAAATTTTCACGACCATCATACTGAAAAGAATAACAAACAAGGTTGAGTTTCGAGCTAATCAAGCAGGCTTTAGACCAGAATCCTCCTGCATAGACCACATTATTACTGTAAGGGGAATAATGGAACAATCGGTTGAATGGAACACACCCCTATACATGGTTTTTGTTGATTTTGAATGTGCCTTTGATAGCTTGTCTCACGCTGCTGTATGGAAAATTTTAGAGCTAAGAAACATGCCGCAAAAAATAATTTCTATTATAAAGTCACTATATACTGATGCGAAATGCAGCGTGACACACAATGGGATCAACAGTGATGAATTCAACGTACTTACTGGAGTAAGACAGCGATGCGTGCTTTCTCCGTTTCTTTTTAACATAGCTATAGACTATGTTCTCCCCAAACTAGACTCCGACACAAGAGGGATACAATGGACGTTAACCACACGCCTGAGTGATCTAGAATACGCGGACGATATCTACCTATTAGGTCAAACGTTCCTAGATCTGGTTTACCAATTGGAAACACTTTCCACTGAAGATAATAAAAAAGGTTTGAAAATCAATATTAGTAAAACCAAGTACATGAAAATAAATGCAAGGAACAACACGCTATTTACTATCAAAAATATGCAGATTGAAAATGTGGAAAACTTTACGTATCTTGGAAGTGTCATAACAGAAAACGGAGGTACAGAAGACGATATTCGTATGAGGATACGGAAAGCCCAACAAGCTTTCAGCACGCTCAATCCTGTTTGGAGATCTGGCGAGTATACTACAGGGAGAAAGATCCGAATATTCCGATCAAATGTCATGTCTGTTCTACTCTACGGATGTGAAACCTGGAAAGTGACAAACACCCTCACAGACAAACTGCAGGTCTTTGTTAACAAATGTCTATGAAGAATTGTTCGTATATTCTGGCCTTACACCATCAGAAACGAAGATCTGCTACACCTGACCGAACAAAAGAGGGTACAAAACGAAACTAAGTCCAGAAAGTGGGGTTGGATCGGTCACACACTCCGAAAAAATAGTTCCAGTACCGCAAAGACTGTCCTAGAGTGGAATCCCCAAAGGAAAAGAAAAAGAGGTCGCCCAGTACAAACTTGGAGAAGATCCATCATGACGAGATAAGAGGCCAAGGAAAGTCTTGGAATGAGGTGAAGGCCTTAGCGCAAAGTAAAACCCGATGGCGCGTTTTCACTGAAGCTCTATGCTCCACTTAGGAGTTCAAGAACCTTGACCAAGAATCACATAACAAAGATTTCGAACCTCAATGATAACTTCATCCATAATGAGATTAAACAGAGTGAGTTACTTCCTTAAGTTTTATATTCAAATGCGTTTTGTAGTAGTAGTAGTAGTAGTAGTAGTAGTAGTAGTAAAGTTTTTATGTTTTGTCTCACGCTAAAAACCATATTGTTATAGGATTTTTCAGATCACAAGTTTTGTTTTTCTAGTAATTCAATATCGATTGTAATATCATTTTCGTAACAGTGATAAGAAAAAGTTTATTCTTTAATAATGTTCAAGTATATTTTCTATGCAATTTCAAATCATGGTAGTCGTTCTCATTTTGTATTTAATAATGTTGGTGTCAGATTAAACCCAACGGCACTTATAACCGAGAACTATGTTTGAATTAATATTAGTCATATCATACAAATTGAATAAGATTTATTAATCAGTTTATTAAAATTTAATCAATATCAGTTATTTAAACCAAACACCAATAAAATTCTTTTCCTACGCAATTCATCACAAACATCAGTAGGAAAACAGCGTTCTGCAATCAACTCAAAGTTCTCTGAAACCGAAACAAATAGAGCTAAACCACCAAAGCCTCTTCAAAACAATATTGTTTCACATCCCGTCAGGTAGCTAAAACTGTAAAAGCGATAAAATACCTCAAAATCAATTGAGTCAACAACGAATATCTGTTTCAGATTGCAGCCAATTGCGAAGCCAACGATAAATAACAAACATTCATATCGAGACCAGTGTCGGCACGTAGTGTGATATTTCCTGTAAGAAAAATTTACCACAACCAAATATTTTTTATTTCTCATTGTTCATTCTCATTCTTCATCTCATTTTGTTAAAATTTGAAAGAGATAAATAATGAAAAACAAAAGCAAATAACTGTAAAGGCACATAATGAGAAAGAGTTAATTTAAGATGGCTAGAAGGTTTAATATGAAACTGTCAAATTTTAACAATGGAAAAAGTAAGAAGAAAAAGAAGAACACAAACAAATAATCATGATAACTGCCTTTCTTCTGATATATCTAAATACAGCTGCGAACTTTAATATTGAATACATCCTATTTTAAAAAGCATTACTACACCACAAGAACAGAAAGATTTTTATACGATTCTGTTTTAGCTTTTGCTCAAGCTAATTTTGTTTTTTTTTGGCAGCTTTGTCAATAGGATGATTTTTGTCAGATAAATCACGTTGCGACTTTTTATTTAGTTTATGTTTTTCTTCCTTCTTTCTCTAAAATTATAACTTTCGTATTCTAGTAACTTACTTTTGATTTACTTTTTTTGGCCAAGTGTAATATTTATTAAGTATACGACAGGTAGGTACTTGTTAAAATCGTTTTTAGTCTGTTCGTTTATCTCTCTGTCTGTGCGACAACTTAATAAAACTTGGACATAGCATTTCTATTGAGAAATAATAGAATTAATATTATACAAAATTATAAATATAAAGCCAGAAAAATTATTGAAACTTTTTATATTTTCTACAGGATAGGAACAAACAATATATCAAATTTGAGTTTGACAGACAAAACAGACACATAATTTGCTAGCCATTCGGTTATTAGTTATGTTCTATGTTTTACTGATACCAAATATACATTTTCTTACTTGAATCAGTTATTAATGAAACATAGTAACTCATAAAACTTAAATTTTATAGGAGAAACAAAAAGCCGTTAAAACAAAAACAAAAAACCAGGAAATTAGATATTATAAATTATTTTTTTTTTATTTCAACTTCAACGTGCTCGGCTACTATGGTACTATGGCCACTTCCACAGGTACTATAACATGAATTTTCATTACACAAACATTAAGTGTTACATTAAGAATATGTTACAATAATACGGAATGATAATAATATGTTATACAATGTCTAAATTAAAATCTAATTATATTTTTTGATATAAGTGTTCATCTCTAAGGAATTGTAACACAACTTTTATTTGGTCAGGGTTGTTTAGGATATCTCGTACTTCACTTTTGAGTTTGTATTGTAATCTTCTGGCTGAATGTTGATGGCATTCAGTGAGAATATGTTTGATTGTCAAATATGATTGGCAGCTTTGACAGGAGGGACAGATGCTAGAGGACATTAGGTTGAGTTTTGAATGTCCTATCCGAAGTCGTCTTATCACAATGAGATCTCGTCTTGAGACGGCTGAATAGTCAAATGTAGGCTAACTGGTTATTGACGGTTGTATTTCGTGTAAGATCGAACGGTTAGAGTTCCAATGCTGCTGCCAAAGGAGTCTGGTTCTTCTTTTAGTATATGATTTTAGGTCCTTACAAATTTGAATTTTATCGGTGATTTCAGGTGATGCTGTAGCAAATTTAGCATAGTGATCTGCAGTTTCATTGCCTTCTATACCAATATGAGATGGTAGCCAAATTATGGTAACTGTTATATTTTGGGACAAGATAATTTGGTAAGAGTCTAGGATTTTTTGGACGATTGGATAATCGGTAAATATATTTTTGATAGAATGGATTGATACTAAAGAGTCTGTACATATGGCAACCTGCTTATTAGGTGGAGATATATGGTTAAAATCTTGCAATATACTAAATAATTCGCCAGTATGAACGCTGCTGATGGCCGGTATAAGTGATGACTTAATTAGTGAATGAGAGGTTGTAACAGAGCAGCCTACTCCTGTGTCATTTTTTGAGGCATCCGTGTATAATATTCGGTCGTATTTATTTGTATTTATAATGTCTTTAAATGCATTTATAATGATCTCTTTCGGATGTTTATTTTTGTCGAAGTTGGTGAGCGAAGTGTTAAATTTGATCGTGGACATGATCCAAGGAGGAGATGGAAGGGGATACAGAGGAAGGGTATGTGTAAGAGAAGATATCATTAAGTGTCTGTGCTAAAATTAGTGGAATAGGTTTTATTGATGGTAAGGAATTGATATGATATTGTGTAAATTATACGTGGACATTACAAATAAATTATTTTAAATATATAAAATACTGACAATATGGGTTTAAATGAAACATGACAAGAGTAAAATTTCAAAATTTTGAATCTTAGTTTAAGAATTTAATTTAATATAGCATTTAATTTTTCAATTAAATGCTAGGACTTAGTATGATTCATAAATAAACATAGTTGTTGATATGTATTTTTTATCCTAGAACACAAAAATAAGCTATTAAAAGTGAAAAATTTATAAAAACTATGTTTTGCCAAAAGCATGATGTAAGAAACTATTCCCTAGTGGCGAGTTGGCTAGTCTTGTGACGTTTTATAAAATTCTTTGTGCTCTTCTGGTAAGTACTGAAACGTCTTCTTTAAATCGCCTATCTTCTCTTTTAAAATGGGACACTTCGATTGATAAGCTTGAGTAGTAGGTAGCTGAACATCATAGTGCTCTGGCTTTTTAAAAGTAAACGTACTCCTTATAGCGCCACCAATAAAATTACTAACAGTAACAGTTCCTTTTGTTTTTGAGTCAAATACCAATTCGTTGTATTCTGAAATTTTAAAAGTGCTTTCCTTTGTGTTTGTTAGCAAGACATTCAATAGAATTGGTAACTTTTGTCTAGAGAGTGGGACACCATTTTTAAAAATCAAGAATGTCTGTAGAATCCACTAGCTTGACTAAAAACTTATGTTTATTTCCAGGACGTAGTATTAGTTCCATGATTTCTTTGACAGTGTAATAGCGATCTGTTTAATGTAATACACGGTTAACCAGACCAAAGTCTCTATCATTTGTCAGGAATGAATGATGTCTTAAAGGCGATCTATAGAATTTTTTTTTGAATCGGCCCATATCTGTCAACGCGAACAGAAAACGTATCATCAAATGATTTTTGTCGTGTCCTGCTGTACAGGTAAAAATTTTCAACGCTAGGTAAAGCATAAATATTCAAGTAATCCTAGTAATACTAGTATTACTAGGATACTAGGACCTAAGTAATAATAGGAAGGAGCTTAATTCGTTTGGTTAGGTTAGGTTAGGTGAAATATTCTGCATATAGTCGAATATTAAACAAAGTGATGTGCCCTTACTCGCTTTATATAGTTCTATCGTATCCCTTATAGATTTGAAAAATTTGTTACTCCGTTTTTTTGTGGACAAGCAGTTCGTCAGTAGCAACACGTTTTGCAGTATCGTTAAGTGTTGTGTTTTTCAGTCTTAACGTTAGTCTTTCACATTCACAGCACGTGTCCACTTGTGGCCGTCCAAAGCGGTAGTTAAACCTCTATTTAAAAATTTTGTGAAACAATGGATATCCTACTTTTGTATCAGGGTACCCAGTTTTAAAAAGATTGTACGTAATTTTTATGGTCAGGGTTGAACAAAGATATTCGACTTCTAGCGTAGAATAATCAATTTTTAAGAGAAAACATTGAATGTGATCCATTATTTGAGCAACAGTGTTGGCTGGAATAGTTTTCCTGTTATTCTGCTGCCCTCTCTTTCTTCAGTAGTTTTTTCCAAAACAGTAAATTTTGTAAGCGATTAATTTTGAATGATGTTACATCATGGATGTTACATCTTGCAGATCATTATTTTACTTTCTTCCAAATGAACGTTATAAACAATTAAACTTGTTCTCCCCTTAAATGATCGTTTCCTCTTGTTCTTTAATTTTTTATAAGTATGGCCTAGATTAGACTCTTTAGGTAATTACCGTGTTCGTTTTTGATCTTGAAGGAATATATTTTCTTCAAGGTGTCCTGACGCTGTTCTTCCGTAATTTGATCCCAGCATTTCATCTTGCAGCTAAAATATAACCTAATTTAACATAACTTGCCTATGTAGATTACTATGTATTACAACTATTTACCTGCACGGTTTTTCGGTTTTTCTTGCTCGTATATTGCCTTTGTAATTAATATCCTCTGCTCCAGAAATTATTGCATTTTTAATTCTATTGACTTTATACTCGTCAGTGTACACCTTTTCTCTTCTTCCGTTTAACACTTTTACTATCACTCATTTTTGTTACTAAAATACGAATGTAGAGCAACAATAATGCTTCAACAAGGACAGAGGATAAACAAACAAAAGTTAGGTTAGAGGTTGTATGTATTCTGTCAAATTGGTAGATGAACGTTTATTTGTGAAACATATTAAGTCGGCGACAATATCTTTCGAAAATAAACTGAATGAAATACGGTCTGTTAGTGAGGGACCTGTAATAGTACTTAATAATGTTTCATGAGCACATGATGCGCGTATATGTAAACATTGGATTTCTGTCAAAATGTCAATTTTTGGAAATGAGTAACTTAATATGTTTTATAAATAACTGATTCACTTATAAAACGTTCAGTTCCTTTAAAATACAAAAAATTACTTCAACACGCCTCTGTTCGGAAACAAGTATCGAATTCATTCGCAAACAGCTCCACTAGTTTTCCGTGGCGAAGCTCTAAATTTCTACCCCCGATGTTTCAATTTTCAAGTGGTTATTATTCCCGATTCATAAACAGCTTTTAACAAGTCAATTGGTTTATTTTGAGCCGGTTATCGGTTAATGGATAAAAGCCCTTATTGGTCGTGGAAAGTGAAGAGGTTTTCCCGTGAAAAGTGGCTCTGATTTATCGGAAATGTCAATTACATCGGGTACTTATGTCTCTGATTTGTTTTCGGTCGTGTCGAGGTTGTGTTGTGGATTTTTGATTTATAGCCTTTGATGAAAAACTGTGTCATAGGAAAAGTTATTATTGTTCTGTTTTGCCATCTGAACGTGATAGCGATGGATGATAATTTCTAGCTCTCTAACTCACTTATGACACGATAAATTTTGTCAAAGCTTACAAAGTATTTATGTTTTTGCTTAAAATTTAGTTATATTAAAAATTTGAGTAATTTAAGAGGTAGCATTTTAAATTGGAAACAAGTTGTGAGTGTTTTTCTAACAATTCGAAACATATCTGTTTTTCTTGCGTCTTGTATTATTTTATAATATCCCTTTACTGCATGAATTTTTGTTTTTTGTCAAAAATATATTCTCAGATAAGAATTTTAATTCTATTTTTATGTAAAAATATAGAAAAAATCTAGCTATGAGGAAAACTTTATTGACAAAAACAATTTTTTGGTGCCAAATATGAAACATCATGCAACAATGTAATATTAAAGTCAAACTATTTTGAAGCTACAGTATACACTATATAGTATAAAACTGCAAATAACAGTTTCTTCCTTTATTAATACACAACGGTATTGTACATTTTGTGCACACTATATAATATGTTTTCCCTGTACAGCTTGGAAATTTGCATCTTAACCTAGTGCTCTAGTCCTAATAGGGAAAATGATCAAGCCCATCTTTACGGATGTCTTCTTGGGTATTTCTTTAGTGAGTCCATTTTTTCGTTTTTTTTTCGTACATCTGCTGAATGCTACTACTTGACGGTCTTGCTACTTTGTTCTGTTTAATTGGTTTTCCGGCTTTACAGAGAGCATCGGTTATTGCTAGTTTGGTATACAAAAGGGGTAAATCAAATTTCTTCGCTCTTTTGGCTAATAACCAACAGTTCACGGCTGTCATGTTAATGAAATGAAGATATATTCGTAAATAATATTTCTTCGACCTGATTTTTATACGATAAAATCCTAACATGTAATCAAGGAGATCTACACCTCTCATGTAGTTGTTGCAGATTAGGACACTGTTATAACAAGGTATCATTTTATGTATACTTTTTTGTTTGAAAAATCTTCTTTTTTTTCCTTTGGTTCACTTCCAGCATATGTTGATATTGTAATAACGATTTTATTATCAAACCAGGACACTACACTGACATCCACATTGTCTATATTGGCTATTTTCTCTACCAAATGACCTCTGCCGCTCTTCTTCATTTCTGTCTTAGCTGGTATCACAACTCCAGGAACACGATTAAGTCTTACTGTTCCCACAGGTAAAATGACCTCTTTGGTCAGATATATCATAAGAGGTATGCTGGTGAACCAATTGTCAAAAAACAACTTGTAAAGTTGATGTTTTGGTATCGAATCTGCTAATTTGACAACCACGTTGCTGCTCATACTAAGATTTGCTGCTCCTAGAGGTACAATATTACTCTGGGAACCAGCAAACCAATTAAAGTCATAGCTGAATCCCGAAATACCACTCAGCACAAAGTTTATGAAATCCCACTTATGTGGTTTTTTTGGGTTATACTGCTTTAGCTGGCTTCGCGCTTTTGTTGGTATAATTTGTTCGTCTACAGCTAGAAATTCTTCTTTCGGAACCATGGGTAGTCGTTCTTTGATTTGGCACAAAACAGGTCTAATTTTGAATAATCTGTCATGTCCAGGCTGATCATTTTTAATCATATCATTATTGTTATTGAAATGCTAGAAACATTTTATTACTTCGAATCTGTTACAGCTCTACACATCGCTAACTGCTCGGTGGCCAATATTGGCATTCCAATAGTGACTTGTTGATAAAAGTTGAATTATCGACATCTAAATAGTAATTCCTATAAATTTTTGTATTTCATATTTTTTTATATTAGCTGGTTTATCTGGACGATGTTGCACTGAGTATAAATTTGATTGGTCTGTGATATGCTCTATAAGACTATCAGAAAAGAGAAACTTAAAAAATTGGACCGGAGTTTCTAATTGTAAAATCGGAGAAGGTAAATTTTCAGAACCAGTAAATTTTGTATTATTTTCTGATCTCAGATTTCCTTTCACCCAATTATGAAATTTCTTTCTTTTATATCGTAGTCTTTCAGACAAAGGGTTATCATCATCTAAGGAATCTGAGGATGTGGCAGAAATGACAGTTTCCTTGACATTGCTTGGTAAATTTTCACGCTCCTTATTGTCACTATCTTGACACAATATCATCTTACTTGTGCCGTCTTCATCGGAGAGATCTGATTCTTTACTATTAGTACTATTTGGAATTCTGACTGCATTCGTAGTACCATAAAAGAGTTTCCCATTTATATCTATAAAAACAATAATGGCTTGAAAGCCTTGGAACAAGAATCATCATGAACATGATGATTCTTGTTCTATCTTCACAAGAAAGTTAAAGAAATGATCAACAATAGAAACAGGAAGCAGACAGTACTTATAGACCAACAAGGGAACATGATAATGGAAACAGAGGAGAAACTAAAACATTAGCAGACATACATAGAAGAACTTTTTGACGATCAAAGGCAGCCTCCTTGTGATAATTTTCCAGAGGAGACAGGTCCAGAAATAAGCAAAGAAGAAGTGATGCAAGCGGTAAAGTCTTCAAAGAATAGCAAAGCTCCAGGACCAGACGAGCTACCAGTGGATATACTAAAGTTGATAGACGAAGATCGAATCCACTTGTTAGTAGACTTATTTAACAAGATTTATAAAAACAGTATAATTCCTGAAGAATGGCTAAGATCAGTTAATTGGTAACTATGGCTACGGAAAAAGAAACGATAGAGGAGAAATGCTTCTCAATTTCATGAATGAACATAACATGTACTCAATGAACTCCTTTTTCACTAAAAAACCAAGCAGAAAATGGACATGGATGAGCCCCGATAAAAAGACAAAGAATGAAATAGATTATATCCTAACGAAGAATAGAAACCTAGTAGAAGACGTATCAGTATTAAATCAGTTTGACCTAGGAAGCGATCATAGACTAATAAGAACAAACCTAATAATTAAAAAAAAACTAGAAACCAAAAGAATACATGAAAAAAGATACAAATGGACATCTGAAGAAATCAAAAATAGTGAATTTAATAAAAAGATAGAGCATGCATTAAATCAAGTTAGCATGCAGCAGATAAACTCCAATGATATTGATGATTTGAATAACCTTATTACCGAAACAGTGAATAAAAGCCTTCTGCAACTGAAAAAACCAAAAACAACATGCAATGAATTAGACAAAGAAATATAACAACAAATAAAAAGAAGGAAGATCTTAAATAAATCTAACAAAAGGGAACCGACGAATATAGAGAACTTAATAGTCAGATTAGAAAGGGAATCAGACAACAAAAAAGAAAAGAAAACGAAAAATTAATAACAACAACTATTGAAAAAAATAAGAGTATGAAATGCCTCAGACCGACACTAGGACGACGTCAGATGATATCATTAATGGGAAAAGACGAAAATGAAATCACAACTAGAGAAAACATACTGACACGAATAGAAGAATTTTACACAGAACTTTACAGAACATATCAACAAGATAATGAGATGAGACCAGCACGGAAATTAATAAAACATGTTGGATCAGAAATAATGCCAAAAGTAACAATTTCAGAGGTAACTACAGCATTGGAAAATATGAAGAGAAATAAAGCTGCAGGAGAAGATAATATTACCACAGATATGATATTAGAAGGAGGTAAGGAACTAATTGCAATTTTGCAATTGTAACTAAGCTTGTGGACAGTTCTTTACATCAGGGCAAAGTCCCTAAGAGCTGGAACCACTCTAAGGTAATCTTATTACACAAGAAAGGTGATAGTCGAAAATTGGAAAACTACAGACCCATCAGCCTACTGTCACACCTATTTAAAATACTCACCAAAGTCATAACTATTCGACTAACAAGGAAATTAGACGAATACCAACCATATGAACAGGCAGGTTTTAGAAAAGGCTATTCAACTTCCGATCACCTGTTAACCACAAAAATATTAATAGAAAAATGTAACGAATACAAGTTTCCAGTTTTCCTAGCATTTGTAGACTACGAAAAAGCTTTCGATACCATAGAACACACGGCCGTAATAAACGCAATGCAAAATTGTAGAATAGACAGCAGATATATTAACTTAATAAAAGAAACTATGAACCAAGCTACAGCTACATACTACATAAATGAAAATGATCACACGAACCCTATACCATTAAACAGGGAGTCAAACAGGGAGATACTTTATCACCCAAACTGTTCACCTTAGTTTTGGAGGACGTTTTTAAAAACCTAAATTGGAAATATAAGGGAATAAACATCAATGGCCGCTACCTCAGTAATCTACGATTTGCAGATGACATAATCCTGATAGCTACTGACCTACAAGAAATGCAAACCATGCTTTTAGAACTACATACCGAATCTTCTAAAATAGGACTGAAAATGAATTTAAACAAAACAAAAGTCATGCACTCCGAAGACACCGTGACAATAATAAACGATAAAGTTATAGAAAAAGTTGAAGAATATATATACTTAGGACAAAAAATAATACTAAATAGGGAAATTCAAACTGAAGAAATAAAAAGAAGAAGAAAGTTAGCTTGGGCAGCATTCGGTAAACTGTACTATATACTCAGAAATCAACAAATTTAATTACATCTTAGATCTAAAGTTTTTGATGCATGCATTATTCCGATATTAACTTATGCGACACAAACATGGACAATCACAAAAAAGAATATGAATATACTTAGACTCACTCAACATGCGATGGAAAAAGCAATGCTAGGTATATCACTTAAGGACAAGAAAACAAACACATGGATAAGACAGAAAACCAAAGTCACCGATGTGGTGCAAAAATCATTAAAGTTGAAATGGGAATACGCTGGACATGTAGCTAGGAGCGATCTCAACAAATGACACAAATCAATTTTAACCTAGAGACCATACCAACACAAAAGACCCAGAGGCAGACCTCCTATGAGATGGACAGATGATCTGAAAAGGACTGCCGGGAAAAATTGTCTACAAGTAGCGTACAATAAAAAACAATGTTAAGGAAGACTTGAAGAGGCTTATGTTCAGATGTGGACGTGAATGGCTAGACGAAGAAGAAGAAGAAGGCTAAGATCAACGTTTGTCCCTCTTCCTAAGAAGGCACATGCTAAGCAGTGCAGTGATCATCGCACGATCAGTCTGATGAGCCACACCTTAAAAATATTCCTCAAAATAATTCACAATAGAATTTACAGAAAATTATTGATGATTGCCAAACCCCGTAGCGGAGAGGGCACTTGAAGAAGAAAAAGAACCGATATTTTTCAGCCATAAGTAAACCAAAGAAAACAAAAAAAAGTGAACAAAAGAAAACCAAGTTCATGATTATTTCTAAGCAACATAGAGTAGGAAGGCTAGATATCGAGGGAAAACAAGTAGAAAGAGTGAATAACTACAAATATCTGGCAACCTGGGTAAATGAAAACAATGACCAAGGTAGAGAAATAAGGACACGCATTGAGATTGCAAGACAAGCATTTATAAAAATGAAAACAATGTTTGTCAATCGAGACCTTCCTCTGGATCTGAAGATAAGAGCCTTAAGATGCTACGTGTTCTCGACTTTGTTGTATGGAATAAAAAGTTGGACAATAAAAGTGGATAACATAAAGAAGTTGGAATCATTTGAGATGTGGTGCTATAGAAAGATTTTGAAAATACCATGGACCCAACGAGTTACAAACGCAGAAGTGTTAAGAAGGCTACAAAAGGATTGCGAGGTCATAAAGCACATCAAAACAAGAAAGCTGGAATATTTAGGCCACATTACCAGAGGTGCGAAATATGAGGGCTCATAATATAAGGTAAAATCAAGGGTAAAAGATCCATAGAAAGACGAAGAATTTTCTGGCTGAGAAACCTAAAAGAGTGGTATAGTTGCAGCTCAGTAGATCTTTTTAGAGCAGCCGCCAATAAAGTACGGATAGCTGTGATGATAGCCAATCTCCGATAGGAGAAAGAAATACAAGAAGAAGAAGTGGTAATCAGTTGGTAGCAAAGCTTCTTCAGTTTTAGTCTTTAGTCAGGTAGCAAAGCTTAGTCTTCCGAAAACACGATCTACTGACAAATAACTGTGTCTTCGTACGGCAAAACTAATATTATATGTTATGTCATACATTTGAGCCACTTTACTGAGCATTGAGAAAATAATTTAGTTTTTGTTTTGAGCATTGCATCCATCACAAAATAGATTAATTTTCTTTATGACTGGATTCGAGGCAAAAAAAAAACAGTCAAGTGGTAATACAATGCACTACAAATCTGTGGACTATCCTTCATACCATCAATTTCGCCCCCTGTATAAAATGATGCATCAGTTTTATCCCGTTTAAAATCCCGTAAAAAATTCTTCACATAAGACAGTACGAGGCAAAGGTTGATTTTGCATCATATCAAATAGAAAACACGCTGTATCATTAGATATAACAGGATCATTCATTAATTCATAAAATCATATTTACCTGAAAGCAGGATTGCTGTCGATATTAGATACGATTACAGTGATCACTATGATAAATACCTTCCGAATAACAAAAGAAGACGTTATACTAGCAGTCACTCACAATCGAGCACTGTAAGTACACAATGCGGCAAGTGCAATGTAGGGTTGTGTATTCGGTGCTTTAGTGACTTTCACAAACAACATTGAGCTTTGTAAGCAATTCTCATATTTTCATAATTTTTGTAAACCTAACAGTAGAAATACATCTATTCAAATATTCTTTACTTTAGTAGTATAGGAAACTACTGTGTCATATATGGTAACTGGTGTAATAATTATGCTTATTACCAGACGGGTATTTAAAATATTAGTAATTTACAATATTTGGACACCTTATAGAAAAATTAAAAACTACAGCAAATTCCACAATTTTAAAATTCAGTACTTAATGGGTTTAAGCATTTTAATGTAAAGTATTATTTTGGGAAACTCAACTTTGGGAAGCTGAAAAATGAAAATTTATCAGACTTCCCAACGTGCAACAAGAACGAATCTAGTTTAGATGATACTGCATCTCATGAAAAAGTCTTTAAAAAAAGTTATCTTTATTTATTTCCAAGTTCAAGGAAGTGTGAAAGAGGGTACCTGTTATTTCCAAAATCACGATATTCAAAAGAGTCTCACGATCATTTCCGCCTAATGTCAACAAATGGTGGATTTTATTGCCGAAACCAAACACAATATTCCTTACCTACCCAAGCCGGTCTCACATGTGCATCAGCTTTTTGATAGCTTTAACTTTATTTATAACTGCAGTTATATTATACTAATAATCCGGATCTAACAAACATGTGTCTCTTCTGTACACAGAATGTGTGTGTTAGAGGTGAGAGAACGAATCATCTACTAGAAACAGTACCGTATCGACTATGAATCGACTCCAATATTTACAAAATATTTGCACAACTATATCAGTTTAAGCTTCAATAAAGAAATTAGTTTATCACACATCCAGGAGCAAGCGATAAGAAACTAAAAATATTAAATGTTAACGAAGGCATGAAAAACGTGTAAGTTCTAGTAAGAAACATGTAAAAAATGAACAAAAATGTAGTAACTCGAACAAACAATATAGAAAAAGGAACATAAGGAATGATGATTTGGGAAAGTATCATTTAATAAGGAATGTGCAATACAGTACATTCAACCAACTTACACCTCTCAATAATTAATGGAATTCGCAGAAAACCTTTCGCTGTAGTAAAAGGCACGATAAACTGCACTTGAGTTCTCCATAATCTTTTTAATTACTTAGGGTAAAGAGAGGAGAGATGGACCAGGAGGATAGTCGGTCCGCTAGGTATACCTGACCAAGGTTGGCAACAGGGCAAGTCTGTCCTACTCTCTTGTATTATTTAACTGTTGTTAGTTGCTTAAGAGACGCCAGTTGTAACGCATCGGTGCGTACTTGTAGTAGTGTTATTTACGATAATTGAAACTGTCACGTGTGATAATTTTATTTGAGTTTTTAAATTTCATTTTTTGTAAAAACAAGTGAGGTTGACGGATTATTTGTTAGTTTATTATTAAACTATATTTAAAATATATATTATAGAGTAAGATCTACTACTGTAGTCTGCTTATTTTAAACAATACGGGCTGGTCCATCTGTCCTCTTATTTGAGGATAGATGGACCACTTACGAGGAGGAGAGTTGGACCAGTATGTTTTGTTTTAGTATTATGCCCAATAAATATATTTGCACACAAAATACACCTAAGGGAGGTAACTGGACCTCTAGGGAGCTAAGTAATGCCGTAGATGCTGTAAAGAATGGTGATATGGGTATTAATGAAGCGGCCAAAGCATTTGGAATACCCAAAACGACTTTTAAACGTCGAATAAAAACAAACAATATGGATAAGATATACCGATTGGGTCCAGATTGGTCTTTAGGAACTGCTGTTGAAGCTAAAATCGTTAGCCATATAAAAAAACTAGAAAAAGCAGGCTTTGCACCAACCAGAACTGAAGTAAGAATCATGACCTTTAATTTAGCTCAGCGATTAGAAATCCCAAATTAATTAAATGTAAAAGAAGGTAAATTTTAAATTCATAAATCTGATACAAGAATTACTTATTGTCTACTTTTAGGTAAAGCTGGTAAAAAATGGTTAGAACTCTTTTTGAAACGAAGTCCTGAAATTTCAATTAGAAAAACTGAGAACACCTCAATTGCACGAGCATTAGGAAT
The DNA here is from genome assembly GCF_040954645.1 of Diabrotica undecimpunctata. Taxonomy (NCBI): domain Eukaryota; kingdom Metazoa; phylum Arthropoda; class Insecta; order Coleoptera; family Chrysomelidae; genus Diabrotica; species Diabrotica undecimpunctata. The sequence goes on from NC_092805.1 coordinate 24,641,823, forward strand.
GTCCAAAGAAACAGTCGATAACTACTTTTCTGATATCGAGAGAATTATGACCGAATATAATTTTTATGATAAACCCGTACATATATTTAATACTGACGAAAGAGGATTACAACTAAATACTAGAGCCGGTCAAGTTCTAGCAGAACAAGGTTCAAAATGTGTTCCTAGCGTAAGCCCTGGGGAAAAATGTGAAACGATTAGTGTAATAGCTTGCTGTAGATGGCCACACATCCCATACGACAAACCTGGATCTACTAGAATTTGCAAACCAAAACGAAATAGTTTTATTTTGTTTGCCATTCCACACAACATATTACCTACAGCCTTTGGATCGTGCTTTTTTAAGTCACTTATAAGCAACTTTTATGCTGAATGCCGTTTTATGGTACAGAATAACACAAACAGGGTTCTAAAACGCCTTCAGTTTGGTAAATTCTTAGGTCGAGCATGGGGAAACTCAGCAACTGTCCAAAATGCGGCTTCTGCATTTAAATCCACGGAAATTTATCCGTTTAATCCATTAATAGTCCCAGAATATGCATTTTTAACACACGTCCCATCAGAAACAGATACAATGAATTTTCCAGTTAGATCAGAATCTCCTTATCCAGGTCCCTTTGAAATCAGTGGTAAAATATCCTTGTACGGTAGCCCAAACGAGTCATCAATTACTGATGAAGATATAACTCTTGGAACGGCTCTTGATGAGGTAACGCCCGTGTCTGTGTTGGCAGTAGCAGTAAAGAGAGTTCTATGTCGTTCAAAGGAGAACGACTGGGCTTGACGATTAATATAGACAAGACGAAGGTAATGGTGGTTAACAGAACACGAAATATGCAATTAAATATAAGAGTAAACAATAAGAACATCCAAAAGGTCTCCAAGTTCAGATATCTCGGTAGTTGGATAACTGAAGATCTAGATCCAGACATAGAGATACGTAGCAGGATTGAGCAAGCCGGAACAGCATTTACTAATATGAGAACCTTGCTAAGCAACAGCAGCCTTAACTTAACGCTTCGATATCGCTTTGTAAAATGTTAGATTTACTCCATACTGTATAAACCTGGACCATAAAGGCCAATGTGATGAACCGATTGAAGGCCTTTGAAATGTGGGTATTTAGAAGACTACTTAAAATTCCCTGGACAGATTACACAACAAATGTCGAAGTAATAAATCGAATGAGCAGAGAACGAGAATTGCTGCCAATAATAAAAAGAAGAAGAACTGCTTATTTGGGTCATATATTTCGAAATTCCAAGTACCAGTTCTTAAAGCTTATTATGGAAGGGAAGGTAGAAGGAAAACAAAGCATCGGAAGAAAGAAATACTCATAGCTTAAAAACACAAGGGATTGGACAAACCTCGATGCCCATGCACTCTTTAGAGCAACACAAGACCGAGAGGAGTATACCAGAATTGTCGCTAACATCCATTAATTGGATAGGGCACGATAAGAAGCAGAAGTGCGTCCATGGAGCTGTTTTAGGGGTAAAAATAGTAGTAGTATTTTTGAAATGTTGATAGAATCCAATAAAGGAGATAATATTTGTGGTAACGCGTGTGTGTGATCAAATGCATTTGCTGGGCCACTAACATTTAATTTAATATTAAACAAGACGAAGAAACAAGTTTAAAACTAGTAAATGCAGATAATGCAGTTCTGATACCGTAAAATGAAGAAGATCTACAAATATTGTTACAGAACTTTAATACTTAGGCTAGGAACACGTAAATATACATTGTAATTAAGTTATCAAGTGAAAAAAGGAAAAAGTGATTAAAATATCATTATTATGTATCTAATATAAAGCAAGTACATCATTTGATGTAAGAAAATTATTTAAAATTAATGAACATATTTTTATATCTGTCATAAATGATTAAAAACTAATCAAATATTTCGCACCTGATTATAACCAAATCGGGTCCTATAAAACACAAACAAATTAATAAAATAGATTCCGAAGCAAAAGTTGGGATTCAGTACCATAGAATCGAATTACTAAATGGAACGGTTCAGCCCAATTCTGGCCTGTGTGGGGGAGCGCGATTATTACCATGCGATTTCCGTCAAAGATAATGGTCGCATCTTTTGAACTTCGATCGAGTTTATTTGAATGTTTGTGTACCTCCATTAGAAGGCTTTTAACGTTTTTTTAAGATTCGAGTCAAATAACCCGTCATATACCATGGCATATCTAGAGAGACCATTTGGTAATTAAATAAAGAGGAAGTTGGCAATGAATTCTTGTGTTTATGGATTTTATGAAAATAAATCCTGCAGAAACGATTGAATATATTCAAAAACTTTCTGTATTTTAGGTAAAACCTTGTTTTGTAATAGTTATTTATGAATCAGGTATATTAAACCATGTTTATATTCATAAGGGCGAGAGTATACAAACACGGCCCCCGAAAAATAATCAGGGCATACTTATATGTTACTAAAATGTGCAGTATGATGCTATGTCGCAAGATTTCTTGTAATGTAATGTTAGTTCGTGATTGAATTTATAGTGTAGTATAAATATTTATAAGAATCCAGAGTAAATTCTAATCAAACATGTTTATTGTTTTATGCTGCGATCTACTTTATATAATATACAACATTACCATTGCGGGGAAATGCATCAAAATATCTGAAGCTTTTCAAATATCTGACGAAATTACAATATAAGAGATAAAAGCAAAATTTGATACCAAAACAAAAACGAATTCTACGACAAACAACATGATTATTTTACCTTCTGAGTGACTAAAAACTATGTAGAACAATGACCATACTATTTTTTTATTTAAAGAGACAAAGTCGCATCCACCCAAAGGTTATTAGAGCCATTCCAGTAACATTTGTAATAATATTAAATTTAACATTTGTAACAATCAATCATTGTAACAATTAATTACAATTTGTGAACAATTAAACATTTGTAACAATTAATTAAGTTCAATTTTGTGTAACCTATTTATACATTTTAAGTAACCTAATAAATTGTCCGGAACTAAACTTTTGTTGAGGAGTGCTTTCAGGTTATTTGGAAAATTGTAAAACTATCTTTGATTTACATATTTAGGACAGTCTATCAATAAATGATTTATACTGTCTACTGTATTGCATGTTTCGTATTTTGGAGGTTCACTATTTGAGAAGAGATAGGCGTGAGTATGCCTACAGTGTCCAAGTCGTAGACGTGTAATAATAGTTTGGCATCTTCTACTTCTGGCTGTGGACTTCCATGAAGAAATGTCACTTTGGATTGTTTCACCAATTAGATGTTGGAGCATAACAAGGCGATGGAAAAATCCATCAATATTCCACTGAAGTAGAGACTTGAATTTTATTGTTGGCTTAATTGAGATGTGTCACTTTTCGCGTCCGATGCCTCACTGCCAAGATAATTATGGATTTTTTTCCTTATGGACGTGAATTTACGTTTTATGTATCTTTCCTTTAAATGGGGGTAAACTTGACTGAGCATATGGGATAAAGCTGATAAGTCTGTGGTATATTCTTGAATTGTGGTTATAGGATTTGTTGATCCCGTGATATTCATTAGGAGCATGTTAAGTTGATCAAAGTTTAGAGGGAGAGGTAGAGGGTGATTTTTTATGAAGGTTTTAGCAGGGTCAAGTAAGAGAGAAAATAAGCATTCAGAAGTACTTGCTGAACTAATTTTAGCTTCTTAGATTTTGCTTGGACTTTAGGTGGTGGAAAAATGTAACATTCTTTTGAAGATGGATCTGCTTCAAGTGAAATAATTTCATCACAGATACGTTTTGGTTGATTACTTATGTGACTGTCCTTATTTGATGCATCTACTTTATTCGGTATCTCCGGGATATTAGAAATAGACTTTTGTTTACACTGAGAAGGGTTTGTGTCATTGGGTGCTTGCAAAAATATATTTGTTGCGCTGGATACCGATGCTTCGTTGCTTTGGTTGGGGTTTAGTTAAGTTAGTTGTTTGGAGCACTGTAAAGCAATGTGACCTGGCTTCTTGCATCTAAAGCAAACTAAACTGTCTTGAGAAATCAAAATTCTATATACCGTGTTATCAAAAACAAGAATAAATGACTCTGGTAGTGTTAGACTGTGAGGACCGATATAGATTTGTCTTTGAAAACTGTGATGTTTTGAAAGATGTGATGAAAGATGTGATTGTACTCAGGCACTAATTTTAAGGAATGTCATGGGGGAGACAGGAACTATGCAGATTTTTTGTAACTCATTGATTAGCAAGTCGTGCGGTATCGAAGGGCATACGCCGGAGAGCACAAGTCGTTCCGCTGGTGTAACTAACCTTCTTGCTCTGACAATTTCACCTTGTATTTCTATTTGACCATGATTATTATTAATAAAATCATCCACTATTTGTTTATTGGATAAATACATACATATGCGACTATTAGATAATCTAGAAGAGAAGATTATATTTTTCGGTTGAATTATATTTCCAAGTGAGAGCAGGTAGTCTTCAAGTTTGGTGTTTTCTAAGGCACTAAAGATAATTGCTTGGGACTTTAAAGGAAATTGCACTCTCGACGCTACCAAAGAGTATGACTGGATGCGTTTATTTGACTTTGATGGTCTTGCATTGTAGAACTGTTGTGTGATTCCATGTTTGAATTCATTTCGATAAATGTTAAGTGAAAAGTAAGTCTGACCCTGTACACCTGCTAAAACAGGTATACTAAAAGCGGTTATTTTGCTGGTAAAACTGGATTTGTTTATTGACAACAATGCTAATTTAAATAACTGGATCTGGATATTATGTAAAGAGTTATTTCAGTTTACTTACAGTTTATTTCAATATATCCCTGCGACTCACAATTTATAACTTATATTAAACTTTGTTAATGTTAAAAATATTCGGAGCCCACATTGAATACAACATTAGTTATCGATGCAGAACCGAACTCCAATGACCATACTGCTTAAAAACTCTTAACGATTTAGATGAAACATTCTTCGTTCGTTATGATCCTAATATTCAATTTAAAGAAGAATGTTTTTTTATTGCATGTTTAAGTTAAGTAATATTTTATATGGGATTAAACCACAATTTTTTTTGCTTATTGGCTTTGGTTTGGAACCTTTAACCACAACAAACCACAATTGATTGTAATGCGAATTACATTTTACATTTGTTGTGATATTTTAATTTCCAATACGGAAATCGTGTCCAAAAATGTCTTTTTCTTCTTCTTCCCCTTTATAAGCAATTCTGCTACTTCATTGTCGGATTAATACCTCTATGAAAGGTTGTCACTCCATCTTTTGTGCGGTCGTCCGATACTTCTTTTTTCCGGTTCGTGAACGAAACGAATCTCTTCCATTCTGCTTATGTGGTTATTCCATTCTTTTTTTCTATCTTGTGTCCATTCATTTATACACTAATGTTTTCTAATGTTTTCACTTCTCTTTCGATATTTTAGCGCATTTCCTGTAATTCTTCTCAGTAGTCTCATCTCTGCCGTTTCCAGTATCCTTTGCGTTGTGGCTTTGTCAAGTTTTGTTTCTGAGGCATAAGTCATTATTGGTCTTATACCGGCTTTATAAATTCTTGACTTCATCTCAGTGTTAATGTGTCTGTTTTGCTATAATATATTATTATTAAGGCATCCTGCCAGTCTATTTGCTTTTTTTACTTGATCTCTCACTTCTTTGTTCAGGTCTCCATAGCTGGACGGTGTAATTCCCAGGTATTTTATTTCTATTACTTGTTCAATACTGATGCCATTAATTTCTATTTTACATCTGGTCGGTTCTTTGCTGACTACTACTGTTTTCGTTTTCTGAGATTCTGAGATGAGATTGTCATATTAAGTTCTTTTATTTTAAATCTGTGGACCAGTCTTTGCAGACTATCTTCATCTTGGGCCATTAACATTGCTGTTGGACTTCGATTTTGCTGTTTTAATAGATGTTTTCAACAGTTTTGATAATATTTAGGATAACGTCTCTATTATACAGAAGATGGATTACATCTTTGAGCTTTACTCTGTCAAACGCTTTCTGTACGTCAATCAGACACAGAAATGCTGGTCTATTATACTCTAGTGATTCCTTAGTAATTTGCTTTATAACGAATATTGGATCTGTACACTATCTTCTACTACGAAAATCCTGTTGTTCAGCTACTAAAATTATCCTTTGATTTATTAGCAGTTATATTATCATCATCATCATCACCATCATTATCACCATCATCATCGTCATCATTATAATTTTAGTTGTAACTCTTAGGGTAGTATTTAACAAATTTATACCCTCTTTAGTTTTCTGGCTGTTTTTTTATCTCCTTTTTTTAATAGTAGCATTAGTTTGCTCGTCTCCATTCTTTCGGTATTTTATTTTGTTTTATAATTTTATTAATTAATGTTGTTAATTGTTTTGTCACTGCTGCTGCTTGCTGGAAAAATCTCTAAGATAAAAATAATTCAAGACATAATCTGTGAAAGGTTATGAGTTAACGCTGAGTGGCAACTCCCAATTTGACAGTTGACTTATTTGGCCTTGATCTTGTAGACATTAGCCATATTTTGAGTTAAATTCTGAGAAAGGTTATTGTCCCTCGGATTAATATCATATTCTGAATTTCTGTTTTTATTTTTTATCTTTTTTATCTCATCTTTTGAAAATTTATTTGCATTTATTTACAATCTGAATCTTTTAAAATGACTTGTAGGGAGAATTTGAGTTGGTACTCACTTTAAAAAAGTTGAAAATAAGTTTTGTCTTAACTTAAAACATAATTTTTGTATTATTTAAACTAAAATATAGTAGGTAAGTCAGATGGTTTAAATCTTCTTGAGTCTTTTACATTCTTCTGGTAAGTTTATTAGATCACTTAGTAGTTTAATTGGGTGTAAGTTCACTCGTTCAAAATAGGGGGTTCACTTTTTTCACACTCGGAACATTCAGGTCCCTATGAATTCTGCTGTTGAGTACATACCATAGCGCGTTCACTGGTATGCGTAATATCTTGTCTTGGTACCCTTGGATGATGTCTACGTTGGAGTTGCTGGCGCAGCCCATCGTTGTATAGCATATGTCCAAATCGGTGATATGATAGTTTTGTATATGAGGTGTTTATTTTCGAGGGTAAGTCGTGATTTTCTTCCTATTAACCAATAATACTTTTATAGTTTGAGAGGTAATTGTTTTCTTTAGCGAATATGTGCTTCTGTTATGTTATTCTGTAGTCCAGATGCATCTCCAGATCTTTAGCGTGTTCGGAATATTGAAACTGAAGAATAATTAATGTGACTGGTGGACAAATATCTCGTTACATAAACATTTTTACTGGCATTTGCTTTCATACGCCAAATGTGTAAGTGACAAACAGTGTCATCAGTATAGGTTGCAACTAGCGTTGCAGGTAGATCTGTGGTAAATAGCAAGTAGAGGATTGGACCCAGTATGCTCCCTTGTGGAACTCCTGCAAAGATAGGAAAAATTTCGGAAAGGGTTGCATTTATTTTGACTTGGAATTTTCGCATAGGGGTATGTTAAGTTATTTTCAATTTCTCAAATGCCTTACTTGTATCTAGAAAGGCTGCACTACAGTAACCTTTTCGGTCTAGGTCGTTGTTGTTATTTTTTTACTACAAGATGAGTCTGTTTCACTGTACCATGTTTGTTTCGGAAAGCAAAGTGATGATCGGGTATATGTTTTCTTTCATTGATTGTCTCCATTAGTTGCTTAAGTACAATTTTTCTAATAGTTTTGACAGAATTGGCAACAGGCTTATTGGTCTATACGAGTTCAGTTTTTCTGTTTTTTCCCAGGTTTCTGTATCATTACTATTTGACGAATTTTCCAGGATAGGAGAAGTAGTTTAATCTCAATGCTGCTTTGATTATTTGCTGGAGTGCTTTTATGGCTATAACAGGTAGTTCTTGTATTACTACCGGTTATTAAATCACAATAAGAGAGCCAGTTTTGCGAACTTCGTAAATTGTCTCTAAGTTCCAGGTTCATATCTCACTAGGACTGTCCACTATTATGTGATATATATTTTTTGTGTTTCCCGGAGTATTTATGGGTGACATTTGGAAAGTCCCGCTTTTTATGCGAGATATGTCCTTCCTACCAGATCTAGATTTCCGATGGTTATAATCAGTATTGACTAGTTTTGATATTGGGATAACAAAAGAAATATTTATAGGGATCTTCAAAGTAGCAGTTTCTCATTGTGCTCTCGGTGCCTTCTCGGTACATCTCAATGCTGTCAATTAAATTAATTTTTTTGCCTTCTCTTATAGTCATATTTTTAGCTTCACAGCAATGAAACACTCTACAACGTAAAATTCTTTTACTCGTATCTGTTAGCCAATAAATAGGAGCCTTCTTTTTCCGGTAAGTTCGGTTAGGTGCGGTGCTAATACTGGCCATATCATGATACTTTCCTTGTGATTATAAATCACTTTTAAGATATTCACTAAACCCTCCAGTATCGCCTCTGCTCAGTCAGGAGCTGCTTTTTCGGTGAACTATAAATGACAAAAATTATGAATGCCTGAGTACTGATGGAAGAACAAGAAACACTAGGTTTTTCTATCCTATCAAATATTAATAAAGAATACAACTCGATATTATAACTTTTCAGTAATGTTCATTTGCTATTAAATCCTACTTCTTCTTCTTATGGTGCCCTATCCAATTAGTGGATGTTGGCGACAATTCTGGCATACTCCTCTCGGTCTTGTGTGGCTCTAAAGAGTGCATGGGCATCGAGGTTTGTCCAATGCCTTATGTTTTTAAGCCATGAGTATTTCTTTCTTCCGATTCCCCGTTTTCCTTATATCTTCCCTTCCATAATAAGCTTTAAGAAGTGGTACTTGGAATTCCGAAATATATGACCCGGATAAGCAGTTTTTTTCTTTTTATTATTGGCAGCAATTCTCCTTCTCTACCCATTCGATTTAATACTTCGACATTTGTTGTGTAATCTGTCCAGGGAATTTTAAGTAGTCTTTTAAATACACATATTTCAAAGGCTTCCAATCGGTTCATCACAATGGCCTTTATGGTCCAGATTTCTACACCATATAACAGTATGGAGTAAATGTAACATTTTACAAAGCGATATCGAAGCGTTAAGTTAAGGCTGCTGTTGCTTAGCAAGGTTCTCATATTAGTAAATGCTGTTCTGGCTTGCTCAATCCTGCTTCGTATTTCTATGTCTAGACCTTTTAGATGGTCTTATTGTTTACTCTTATATTTAATTTGCATATTTCGTGTTCTACTTACCACCTTCTTCTTCTTGCAGTACCGTCTCCTATCGCAGGTTGGCTACCATCACAGCAATCTTTACTTTGTTGGCTGCAGCTCTGAACAACTGTATTGAACTGCACCCATACCACTCCCTTAAATTTCGTAACCAGGAAATCCTCCTACGTCCCACATTTCTCTTTCCCGAGATTTTTCCTTGGATTATGAGTCTAAGCAGAGAGTACTTTTCTCCTCTCATTATGTGGCCCAGATATTCCAGTTTTTTCGTTTGTATGGTTTTTATGACTTTGCATTCCTTCCCCATCTTCAGCAGAACATCTTGATCTGTTACTAACCACCATTACCTGTTTATTGAACATTAGGTCTTAATTAATCAAGGATAAAAGTTGATTTTTCAATATGAAATTTGAAAATACCAATACTCCTCTTAATAATCACTGCAGTTACTAAAATATTAATATATTTTTAAATTTTTTTATTTCTAAACGCCAGCCACAATAAAAAAACAAATAATAAAATAATAAAGTTAACTAACAAAGTATTTAGACACCTTGACGAAGTATAAATTTCCATGTGAGTTGTAAATCACTTAGTGCTACTATTTCATTATCATAAAATTTGTGTGAAAATGAACGTTCATTTCATATGTAAAAAATACTTATAATAGTATAGTGTTTGAATTAGGACAATGAGTTATAAAATTCTGACCAGTAGCGTACTCCTAAATACGTTAACCGGGGTTTATCTATAGGAACAGTTAAGATTATAAGAGGTAAATTATTTTAGAGCTATTTGGTTATTTTTATTTGCATTAACAATCACTTATACAATTTTCCTTTTTTAAAAATTTGTTACCGATGCCTCTACTATGATAGTTAGATCTCTCGCATTTATTTTATCAAATTATTTCACTTGACTATATCACACCACGTTGTAAGCCTTATTTGCATATAAAATTAGTTAATTTCAAAAAGTATTGCAGAGGTTTGTTAAATATTTTTTCTTGCGTAACGTAGATGTTAAAACTATATTCCGATACGAATTTGGATGTGTCTTTACTTTATTAGGTCTTAAAACAGGAACCACGAAACATTTTTTGCTTTAGTTACTAGATTTTTTACTTCTCTGTATGCAAGATTAAACAAAAACATTATATTTCTTTGAAAATTTAGTGGTTGATTGCTGTTAGCAATGATTATTCTTTGTGTTTGATAAATACAGGATCATACTTAGAGTCATTGGTATGTGTTTGAAATAAGACTGTTAAGGTATTTGTTATTTGTTCGTCATTGGTTATTTCATTTCTATTAATAATCAGAGTTTATCTTATTGACTATATTTTTATCCTACTAAATTTAAACCTTTTAGTTACAAGCTTGTATAGACTGTTCCAGTCTTTATTTTAAATACTAGTATTTTCTACTAACATCAAACACATATGAAAAATACGAGAAGGCTGTTATGGAATGGTATGATGAACTGGACGCTGATTCGGAAGACGACATATTCGACAATGATCAAGATATTAGTTGATGATGATACGACAGATAGTGAACAAAATGTTTCAAAATCTGAACCAAAAACACAAGAATCTGTTATTGAGAAAGAACAAAATAGCAGTAGAAATCGCTACAAACGGTCGATGGTAAGGCATTAACCTGATCTTGGAGGCCTTGTAAATTTGTTGGCGGATCAAAATCCAACAAGGGTATTTCGATCTATTTGTACTGATGATGTGATAGAAGAAATAATAAAGAGGACAAAAGAAATACTGGCTTAAGCAAGGCAGAAATATAAAAATATATTTGGTATACCTTTTTAGAATCAATGTAAGTATGTAACAGATGTAACGAACAGAATAATTTTCAAGTATACAATATCTCTAAAACGTATACTCACCCTATTAACTTGTCTAAGATTTAATAAGCCACAATTCAAAAAGGAGAGGAAAAATATTAGTAGTTCGGCAGCCATCTTTTGATGCTAAACTCTTGATGCTTGAGAACTCGCAAACAAATTACTGCATTAATGATGCATGCATTGACGAAATATTAATTGGATTTAGAGGAAAATGCAAATTTAAAATATATGTACTCAACAAACCCAATAAATATGGTGTAAAAGTAATCGCTTTTTCGTGATACTCGAACCTCTTAATTATATAATGCGTATATATACATTGGTAGAGCACCAGTTATGGTACCTCGGCACCATAATAAACGAAGAATGGACCAACAACCAGGAGATTATGGCAAGCATCGAAAAAGCTAGATCCACCTCCAATCGGATGGGGGCCTTCTTCAAGAGTAACAACCTCTCTCTTGATACAAAAGTAAGAATGCTCCGATGTTACGTCTTCTCTGTCCTTTGTTATGGTGTTGAATCGTTGACCTTGGACGAAGATATTTGCAGAAAACTGGAAGAATTTGAGATGTGGCTATATCGGAGAATACTTAAGATCCCGTTAGACTGACCAAGTCACAAATAAGAAGGTCCTCAGAAAAATGAATAAGAACCGAGAGGTACTGATCACCATCAAATCTTTAAAGTTACAATTCTTCGGACATATTATGCAAAATGAATCCAGATATGCTCTCCTTCAAGCCATCCTGCAAGGAAAAATATTTGGAAAACGAGATCCAGGAAGAAGAAGATAGAATATCTTCTTCTTTCTGGATAGAAAGAAGAGAATAGAATAAAATCCTATTAATACCGTTTTTATTTTTTATATGACAAAATTAATATTTTCATTGTATTTTTATGATTTTAAAAGTTGGTGTACGGTTATACCTACCCCATGTCACCGTTTATGTCAAATCACTACAAAAAAATCAAATATATCGGGTTAAAGATATATCAAATAGATAAGGATAATCACGTTAGGAACTATTGAACTTTCCAATATACCCGCTTTGATTTATTTGAAATTGGAATCTCAAATAAAACAACATTTAAATCATGAATGTGTTGCTTGTGTGAGTCCATTTCAAAAGGTAAAAGAAATAATAAGTTAGACTTACTCACAATCAATTTAATTTAACTAATCGGACGACCGGTTTCGCTTTCTATAATATGCAAAGCATCTTCAGGTCACGATACAAAGTTAAAATGCTGAAAATAATAATCCCATATTAGGGTGTTGTCTAATAAAGATAAAAACATAGGTAGGTGATATAAATTATATAAATTACAGTAATTATGCCAATATTACATGTCTGTGGTTTTATAAATGAATAAAATGTTTAAGCAGACAAGGTAAGACCCACAAATTGGTAACATAGTCTATTAAACTGTAATGAATTAATAAATAAACCAATAAATAAACATTACTTACATGCCGGTACTCTATTAATTGATGGTTGAAAGAACATGGTTCAAACTATCTTGGATTGTTGATTGGAGAACTCAGGTCAACTATTGTAATTGTTTAACAGTAAACTGGGAAGTTCTTGAGGAGACAGATTTTATCCAATGAAGTAGAGATAGGTGGAATGTATTGTTTGTTTTATGAAAGTAATGTTCTATACCATTAATTTCTTTAAAGTTATTTAAGTTTATTCTGGAGATATATTTATGAAATGTGTGTTATTTATTGATTGATTGTTTATTGAGAGTTATTTATTGAGATTTTATGTTTTGTTTTGGAAGGTGACAACTGTCACCTTCCAAAACAAAACATAAAATCTCAATAAATAACACACATTTCATAAATATATCTCCAGAATAAACTTAAATAACTTTAAAGAAATTAATGGTATAGAACATTACTTTCATAAAACAAACAATACATTCCACCTATCTCTACTTCATTGGATAAAATCTGTCTCCTCAAGAACTTCCCAGTTTACTGTTAAACAATTACAATAGTTGACCTGAGTTCTCCAATCAACAATCCAAGATAGTTTGAACCATGTTCTTTCAACCATCAATTAATAGAGTACCGGCATGTAAGTAATGTTTATTTATTGGTTTATTTATTAATTCATTACAGTTTAATAGACTATGTTACCAATTTGTGGGTCTTACCTTGTCTGCTTAAACATTTTATTCATTTATAAAATCACAGACATGTAATATTGGCATAATTACTGTAATTTATATAATTTATATCACCTACCTATGTTTTTATCTTTATTAGACAACACCCTAATATGGGATTATTATTTTCAGCATTTTAACTTTGTATCGTGACCTGAAGATGCTTTGCATATTATAGAAAGCGAAACCGGTCGTCCGATTAGTTAAATTAAATTGATTGTGAGTAAGTCTAACTTATTATTTCTTTTACCTTTTTTAAAACAACATTTATTTGAAATTTGCTGAAAAAACTGTTAAACTTTCTAATATACCCACTTGATTGATTTGTAATTAGAATTTCAAATAAAAAACATTTATTTGAAATTTGCTGAAAATCTTTTGCCCTTTGAAAATACCAATTCTGCCACCTATGACCGATATAAATGTGCTTTATATGTAAATTGATTAGAACTAAGACTAATTATTTATTGTTTAGCCACAGAAATGTTAAAGCCACTGAACTGAAATAAAAAATTTACATTTCACTGTGTATACAGGAAATCAGATTAGCCTGATGGCTGATTGGTATCGGTTTTTGGAATAATTACGGCACACCGAGAGAAAGAATTGAAGCGAATTAACCCAAAAACTATTCATTTGTTGTAAAAATATAGTTTTTATGTAACAACTGACTGGCTTTTTAATGAGGATGTAAAACAGAAACATTTAAAATGTAACGGAAGTTTGTTTGCATCGACTGCTTTATCTTTCTTCGTGATTTTAAGTATTTATCTTAAATAATTAAGAAAATATAGTGACCGACGTTTCTATAAAGAGTGCTGGTAATATATAAACATAATGCTAACTTTGAAAGTTGTATAAAATGTTAAGAAAACATGGCTTAAACTAAGAGGAATTTAAAATCATTAGCCAAAAGAATTGGAAAGACTTTATATCTTCCCTAAACAAAATTACTTCAACTACATCGCCCGAGAACAAGCCAGAAAGTTACACAGTAAATCAACCTCAAATACGTAAAGTTTAAGAAACATCCTAGAGTGTAAAATATTTTATCAAATCACTCCACCATCTGTGAAATTGTGACTTCACAGTAACTGTGTTGAAGATCATCCATAAAAGCATTTACCAAATACTTGATATGGATATTGATGAAACCCAATTTGGATTTCGTAGAGGCGTAGGTACCTTTGCATTCAATGTACTAATCCAGAGATGCTTGGATGTGAATCTAGATATGTACGTCTGTTTCATAGATTACAACACGGCTTACGATAAAGTCCGCCACAAAGAGCTAATGGACGTCCTCAAAGCTAAACAATTACAATACAATGACCTTTGAATTATAACAAATCTATATTATAAACAGTAGGCATACATATGCATTAATGAACACACATCAGAAGAGTTCGAAATTAAAAGAGGTGTGCGACAGTGGTGTGTATTGTCACCACTACTATTCAACGCATACTCTAAATAAATTATGAAAAAAGCTCTCGATCGACAAAAAGCCGGAATAAAGGTAAATGGTACACCAATTAACAACATTAGATATTCCGACGACACTATCATAATAGCAGACAACCTCCAAGACCTCGAGAAGCTAATGAACAAGATAGTTGAGTATGGAGAAGAATATGGATTATCAATAAACGTCAATAAAACTAAATTTATGAGCTTATTAAAAACCCAAAGTAATGATGAAAGCCTGACAATTAACCGTAAAACTTTAGAACAAGTTGAAAACTACAATTATCTTGGCACAATAATTAATCACACAAACGATTATTCAAAAGAATTCAAAGTTCCAATAAAGAAAGCTCAAACCAACTTCAATAAAATGAGAAAGATATACTTCAGTTAATTATACAAGGGAGAATCCAGGGCAAGAGAAGTGTAGGATGAAGAAGTATCTCATGGTTGCGTAATTTGAGGGGGTACGGATGCACATCAATCGAACTATTCAGAGAGGCAGCATCTAAAATCAGAATAACCATGATGATTGCCAACCTCCGTCGCGGAGATGGCACGTAAAGAAGAGGATCTGTAAAATCACCTTATATTGTTGCCAATACTTATTGCAGATAAGCAAAATTATTTCTTATTAAAACCTTTTTACCTCACAAAATTAGATAAAATAACCGAAATACCACGGCCATAATATTAAACATTCAGTGATACAACACCTCTCGAAAAGTGCTATGCTTCAGTGGTTTCAGCAGCAGCGTACGAACCATATTCTAAGCTTGGAATTGAGAATTTCAAGGCATTTGAGGGTTGGCTGAGCAAGTGAAAGCTGCGGCACAAGATCAACTACGGGCAAATCAGTGTAGAGGTTCGCGATGTTAACATAAACATAATGATTGGCTAGAAAACGTGTGGCCTGGATTGAAGGCACGATATACGTCAGACGACATTTTCAATGCTAATGAGACTGGATTGTTTTTTAAAATGACACCAAACAAAACTTTAAAATTTAAATAGGAGAAGTGCTTTGTCGGAAAGCTCTCTAAGGAACGCATTAAAGTTTCAATGGCTGCTAACATGACAGATTCGGTGAAGCGAAAATTGTTAGTGATAGGGAAGTCGAAAAACCCACGTTGCTTTAAAAACATAAAAAATGTACCGGTGACCTATAAAGCAAACAAGAGTGCGTGGATGACTTCGGAAATTTTTGAAGAAGCGATAAGAAAGTGGGATATCGAGCTTAAATGGAAAAAAATTGTTCTGTTTGTAGACAATTGTCCTGCTCATCCCTTACTCTACGACCTTCAAAACATTGAACTTTGTTTTCTGCCAGCAAACACAACGAGTGTCCTTCGGTCCAAGAACCAAAGTGTCATCAATAGTTTAAAAAGCTAGTACAGAATAAGACTTTTGATGGAATTGGTTGAGAACATGGCAATCTTAAATTAAACATTCTTGACGCCATCCTAATGATTAGTAAATCCTGGGATGAGGTGATGAGCAATACAATAAAACATTCCTTTAAACACAAAGGATGGCTGGAAGATCAAGGATTGACAGTTTGAACTTACTATCACCTACAGACCGGAAGAGCTAACATATTTTGAAGAAGTTGAAGAAAATGTAGCTGGGCTTTCTGACGAGGACATCGACATTTCTGACGAGGAGTAGAAGCAGAGCCAGAACTAGCTTCAATCCCTCAGCAGGCATTGGATGTGGCAAAAGTACTGCATCGATTCTTCATCCACCAGGAAGACGATATGAGTGCTGTGGAAGATTCTTTGCATCTTCAGGACAAGGTCAGATCAGTTTTGTGGAAACGGAAAAGGAAACAGACCAAGGTAACAGATTTTTTTGGTAATGTAGACTAAATATATATTTTAGAGTAGCATATTATTTTGTTGTTGTACAGTATAATGTTTTAATTGTACAGGTTTTTTTTGTCTGTATTGCTTATATTACTCTTTAATAAATCTATGTGGTGTACAATACAGTGCTAATTCAGTTATATTCGTTTTGATAAATGTTTTAAATTAAAATGGGTTATTTTGTACAGTAATATTAATATTACAGTACCGAATTTTGTCTCTCTCTGTATAACGATCTCTCCTTATAACGATGAAAATTTCCGGTCCCGTGCATATCGTCATAGAGAGAGAGGACTGTAATTCACCTTTCAACGAATGGTAAGTGCTTTTCTTTGTACAAGATAACATTTATGACTTACACTAAATAGTTATTCCTTATTATTTTCAATCGATTGCTAATTTTATTTACAATCACATAATGTATTTTTCGATATTTTAAATTAAATATTAAATCAGCAACCTCAATAAATTTTACAGTTATAATCATAATATTTCTTGCCTTTGGTCTTGAGTATGTTTCCAGTATGCTGTATATAATGCCACTTCTTTGACGATATGTTTTCTTAAAGATATTTTAAAAGAAAATGCAGTGCATCTATAATTGATTTTTATTTTCTTGCTAAAATAAGGAAAACACAACATAATAGCTATGCAGTTAATTGATACGTGATTGATACGATAGCCATGCGAATGTGTAAATGTCCTATAGAAGAAACTACTTCAAGCGAACATGGGAGACAAAAGAAGTGTAGAATGTTAAAAAAAAACATGTTTCGATGTAGCATTCATCAACTAAGAAGGAAAAACTGAAGATATAAGTGTTACCTTTAGTGTTAACTTTTCAAAATCATTTTAATGTACTAAATGCATAATTATTTGTTTACAGCTAACCATCGAGAACAATCTATGACTATGCGTTTATTTACGACGTAAACCGTAACATTTAAATTAGCATTTAGTGCGTGTATCTATTTTTTTTAAACAACGCCTCTTGAAGAACTAGTAAAGTGTAACATAACTATAATTAGACATGTTTTAATTGTAAATTTTTCGGCAAGGAAGTGCTCTAATTAAATCGTATTTTAACTTTATCAGGCAGTTACACGTTGATGTGGAATACCAGCGGCGTATCAACAACAGTTTTGTGGAAAGATATTACATACGTCACTAATATATGGATTTATTTTTATTTTTTGTATTTAGTATTTATATTTATAGTGTTCGCTTAGACCTAAATGTAATATAAGTCTAGCTAATGGCTAAAACACAAATAAATCCTTACATATTTTAAAAATATACATATTGTCCACTAAAATGACTTGAGGCGTGTAGATGCAAAACCGGACATGTCACATTTTGTTCAAAAGAAAACTAACACCAGGATTCTGTTCATTATAACCTATTGTATCAGTCCACAATGAAAATTCGTTGCAAAATAGGACTTTTACCGTAAAATATTACAATCAAATATTGATTGTAGTTTCAAAAGCGGACAAAGACTTTGTTACAAAATCAGACATCGACGTTCGACCAATGGACTGCAATCACATGACGTAGAGCAGCACGTGTCTGTTTTGATATTCCCGGCAGCGTGATCATTACTAGTTTCGTAGTTTCTAATCATAATACGTTACAGTGCTTTGTTACAATATTTTAGAGATGAATAATTCCTTCTAAAGTAAGGTTAGCATGGGTTCTGCAAGGAAGAAGGAAGCACAGAAAGCAGAATGGAGAAGATCTAAAGCTAAAGCTAACAGGTTAATATTAAAAAGATGAAGTGCGTGGTGTGTGAATTAATTTTTCGAGAATGCAAAAACTAACCTTAAAAATTGCATTATCTATCAATGAGTCAAAACTTAAAAAACCTACACGAAACGTATTTCGGAATGCTTTACCTAAATGCGATTGGCAAAATATTTTTTTAACGGTACCTAAGCCATTTTTGTTTTGTTGTAGGTATTTGCCTAAAGATTTACCAACATTTCCAAAGTGTAAGCATTCAGAAGCAAAATGGAAATGTTCAACACCCTCGATGCAGGATGTCAGTTCATTGTTCAGAGGGAAAGAACAGATTGTTATTATGTTCGAAAACGAAGTTTAGAACAAATCCAAGTGTGCCGAGATGCTTTTCTTGAATTGTTAGGTATAACCAAGCACCACGTCAATGGTGTTTTAATACGTTTCCAAGTCGATGGTAATTTAAAAAAAAAAGAGGTGGAGAGAGAAGAACAGACCTTTATAAGGATAAATTGCAAGCAGTAAAAACGTTTATTAAGACATTAAAAGCTGATGAATCTCATTATTGCAGGGGTAAATCAGCTATAAGATAGTACCTTCCTGCAGAACTAAATATTACAAAGTTATACAAAATGTATAAACAACAAGTTGATGATGCTACCCAAGTCAAGTTTAGCTATTTTCAGCGTATTTAGCCAATTCTTTCACGTGGGTTTTGGAAGTTCTAAAACAGATGTATGTTCAACATATATAACGAAAATGATCTTGATAAAATGAAAGCATTCCAGATTATATAACCTCTTCATTCAAGATGCGCCAAAACTTTTTTTAGCCATTTGAAAGAGAAGACTGACGGATTAATGATTTTTTCATACGATTGTGAAAAAAGTTTGGTGCTGCCCAAAGTACCTGACCAAAGGGCTTACTATGGTCGTCAACTTTATCTATATAATCTCACCGTTGTTAAAGGTTCTTTAAAGGGAGACTTAAACAAAAATAATGTATATGCCTACTCTTGGATGGAACATAACCGATACAAAGGATCAAATGAAATTGCGTCAGCAGTATATAATTGTCTGAAAAGGAATGAGCCTACTATGGCTGACATTCATACTGTACGTCTAGTATCCGACGGATGTCCTGGACAAAACAAAAACTGTACAATATGTGTGCAAAATGGCTCCAGGAAGCTCCCAAGAACGTAACTGAACTTCAGGTCATATTTCCGGTAACAGTTCATTCCTATATACCTCCTGATCGAGTATTTGGTGTCATTGAGAAAAAATTGAGACAGATAGACACCATAATAACTCCTGATACATATTATGCAGTTTTTGAGAAGCAGGCAACATTGTTTTTATTAAAAAAAAAACTGGATTGTCCAGGATTGGAAAAAAGAAGCTGATGCATTCAATAAAGCACCCAGTTCATTACACTTCAAGATTTCCCAAATAAAATGCCTTATGTTAAACCGTACATCCAAAAACAATATCCGTGCAATGGGAGAAATAAATTATTATTCTTCTGCGTCAAATGCATTGCCTATTACTAAAAAAGTTAAAACAATATCACAAATTACTTCAGCAGAAGTGCAAATCGGTGTTCCACTGAATTTTAAAAATAAAAAGGATATCGAGACATTATTATGCTGTCATTTTGTTAATGATTGGTCATCTATGCCTGAATGTGATTTTTACAAAAACATTCTCGATAGTGGTCTAGATCAACACACCACTGAACCTAACGATAATGATAATAACAATCCACCATGCAAATATTTAGAAGGAATAGACCATTACACCATTAGAAAAATAATATTTCATGCTTAATATAAAAATCGTTCTTTTTTAACAAAAAAAAAACATCTTGTACATTTTGTCTTTTTAATAGAATAAACTGTCAAAGTAAAAAAATCTCATTTTTTTAAAGCAGGACATATCCCAATTTTTGTTGCAAACTCGGACGCAAGTAACCCCTTAATAACCGTGTAGATTATTAATCAGTGAATATAGGCTAATTTTTTTTTAAGTTATAAAGATTTGTGTGCAATCTTCCTTATAGTAAAAAAAAACGTTAAAAAGACCCATTCAGTTTTATTCTACTTTTTTGCGTTTTTTCTCTATACTACTTAACTGTGACATGTCCGGTTTTGCATCTACACGCCTCACTTCTAGTATATTCATACTATTTGTTTGCTGAATACATTTACCACTCTACTCGAGCTACTCTTTTTTATCACCCATCTCTGTATTTATTAATATCTTTGGTGTTCTTTCTTCTATCATTATTTCTAAATGTCCCAAACAATGTCAATGCTTTTATAATTTCTGATCTCTTAGGCTCTTTAAAAAGACTCATTATCTCATTATTAGTTCTTCTTCTATATACTTTCCCCTGTTCGAGACCTCCAGAAATTCTTCTCAATTTTTCCTTTCTAATATATTCATTTTTTCTCCTTGTGTTTCGATATTTTAGCACCCATGTTTTGCTTATATAGAATACTGTTGGTCTTAAAACTGTTTTGTATAATATACGTATTTTTGGTTTGTCGGGATATATTATTTGATATAAGGATTTTGTGTTAACATTTCCTTAACATTTCCTTTTTGTATTCTTGCGCCCAGCCCACATAATCCAGGATATAACCGTACAAATCGTAGAAAACCTTTGATTTATTTATATTTATCGATTTGCCTAAAATTGTGTTAGTAGTTAAAACCAGCTTAAAAATCAAAATCTACAGTATCCCAATATGAATATGTGATTTTCCTCTGGGGGTGGTTACCACCCCAACTCGGAAGTGGAAAAATTTTATCAAAAAAGACCATGGAGGTCGCTAGACTAATCAATTTTAGGACAAAAGTGTTTTTAAGAGTTTTTCCGAAAAGTCAATATTTTTGGAGTTATTAGTGTCCGAATGTTCACAAATTTCACGTCAAAAAAGTATGGTTTTCAATGTTTTTTCGTGAATAACTCCAACAATTTATACTTTATCGTAAAAATTGTTTGGATATAAAAGATTATAAAAGTAGCTTATAAAGTATCTTATAAAGAATTTAAAGAAAATAAAAATAAGAACAGGTGTTTTTCTTCTTGCATTGATCACCATAGAAAAATATTTACCTTTTTACTTGAATCTGCTGTAGCAGCAAAAAAAAAAGTATAAAAACTTACAGTGAATAATGCTTTCACTCCAACTGCAAGGAAAATATTCTGCACCAACCTTATCTTTATTTCTATTTTCATTTTTTTTGCTGTTGTTACTACATGCTTTAATTTACTTTGTAGTATTTTACTGTATACTATTATTATTAATATTAACACTTCTGCCAAATATATCTGGCAAATGATTTTCAGCCTCTATCGACGGAATAAAACGCCTCTAACCAACCTCGCCGATGCAACCACTCACCTCGGTGCCTAGACGAAAAGTGTCCCCCTGACTCGGTAAAGGGTACTCTGATGTACTGGGATAATCCCGATACTTATTTGCCTGCATCGATGATTTTTTTCCGAAAAAATTAATTTCTTAGCCAGCGAATTGATTTAATTTCGCAATTCCTAAGAAATGTTTCTTTTTCGAATATTTGCAATATCCAAACTAAAACCTTATACAGGTTAAAAAAAAATCTACTATGTCAAAGATGTAAAGCTGCACATTGCAGTTGTTGCCGCATTAAGGAACCTTCAAATATTTTATGTTTTTAGAGCTTTTCTTCCCGCTGCATGTTCGGTATATACGTTAGACTTTCTTTTTACACTCAAATCCACTTTGAGTGAATAGATCTGCAAATTCCTTTTTGTATCTTCAGTAATCATGTAGTATAGTGAGGTATTAATTAAGTTTAGTGATTTTTAATATGCTTTTTTCGTGTCTTTTTTTTACACCATTTTAGTTTTTTTATGTTGCTCAAGTAGTTTTGACTTAAATTTTTTTGAAAAATTTGGTCTGATCTGTTAAAACTATTTGTTGTATGTTACTGTATCTCTTTTTGGAGCTCGTCTCTGAACAGCTTTCCCAATTATTCTATTATTTTACATATACATTTTGAAATTTTTTGACAGTAGATAAATTGTAAATGTCATATAAACTTAAAATATAATAAATAATAAAAACACTATCCTCGGTTAATTCTACAAATCCGCCCATGAGTGATGTTGGTTCATTTCAAATGCCTATTCGAATCAAGATATGCTTAACTTATTTATTAGGCATTCTAATCTTCATTGTGTTACATTCCATTTAATTTAAAATAGTGTGCGAAAGTTTTTTGAGCTTGCTTCCTCCAGTACGCTGAACACCAACCAGCTGGTGAATTCTCGTATACAATTTCCAGTTAATTATGTCCGCACTAAATTTAATATTATATATACAAAAAGGATTTTTGCCAATTTGATACATTAAACATTAAAAATTAGAATTTGATTGATTTAGTACTATTTATTCGCTAACTCTATATTATATATAAAATCTGAACTTTTTGGGAGGCAGCGAGGCTAATTTATAATTACACTGACTATTTTTTTCATATTTATATTATTTAACTAAAATAAACTTTTTATTTATGCATAAAACGGTTTCTAATGGTTTATTTTGAGGCTACAATCATTAATTGTAAGGGCAGGATAAGTAAAACTCTGTGTTGATACCAAGCTTTCACTAAATTTATTTGTTTCATCGGGATATGCTAAAATAAATTTAAATTAATTTTTCAGTAATACAATGAAATTAAAATGAAAGAACATTGTATAGAAGAAACATAAAAACTTGCAACATGAGGTTAGTCCAATAAATTTTTTATATTATAACAAAACATTAATTTTAAAGTTCTTAATCTATTAATAATTATAATGTTTTTATATATATGTCACGAGCAAAGCCCGAAATTAGACAATCCAAGCATTGTATGAAAATTATTGTCCACTTCTAACATTGTATCTCCAAACTGTAAAATGTCTGAAATGATAAAAATTAAAAATGATTATCAAAACGCCAATCGATTTGAATCGATTATTACTGACCAGCGACACACCAAATCAAAAATTGAAAATTTGTTGTTAATTATTTGATATTTTTATATTTTCTATTTATATATAGAGTTGTTCTTTTTCGAATCGACAATGTGACAAAATGCTGTGTCAAACTAACATATAAATAATAAAAAAAATTGTTCTAGATATTGTTATATTATATAAAATTTTTTAATATAGTGATAATGTTAGTGAAACATTTCAAAGCTTCAAGAGATAGATACATCACTACAATACATGAAATACGTTTGTGAAACATTTCAGACTTTCAAAGGATGTGTATGATAATTTAAAGTATTTTATTCCTCCAATCCAGCAGTCAGAAGCCCTAATTAATTATGGATTTATAATTATAAAATCATTGATGTTTGTTTGGCTTTAATAATAAATGGAGATTAATTGTAAAAATTGGTATAAATGGATATCTGTCTTTTATACAAATTCCAAATATTATGTATATTTCGGAGATAATACAGTCTTCTTCTTAAAGTGCCTATCCGTTCCGGATGTTGGCGATCATCACGGCTATCTTTACTTTGTTTATTGCAGCGCGGAACAGTGCAGTGGTAGTCGTGTTATACCACTTTCGTAAATTTTGAACCCAGAAAATGCGTCTTCTTCCCGGTCCTCACTTACCATTTACCTTCCCTTGGAGAATCAGCTGGTAGATAGTACTGTAAAGGGGTACAATGCTAGAAGTGGACAAGATTGTCCGTATAATGCTGGGATTGTCCAATTTCGGATATTGCTCTATATTATATATATTCGGCCCTGTCACTGCTAGGCAGGAGTATAAGTTGTCCATTAATATGAGTTCCTTTGACCCGTTTTTCCCCGAGGATCATTCCACCTCTTCTTTGATGTTGTCCATTAGATTGAATAGTTCTACTTATTGAATATTATCGGTGCCTGCTGCTGTATCATTCTTTAGCTGTGTTATTACAGAATGATCCTTCAGCTGCAATATTCTTGGCGCCTCACTCACTTCCTTTTCTAGCTCAAAGGTGTTACCTCTTTGGGCTTTAACAGTTTCTTTAGGTATTCTAAATGCATTCTTATTTTACTTTGTTTATCCAAAGATTATATTTCCGTCCGAATCAGATTTCCTTTTTGTCACCGCCTTAGTACACCTTTGATTTCTTTAGCTTTCTTGTGTACATTGTAACTATCGTGTTTTAACTGTTGAGTCTCAATTTCTTCATCTTTCCACTGCTTCCTCCTCTTTCGCTTTCCTGATTTTTCTTTTTATTATTATATTATCATATTTGTTTTTTCTTGCTTCGTCCATCAGCTTCAGCTTTCATTTGTCATCCATAATTGTTTCTTGATTAATTTATCTGCTTTTAAGTGTTTTTCCTTTACATTTTGAACATCAAATTAAAGTAGGGAAACGTGGGCTAATGATGCACGTCGGGTAATTTTGCACAATAATGTTTCTAATCTCATATTTCATAAAATGGCAAAAATTATATTGCCGCGCCATCTCTTAGCAGCTGCCAGATCTATCCCACACAAACGAACATCTGAAGATAATACAAACACAAGATATTCATTTACCATTTTGATGAAGAGGATGGTCGTCTAATGGTGCGCATTGTGCACTATTAGCCTACAAGGTGTATAAAGGCAATGTGTTACATTTTGTGATTGCCATAAATTCTGTCAATGAAATTAAATACAGATTTTTTAATCAAGCGATCCTTTGCTTCACAGCTTTGGACTTCGTAAAAAATTGTGGTGAAATATGGGAATCTGGGAGAAAGTTTAATATTCCAGAATGTTCTCTTCGAAAATGTAAGAAATGTGTTAATGATGGACTTGATATAGAAAATATTTATATTGGGAAGCGTTGCATCTTTTTTCTTGATCAAGAAAAAAAGTAATAGAGCACGTTTTAAAGATGGCAAAACTATAAAAATGCGGTTTCTCAAAGTTGCGGTTTTAGCAGGAACCGATTCGAGGTCCTTTTACAGTGTTTTCACATTTTCGATAATGAAAATATTCCACTAAATAACAGACTATACAAAATCTCACCTCTTATAACAATGTTGAATGGTAATTTTCAGAAAATTTCTACGCCTAACAACTCTCTGTGTATTGATGAGACAATGGTGCCTTTTCATGGAAGGTTAAGTTTTCTTCAATATATACCTGGAAAAGGCATAAGTATGGGACCAAGCTGTTTAAACTTTGTGTATCTGAAGGTTATACATATGCGGTGAAACTTTACGGAAAAAAAGAAATACCATCAGAGAAATCCTTAGCTTCTAGGGTAGTTATGGAACTTATGCAACCTCTTTTAGGTAGAACATTATTCACGGATAATTTCTATATAAGCGTTGAACTAGCACACGAGTTAAACAGACAAAGCACACATGTAGTTGGTACATTACGCGCCAACAGAAAACACAATCCAAAAGCTGTCGTAAATGTCAAGCTCAAACGAATAGAAATTAAATCTTTACAGAGCAACACAAAAGTTATCGTCAGCAAGTGGAAAGATAAGAGAGACGTTCTCTTTCTAACTACTAAGAATCCTCCTTCAATGATTGAAGTAGTGACTAAACGGGGACCTGTTACTAAGCCATTGACTGTTGTCGAATACAATGCAGCAAAAGCCTTTATTGATGTTTCGGACCAAAAAGCAGCATACAGTTTTCCCATTCGTAGAAGTATCAAGTGGTACCGGAAAGTCGCTATCGAACTTTTGACTAATACGGCAGTTGTCAATGCGCATGTGCTTTACAAATATGTTACGGGTAAAACAATATCTATTACTTCTTTCCGAGAAAAAATAGTTTTGTCATTGCTACACACTAGGGGTGCTCCCGAACCACAACAAGAACAATCCGTCCAACACTGCATTATAGAAAAAGAGATTAGAGGAAGATGCACACTTTGTTATAAATATTTTTCAGACATGATGCAAGGCAATCCTCAATGAAATATGCTAAAAAAGTACATACATATTGTCCAGGCTGCCCCTCAACTACTTTTATGTGCATTAAGTGTTTTTTTGATACCCATGCAAGTACTGTTAAGAAGTTAATGTAATAGAATATCACAATATGTATATTTGTTGCAATATATTTTGTTCATGCATTACAAACTGTGTGGGACAACCTCGTGCTCATGGTCTGGAGTAAAAGCAAGAACAAAAAATTTTATCCCCAGACCGTGTGTACCAAAAATGACCACACTGTTTTTTCCTTGTTTTAATTGTCAGAACGTCAAATTATCATGCACACACAAAAACTAATATAACTTTGATGTCAGAAGTAAAAAAAAATCCTTTGGTCCGAGACGAAAGGTGCGCGTTTATGCTTTGGGGCTTAACGTGTTAAACATTATTTTAATGCCCAGACACAAATGACAGACAAATACTGGTATTATGGCATTCTAAAGAGACATCCCGCAATTTCTCTAAGAAAGCCTGAACTCACCAGCATCAATAGGATCTCGGCTTTTAATAAAGAGCAAGTTACCGTCTTTTTTAATAAGTTGCAACAATTTTTCACAAAATTTAATTTCAAGGAAGACCAAATTTTTATGATTGACGAGAGCGGAATTACCACTGTACAAAAGCCTTACAAAAAAACTGGGAACTAAGGGTGGCGGAAAATCATCCAATGAAAGAGGAAAGACAGTCACAATTATTTGCTGCTTCCACGCATTAGGTACCTGTTACATTTTATTAATGTTATGTATCTTTCCAAGGATTAGAATGACAGGTACATTAACAAAAAATTGTCCATCCGAAACTGTTTATTCTTATTCTAAAAGTGGCTAGAGTAAAAATCTTTTTTAAGAATTGCTTCAGAATTTTAAACATACCGTAGAACAGTCGAAAGGAAATCTAGTCATTTTGATTTTAGATAACCACTTCAGTCACATTTTTCCTCGTATATTTAATTATACTAAAAAGACTATTGGATTTTTATTTTAACAATACCTCCTCACACTTTACACAAGCTCCATTCATTAGATATAACTTTTTTTGGTCCTCCAAAATAAGCATTCAACACGTATTGTGAATATCATTTATTGACAGCAGAGAGGATAACTCAATATAACTTGGCCCAGATATTTTATAAAGTATTCGTGCGTACTGCAATAATGCAGAAAGCACAATTAGGCTTTTAGGCAGCTGACATCGGCCCTTTTGAAAAAGATAAATTCCCGAAGGATGACTTTTTAACCGCAACTTAATATTTACCTGTTGTAGTTAATGATGAAACACTTCCGTCGACCTCTTTCAGCGACAACCAAAAAATCTCTAGTACAAAAAATATTGATGCTGTAGTTCCAAGTACATCCAGCAGCAGCATTTTGGAAAATCTAAGCCCGCATTTGAAACAACCTCAAAAGAAAAAAGATTTGCCAGAGAAAACAAAATCTCAGATATTAACAGAAAAGCCTAACAGAGAATAACTTGAGATGGAAATTGAAAAACAAAAGAAGTGCAATATTGTTTAAACAAGCATCAAAATGGACAAAAAATCAAAAAGAAAATCACGAAATTAAAAAAAAGGTACAAAAGGAAGATTTTTGAAGACAGCAGCTCCAAAGATATTTCAGAAAGTAAATTGTGCGATAATGATTAGTTGGACGATCACGTGTCAGATGTAAATGATTCTGTGTATCACGTGGTGTGGGAAAAGAAAAGAGACGAAGTATAGTACAACTGTTCGATTTGTTGTCAGTGGGCTCATGCTTTATGTACAGATTTATGTACAGAGAGGATATTTGTGAATTCTACGATGGTTAAATTTTTTTAATATATCTTTAACTTGGTTTCTTATGTTTTTTTCGTATATTTCTTTGTATCCTTAATATTTATATTTAATAAATTACATCTTCCAAATACATTTTTAAGTTCTATTATTTCGCACAGTTATCCGACATATGCGCACCATTAACCGAATATATCGGCTAATTGTGCGCATTACAGTAATTGTAAATTTTGTCTCTTACTGTTCTAATGTTTAAACATTCATTGAATACGGTCTCTACCAATACTAGGCCTTTAAAGTATATATTTAAAAAATTGAAAACTGAGAAATATCTGTGCAATATTTTAAATTAGCATTAGGTGCGTACCAATAGCCGACTCTCCCATAATAATTGCTGTGTGTTCTGTCACCTTATATTTAAATTAATTTTATTAGTTAGTTTTTATATCTGTAATTTTTAATATTTTTTTGGTAAATTTGTTTTACCTAAATTCTCTTCAAAAGATTAAAATTTTAGTTTAATATGTACCTTTTTGTTAATTATTTATCGTATGGCAATTACAACACATTTAGAACAAAATTACAAACACTAGTAATATAGTTATATGACGAACTTTAAATAGTTACAAACAAACATCAAGTATATTAATATAATCAATTGACTCTGAAGGTGGTCTGTGGTCGATGGTTTGGTTCTCCGCACAGTCACATTGAGGAGACGGGTTTTTTCCCCATTTATGTAGCATTTATGCACATCTGCTATGTCTGGTTCGTATCCTATTTAGAGTGGACCATGTTTTGCGTGGACGATCAAAACCTATATAGAAGATGCAACCAAAAGTCGACTGCGCTCCAGAAAATCTCCAATACAAACTGCAGGATCAGCCGCAGCCACAGGGTTCAACATGATCACCAAATGGATCCGTGAATGGTCGACAGCTCAATAAAAATACAGCCATACCTTGCATCACAGAGACACCTCCTGAATTTGACCGTCCACTTAAGACCTGGTGCATACTTAACCGCATCAGAACAACATGGTTGATGTGCAGATATCTTGACCTCTGACAAACAACCTCGACGTTTGACTATAAACTGGGCATGATTTAAGTATTTTTATAATGAGTCAATTTTAACCTTTATTGTAATGTTTATTGTAACATTGTATATGTGTCGAAATACCATACTCTAAATAAAAAAATAAAATTCTATGTGGTCCTTACGATTTTTTTAACGGTTTTATGTTTATGACAGTAGTATAAATTCGGCTAATTGTTTTGCCTCTTTAACCTTTCTTTGACAATTCGTAAGAAGTTATTAAGAAACTATGTTAAAAATGTCTTATACTTTATATTATTTGACTGATTCGGTAGCCTTGAGATCACTCCGTCGCCTTCTGAAAAAATAAATAAAGACCAATTAACAACTGCAGATTGTATTAAGCACATTAAGTCATAACAGAGGGTCGATGAAAACTGTTCGATTCTTCACTCGTCAGTAACCGTGACTTTCAATAAAACATTTTCAACGTTTCCAAAGTGTTCACAATAGACAGGATGTTTATTATAAGCGCCTCCCGCCTTCGCAGCTACCTGATTTTATGACTCCACGCCAGCCTTGATCATTTATTAAGATTAAGTTTTGTTATTGTAACACAGTTGGTTATAGGGAGGCATTAGCTATAAAAAATATAAATACGTTCGCGGCAGAGTGGTGGAAATGGGGACTTTGATTTCGGAAAGGATTGAATGGTGATTGAATTCATTCGGATTTTGTGATAATTTTCGGATTATTTGTAAATTATTATAGTGTATTTTTATGTATGAGAGAGTAATAAAACAATAAATTATGTATGCAAATCCCTAAACTGTTGATACGGGTGACTCAATGAAAAACAGATATTTGTCAACAAGTTTACAGAAGTATATAGGAAAACAATTTTAAATTGAGTATGACCACCAGGTATAAAGGTTGGAGCAGAATAGAATACAATAGTTGTGAGGGTTACCAATCCCTAAATAAGGTTGCCAGTGTCGGAGTGATGGAGGTTAACAGGTACTAATGAATTTGCAAGAAATGTAAGATGTTTATTTTATTGGTTATATAGAACCAATAAAAGTTTAATAAGTACCTACCTATTTGCAAAATAAAGTTTAATTCTTTAGATAAAATAAAACGTTTTATTTTATCTATTTGCAAAATAAAGTTTAATTCTTTAGATAAAATAAAACGTTTTATTTTATCTGAAATGAGTGCATTCCACGAAGTAAGGGTTTCAACAATCAAACATTTAATTCTTTAATTCCAGGAATCTACGACAGTAATTGACTAGATAATTACCTTCTAAACTTATTCCACAGAAAATGTGATAGTCGGTTTTTCCATTTTGTATATAGGAAGGTCCAAGTGGCGTATTCAAAATTTTTAACAGTTCACTAAAAGTAGGTACTTCAGTTGCAAGGTGCAGTTTATTGTGTATACTAGTGTTATGGAAAATTTGGAAGTGCCGTGTAAACGCAGAAAAATTGGTCCTCTAACAGTTAATGAAAAAACATTATTATTTAATTGTTTTAAATCATTTACAGACAAACGTTTATGTGAAAGTGTTGATGAGACCGTTGAGTTAGTTAGCAGTACACTTGGTGTTGGGAAATCTACGATTTACAGAGTTATTAAAGAAGAGAAATGTGGTAGTTTTCAAATGCCACGTAATGCTTCAGGGAAACCAAAATTTCAAATAGAATATCATTTTAAAGAAGGACTTCGACGGAAAGTGCATGAATTCTTCTTTAGACAAGAATTTCCAACATTGGATAAAGTTCTTGTCTCAGTTCGAGCTGATAAGGATTACCCAGAAATGAGTCGAAGTACGTTATGGAAACTTTTAAAAGAAATAGGCTTCCGCTGGAAAAAGAATCCCAGAAAGTCTATTTTATTAGAAAGAAGCGATATTGTCATATGGAGAAGACATTTTCTAAGAACCATAAAGGAAATGAGAAACCAAAAAAGAAAAATATTTTATCTTGATGAAACATGGATCAACGAGGGTCATACACCAAATAAATTTTGGCAGGATGAAACTGTTACAAGTCAAAGGCACGCTTTTGTAAATAACTTATCTACTGGTTTAAACCCACCATCAGGAAAGGGACGCAGGCTGATAATAGTACACATTGGCAGTTCAGACGGTTTTGTTGAAGGTGGTTTATTAATTTTTGAATCAACTCGTACCGGTGACTACCATGAAGACATGAACGCTGATGTCTTTCAAGAATGGTTCGAACAAATGATAGATCTTCTTCCTAAGAACTGTGTAATAATAATGGATAATGCAAGTTATCACTCCAGACTTATAGAAGGACTGCCCACAACCAAGTGGTTAAAAAAAGACTTGCAGAATTGGCTTCAAATTGGGCATTGGAGTTCAAAAAATATTACGTACCATCCCGGATCTATAAGAAAGGAACTTTATTCGTTGTGTGCCCTTCATAAAGAAAAATTTAAAAAATACGAAATTGATGAAATTGCCAAAAATCGTGGAATGACAGTACTTAGATCCCCACCATATCATTGTGAATTAAACCCGATTGAACTGGTATGGGCACAGATAAAGAGTGAAGTTTCAAGAAAAAATACCACTTTTAAAATTCATGATGTTAAACAGTTGTTTTTGGAGGCCGTAAATAATGTAAAACCTGAAAACTGGGAAAAGGCAGTAAATCACACTATTAAAGAAGAGGAAAAAATGTGGAAGCTGGACAATATTACTGATAAAATGATCGAGCCAGTTATTATAAATCTTGGTTCTGAAAGTTCATCTTCTGAATCTGATTTGGATTTGTAACAAGTAGCTGTAAGTTTTATATTAATATTTTTATTCATCTATTTAACATACCTTAGACGGTTTTAAAAACTCTTTTTCTCTTTTGTAATTTTTAAAAATTAAAAAAAAATGTGAATTTTTTAAAACCCTTTTTAATGTAGGCCAGTCAGTTCTAATATAGTGTGTGATAAAAGAGGTCACTTTTGTTTACATACACATAACACTTTATAACACTGAAATAATTCATTTATTTTTTACAATTATTCAAAGTAATTTTTCAATTAATCTTGAGCACGCCCATGGAGTGGTCGGAGCTACCAGTTAAAATTATGCTAATTACTCTCTCGTTCATAAAAATAAACTATAATTAATAATAACTGCTTTCCAGGTGATGCTTTAATAGTCCCATAATCACTCGTATATCAGTTAATTGATTACACGTTTAACCCGAGAGTTATATATATATATATATATATATATATATATATATATATATATATATATATATATAATATATATATATATATATATATATATATATATATATACACTAACATATTCACGGAGGAAGCCAAGCTACCTAAGGTGGAGCATACAAAACTATAATTAGATCCACAATGTTATACGCTGCCGAGACATGAACTATGAACAAAACCATACAGAACAGATTGGACGCATGGGAAAAAAAGACACTTTGCAGAATGTTTGGTGGAAAAGTAGTAAAGGGAAAATGGAGAAGACGAACTAATGTAAAAGTATACCAATTGTATGCTAACCCTACAATAACAAAAGTAGTGAAAAAACGTAGAGAGGAATAGCTCGGATATCTAGAAAGAATGCAAGGAAACAGGCAAATCAAGTATATTGGTTGGCAACTACCTAAGGGCAAAAAAAGAGAGGAAGACCAAGAAAGAAATTGAGAGGTGTAGTGATGAAAAATCTCTGACAGATGGGAATCAGAGATTGGAAGCTGACAGCTAAGAACAGAAAACGATGGAATTTATCCATCCAGCAATGGGCTTAAAAGGCCTGTTACCACTAGACATATTTACGTTAAAAAGCGACGAATGTCATGGCTGCTCAGTCTCAAAAAGTGGGTTACTTGCTCGTCTAACAAGCTTTTTACAGCAGCAGTGAACAGATATCAGTGAATAGTAATGATCGCCAACCTTTGAAAGAAGATAGAAGATAACAACTTAAGAAGAAAAAGCTAATTATTAACTAAGTTCTGATATTTTGATCTTAAGTTACATGTACTTACGGCCTAGGATAAGATGTATACAGAAGAACAATAAGCAGAAGTTTTATGATTTCATTGTTTGGTTTTTCAAAACGTTCTTACCTTTCTAATAAGTTTTTTGTTTTAACTACACATTTTTTTTTCTTCTTTTTGCATAAATGGTTAATTTTTGACTTATACTACAATTTTGATGAGTGTAAGCAAAATGTGTTTTACGTCTTCTATTACTGTTTCGTTTATTAAAACTTATTCAAAAACTTAAGATCTATGTGTGATTTTCAAGTCTTTCTGAAACGCCACTGCTCTCTCTTCGACTGAGTTCTTATTACGATGGATTACTGGAGTTATAATTATTATTTACGGCATCAATAAGGAGCTTTTAGATGCTTATTGGAATTTTATAAATATGATATTTATCGATGGCTTTTGTTATTGTTCAAGACATATTTTATACTTAAGGATAGAACACATCAGTTTAATATTAACATGCCGAATTAAAATGCCACAGCAATCGGACACAATTAAAATTTTAAGGGTTCTTTTTATTATATATTTTGTTAGACTGTTAATATACAACCTATTTAAATAAGATTTTATTAAGTTCTGATAGACCATTGAGCATCTCCTCCTACAAATCACTAACCTATAAAATCTAGAGTAAGAAATTGTTGGCGAAGTTGATAATGGCAATTCCGTAAGACTTATGTCATGTAGAAAAAGTCCATAGACGAAAAAGAAGAAGTGTTAAAAATCTAGAATGTTCTAAATGTCGTCGAACACTTCCGAATTGTCTGGGAATGTCTGGAACGCCAGAAAATAAATATATAAACAGATGTTTTTGACAGTTTGTATAACAGTATTAATTAAGTTTTTAAATAGAGATAATTGTGTAAGAGTTGTAAACAAGTACTATAATATTGTTGACGTTTTAATAAAACGATCATAAAGAATTAAAGCAGTGGATAGATTTCAGTTAGAGTGTAATGGTCATAGCTTAGACAGGACAATATCTGTCTACTATACAACAAAATTATAAATTATCAAGACATATACTTGCAACGAGATTAAATTAGGCATGGGCTGCTTATGGAAAACTGAGAGAAGTCTTTAGATC
Organism: Diabrotica undecimpunctata; assembly: GCF_040954645.1. Taxonomy (NCBI): domain Eukaryota; kingdom Metazoa; phylum Arthropoda; class Insecta; order Coleoptera; family Chrysomelidae; genus Diabrotica; species Diabrotica undecimpunctata. The sequence continues at coordinate 24,676,116 of NC_092805.1, forward strand.
AGATATCCCCATGTGCTTGAAAAGAAAGGTCTTTGATGAATGTGTACTCCCAGTTCTAACGTATGGAGCAGAAACATTGAACTTTACCAGAAAAGTAATCAATAAAGTTTAAGTGGCACAGAGAGCGATGGAGAGGTCAATGCTGAATGTATCCCTCAGAGACAGAGTATCAAATACAATAATTAGGCGAAAAACTGGTGTTACTGACGCAGTTCAAAGGATTACAACATTAAAATGGAACTGGGCGGGGCAAAAAAATTCTGGAATGAAGACCTAGACACGATGCTTATCGTAATCGAGGACGTCCTCCAACAAGGTGATCAGATGACATCAAGCGCATTCAGCACAACTGGATTCAGGGTGCTCAAGATAGAATGCATTGGAATTATTTACGGGAGGCCTATGTTCAGTAGTGGACTCAAAACGGCTGATGATGATGATAATTGCAAAATTCTACCTACTATTTTTGTTGAAAATTGGCCACAATTTTACTTCAAATACGTTCATTTGACGTTTCAACTTTCACTTCGGAAACCGTTTTTAAAAACTTACTTAAAGTAAAATTGTGGCTTCTTCCCGACAAATATAGTACACTGCATTAAGATGCTACAAGAAGATAGCTTCAGAACAATATGCCAAATTCGAAAACCATGTTGGTATAAGTTAAATTACAACAGAAGTCGAAATATTTATTCCAGAAAGACTTATATTTTAAAATCCGTCTCTACTATTGTCTATCAGAAAGTGGGTTAAAGAGAGGTGTCAACAGTTTCACCAATATAAGATAATTAGGATAGAATAAATATTAAAATGTAATAAAATATTAAATTTAATGACATAACGTATACGAGTGGAATACGAAGAACTACAAAGAATTGGATGAAATGAGTAAAAAATCAAAATAAAAAATAATAATAATTAAAAAATACATTTAACTGTAAGAAAATTTGATTCCCAATTACTTTTAGAACAAAATTAGTAAAACAAAACAGAAAGTTTACAAATATACGAAATCTAAAAAAAATGGAATAAAATAATTATTTCTTCTTTTCTTGTTTTTCTTTTTGTGTAGACATGATTCTGTCTGCTTTTCAATGTGCCTCCAGTAAGTTGTCGTTCCTTCGTTTTCGTGGTCTTCTTATTGGGGAACCGTCTCTTGTCATCTTTACTACTCTATTTGTTGTTATTTGGCTGATATGGTCATTCCATTCTAATCTTTTGTTTTTAACCCAGTTCTTGATGTTCTCCACCTTGCATCTACGTCGTATTTCTGTACTTTTAGCTCTGCCCCAAGGTGTTTTTATGTCTGCTGTTTCTAACATTTTTTTTTTGTCCTCTCTGTGTCAGCTTCTGTTTCTGCCGCGTATGTTATTATTGGTTTGATGACTGTTTTGTAAATTCTGCCTTTCATTTCTTTCGCGATATTTTGATTTATCCATGTTGTTTCACTTATTGCTCTGTTTGCTCTACTTGCTTGATTTTCCATCTCTGTTTCAAGCTTTCCTTAGCTAGATAGGGTGATGCCTAGATATTTGAACTCCATCACTTGTTCTATTATCTGACATTCCAGCTCCAATTTATATATTAGTAAATTTGCTTTTATAACTATGCATTTTGTCTTTTTTGAGGAAATGTTAAACATGTTAAGTTTAACATTTTAGACATGTTAAATTTTTTGGCGGGTATATTAAATTGGTGCAGAATACGTTGTAAGTCATCTTCACTTTGAAAGAGTCGTATTGCGTCGTCTCCATAGCATTATTTAATCAGGTTGTTTTTCTCCCATTTGGTATTTTTTTTTTAGTTCTTACTTGTTTTACTATTTCATCCATAATTAAGTTGAACAATAGAGGACTCAGGGAATCTCCCTGTCTTATCCCATTGCCAGCTTCCATAGTGTTGGAAATATTCCTATCTAGTAGAAAATCTACCATTTTCGATAATTTTTATTGAATTTTTTAACCTCCCGTCGGGCGCGGTCTTTAAACCAAAAGAAATGGACGCGGTGTATCAAATGTTATATCACCCATGTACGTAATTACATGAAAAACTTAAAAATAAATTCGAATATTAAACATTAACGCAAAAGGTAACTAACTAACTTTTTCTAAAATATGACGTAGTACTTGTAAAAAAGGATAAAAGTCTGTATTATACTCTTCCCTCATTTATATTATCTTGTGGTATTTCTGTAAATATTGCAAAAGCTGTCTATGTAAATAAGACAAATGTATTTCTTACATTTTTTGCAGTTATATTTAGTCAAACGTCTTTGTCCAATGCCTATATGACATCTCTTACGTTTTCCGACATGTTCATTTTCTGTTGTTTGTTCTTCTTGTTTTAATGAGACAAACTCTTTTGGGCGTTGTTGCAGGCCGATATGAATTCCTAATGTTTCTGAACTCCGTCGAACTATATGAGGTAAAACTAATGCATGTGACAAATTTTTCAAAAATTTTTTTCTTCGAATAATATTTTGATCGTTTTCAAAATATATAACCTCAACATTGACTTTGACATATACATAACGGGCCAACGATGAACATTTCTAGCAACGTTGTATGATGCACACAATTGATCGGTTGTCTCAACTCCGCCTTTGGTGCGATTGTAAAAGGTGATAATAGATGGCTTCTTTTTACCTTCTGTTTTAAGAGCAATAGAGGAATCTTTATGTAGACTTGAAGCCAAAATTATACATTTTTCTTTTCTGGGATCGTAAGAAACCAAAGTACACCCATTCTAAAGGCAAACAAGCTACTATTATTAGCTCGCGTCTTATTTGGAAAGCATTCAGGTGTATTAATATTGTTCTGAAGCTATTTTCTTGTGGCATTTTAAATTAATTTATATTTATTTATATTTAATTGTGGCTTATTCCCATTTAAATATAAATTAATTCAGGTGTAATTTAAATTTAACATTTTTTCAACGTGCCAACGTAAAAAATGCTTTAAAGTCGTAACTCATCTATTAATGGAATACTGGTAAACCAGTTATCGGCGGTAACATTTTGTCCTGTCTGATAAATAGGTTGGAGAAGTAGCAGAACAACATCCCAGTGAATTGTTCAATCGAAATGGGCTTTTAGGTTGTAATCCTGCATAGCTTTATTCGGTATGTATTGCAAAAAACCATATCATCCACTAAAGCCTTTCAGTTGCTCATTATTTGTAACGTTGTGTCCTAAACTATAAGATTTATGGGAATTATTTACTAACATTGTAAAAATGTCACGAATTGCTGCAATTTTGTTGGTTTTTTATTTCATTTCTGGTAGTGTGATCATCAAATCGCACACAACGCACAACGAACTTAAATCTTTTGATGCTCATGACCTGTCGGAAGTTTTCAATACCATCCCCGTCGGATCCGCATACTCTGTTACTTCTGTGAACACCAGCAAAATATAAGAGACCTATAAATGCTTTCTGTTTAACAATGTCTATGGACTTGTCATCTCTATCGCGTTTGAAGAGTGATTTAACACTTTCAATATATTGGTTGGTCTGTTGTACAATTATACGAAATATTTCGTCATCAATAATGCAACTCCAGCATTCCAAAGGAGTTTTTGCTATTCTTACAGTACCTACTACACCCGGTAACTTGCAAATAAGATTATGTTGTTTTAAACAAACTCTTTGTGATAGGGGATTTTTATTCCATTTTGAGTTTTCTTAGAGTTTCTTTCCTTTATTTTCTCTCGTCCAAAAAAAGTTGTAACCTGCGTTAGATATATCCGTCACGCCGTCATATATAACGCCGTCACGAAGTTTGACTTCGTATTCTGCATCTGTATCCTCTTTATCTCCATCTAATATAATAATAATAATAATAATAATAATCAAGAAACCATCCAACATCTTACCGGTAGCTGCCAGGCATTTGTCGGTACTGATTATAAAGAATGACTCAGTAGGAAAAATTATCCACCAAGAACTAGCTGACAAACTGGGACTTCTCCAAACCGAGCATCTTTCTTATTATCAATACTTCCTTGACAGAATGCTTTAAAATGACAATTACAAGCTATACTGGGACCACACTGTGCTCACAGACCAACCAGTGGCGCATAATAGACCGGATCTCATACTAGTTAATAAACTTACTAGGAACACAACACTTATTGATGTGGCGATACCGAACACCAATAATTTACGTGTTAAATACAACGAAAAGATCGCTAAGTACAGAGATCTAGAAATACAAATCAGGAGACAATGGAGAATGGAAACTACCCATAACATAAAACAGCTGGGTCTAAATGAACATCTTTATAAGGCCATGCAGAAAGCTGTACTTCTCGCGACGTCCAGATGTGTACGAAAATTTTTGGGAGATACGCCAGGAAACCAAGTCACATAGGGCTCGATAACACGGAAAGAGTCCCACCAGAGCTCAATCCTTTTGATACCCTAGGTATCAGGGATGAGTGAATTTTCCCCTTAGAGGGAGTGTGAGCCGTATGGCTAAATCTGGATATTAATAATAATCTTTAGGATCCTTTAAGTTATATTTTTTACTACAACTTTCCATGATAAGCCTATTTCCGACCTAAAATAAATATAAATATGTTAACTTACAAAAAATCTCCAACCAGGCGCAGTGAATCAGTTTGATGTTTATAAAGTAAGTGTAATTATGTAATTTTAAAATAAAAAAAGAAAGGTAGTAGTAGTGTAAAGAAATAGAACTTATCAAACCAATAAATGTCACAAATTTACAAAATTAATTTTATACCAACCTTCTAGCAAAGAATTTTTACTAATGACCGATCACGTTACTGTTTACGAAATACACATACTAGCACAAAACATTTGTGTTGTATGAATTTGAACATCTGCGCCTGACGGCCTGTTAATTTAATAAATACTATAATTCTTCTTAACTTTTTACAAGCAGTTTGCAATAACGATGATATTGGGGGCTATGATGTAGCATTTACGTAAATAATTACATACTAGTGTAAAATTCAGAAAACGTACATCAGATTACAGTTCTCAAAACATAATATGTAAAAACGGTATGATGTAGCATGCCCTGCGTTGCTATGCGTAAAATGACCAAGCCACAGCAGAAAATTACATAAAACGTTATTTTCGGTTCTGTCATATCCTGAAGATCTGTCAGATAATTCAAATTAACCTAACTTTTGGCTTCTTGTTTGTTTTTGAAAAAATGGATTTTGTAAATTTGTTATTACTCAATGAATTGAATGATGTGACAGAAAGAAATTATGTAAATGTAGAGCAACGTCAGTTACGGGATACCAGTAACCCATTTGAAATAGATAACCAGCTCTAACTAAATTGCAATAGAATTAAAGGTTCTCTCCCTACTTAATTTTGTAGGAAATGGAAGTTACCAAAAATGTACTGGTAACAACCTGTTATTTTCAATGGAACAAAGTACATTTAGTAAAGTATTAACGGAAATAGCTGCAGGCAGGGATAGTGGAACACTTGGTGCGGAAATAATGAAAAAGATGAAGTCCAGCCTGTAGTTTTCATAGAAATGATTCCAAAGGAGGCAAATCAAAACAATGGTTGGGTGTTGAAAGCACAGAGAATAAGAAGTGTTATTGCTCTAAACTTTGTGTCGAGAAACAAAAACTTATTAATATTTTCATAATTTATTTATTTCACAATGATAAATAGTGATATAGTTTTATAATATATATGATAGAGTTTTATAATCTAGTATAGTTTAGTGATATAAATATTAATATTTCAATTAATTACAAAAAGCTCAAAACAAACAATCTAAAACATATAACTAAGTGGCTCAAAATGTTCTAAAATGTTTAGATAATACAAAGATATTATATTGCTGCAAACTGTTTTATAACATATTAAATTAAAAATGTTTATATATTGTTAAAAACAAAAACATAAATCATGTATGTTACAATTAATTACAAAAATGACACAACACTAACAAAATAAAAATATATTACAACCTGGCTCAAGGGTTTTGAAAACCCTTAGAGAATGTAAAGAAGTGTTATCGCTGCAAATGTTATGTTACAAACTATTTAAATAAAAATGTTTATCCTCAGTTTATTTTTTAATTATAAACATAAAACCTAGTCCAAAATTTTTTAAAACCCTTGGAAAATTAAAACATAAAGTAAAGAGTACAATTTCAAAAATTAACACAAACCTAAAATATACCACAAAGTAAACCTACAAATACACCTAAAATATACTACTACAAAAAACAAGGTTTGTAGCACAGGCATTACAACTTTGGGTTGTATAGAACCTTTGTGGAACCTGACATAAAATTCATTAAGGTAGCATACCTTACATGGATAGAGCATTTCATCAGGCAAGAGAGAGGTGCAACAGTCGGAAAGGTTTTTAACAGAAGAGGGCTGATGGGACAATAAACCAGAAGAAGAGCAAGCCTTAGATATCAAGACAATTTAGAGGATGATTTAAAATCTACTGGAGTTAGAATGTAGAGAAGAGTTGGTAGACACAGGGGTGAATGGAAGATTGTCCTAAAGAATTATTTGCACAAGCACAGGGTTTTACATCACAGCCCTGTTGAAGCTGGAAACATATATTCCTGTGTTGGATTGATGTTGACTAATGATAATGGTAAAACAAACTAAAATATATTACAAAAAGGTCCAAATGTGCTCCTAACCCTTAGAGAATATGAAGAAGTATTATTGCTGCAAACTTCCTTGTTGTAAAATAAAAAAATTAAAACAAATTGTTAAATAAAAGTGTTTATAATTAGTATATTTCATAATGGTATGTAGGTATTTATGTTACAATTAGTTACAAAATCAAAAAGAATAACACAAAGATCAAGAAAAAAACAAAAAATCTGAAGCATATTACAAAGCGGATAAAAAATTTTGAGTTATAAAATTGTTAAATAAAAATGTTTATATTCAGTTTATTCTATAATTGAGATATAATTTTATAAAGGATCTTCTTCTTCTGGTTCCTATCCGTTTCGGATGTTGGAAATCATATTGGCAATCATGACCTTGCTCGCTGCGGCTCGAAACAGCTCCGTTGAGGTTTTCTTAAACCATGTTCTTAAATTCCGCAGCCATGATATTCTCCTTCTACCGGGTCCTCGCTTACCTTTGACTTTACCTTGCAATATAGACTGCAGCAGGGAGTAACGGTGCTGATTTCTCATAACGTGTCCCAGATATTGCAATTTTATGCGTTTTATCGCAAACACAATCTCCGGTTCCTTCTGCATTTTTTCTAGAACTAATTATAAAGGATATGTTTATAGAATTTTATATAAAACTATTGCCTTTTTAATTTTCACAGGTCTACTTCCTTTTCTTTCTGAAAAATATTATACACCATAATAAACATAATACATCAATAATTAATCTTTACCTTTAAAATCCAATGTATTTATAATCTGGGGCTCCCCAAGATGAATCTTTGAAATGAGTTGCAAAATCTCTCACTCATTGAACACCTAAAAATTTAGCATTTATTAAATTTGATAGTAACAGAAATTAATTTTCTTACATGTCTTCTTTGTTCTCCTGTTTTTTTAGGGCCACCATCTACTGTATTTACCATGATAGCAAATTTCTCTGACAATTGGGCTACTTTCTTAGCCTTCCTTGACTATTTTGCCAGTAATCACTATTTATTTTTATGAAGTCTAACATCACTTCCAATTGTTTCCTGGTTGTTTTCTTTTTAATTGAAGCCATTAGTTTATTTTATTATAATTATAAAAAAATAGTAAATTGTTTCCACAAATTACATACAATAACATAACCTAACTAAGAGCGAAAACAGCACCTAATTTTAGACAGCTTAAAAATTACATTTACATATAGATAAATTACATATCAAGGTAGGCAACCCGTTATACGTAGTTCTTACATCATACCGATTTGAAAATTTTTACATAAATATGTTAAAATCGGAGTTTACAGCATGTAATTATTTCACATAAATGATACATCATAGCCCTCATTGACTGTATAGGACCGCTCTACGCTTGCAAGTCAAGGTTTTTAAATGAAATGTTTATCTCACAGAAGTAATCGTGTTACGGTTGACAATGCCGTTGCAACCCTTCCATTACTTATTTTTTACGACACTATAAAAATCGACTTCCAGATGAACGCCCCCGATTTATTTTCCGTCCCTCATTGCCTTATCGATGAAGATCTTCCCCTTTACCGGAGAATTTTTAAACACTTTCCTGAAAATTCAATTTTCCATTCAGCTCACGCGGCGGGCCCAATCGACACCAACACCCGATCATTCTTTACAGCTTGTTACCGAAAAATAAACTCAGGAAATTCTAAGAAATCCGAAGATGCCAACCGACCGGAAAAATCGGGGTGATTTTTCAGTTTTAGGACCTTTCAATTCCAGAATCGGACTATGACGATCATAACGCCAGTTAGGCAACGATAATAAAATAATTATAGATGGATTCTACCGATATTTACAGTAAAATCTGAATGTCTGAAAATATTTACATACAATATTATTATATTATAAAAATAGGGACTTAGTCCTAAGTTATTTATTAAAAATCACGTAAAAAAATTAATTTAACTCGTTTGATTATGAGGTCTTGTCATAATTTGTATATTTTTTAGAACTAAAAGAATATTTTATTTCATTTATATTGCTTAAACTGTGTTTAAAATATTCCACTATATATAAACTGCAGGTAAAAATGCATCGATTATTACTTCATAATTTTTAAATTAAAATATTCCCAAAGAATGTACATACTATCGAGTTTTACCAAGAGTACCTTTTTGGTCTAAAATTGTATAATCTTGAAGTTCACTTGGAATTTTTATTAATAATTCAACTCTTAAAAAAGTTATGTTGAATGATATTTACTTGGTATGAACCTTGTAACTGGCGCCCTCTATGAGAGTCAAATATAAAAACATATACGTTAACGATAGTGTTACAAAAATTTTTTACTAAGCAAACACCAATTATTTTTCAGTTTTTTTCTATCCTAAAGACGGTGTTGCCTTTTTTAAAAAACGCTTTATATATACATAAATTTCATGTTATATTGTGTGATGTTATATGATCTAAATGACTGTTGGCCAATTTATTTTACTATATAATGTAGGTAGAAAGTCATTTGCTTAACTCGGTATCTGGCAACACCAAAACAACACCATAGATATCGTAAAATTATTTGATTGGATACCTAATCTACTAAATCAATAACACCCTGTCGTAAAAAAAACCTAAAGGAGACAGGGGAAAGAAATTTTTGAATTCGTTGCCGATTTGAATTTGGTACTAACAATGAAGTTCTCAAAATTTTCCTAATAATATTCAAAGAACTGTTTAACTAAAAGACATTTTATTGATTTATTGAAAAACTTAACTTAATTATACAGTACCTCAGGCTGAAAAATTATAAATATAGGCCTGATTCTAAGGTCGGATTCACACATGGGTTCCAACCTTGGCGCCAACCTTTGAGTCATCGTTGGGTCAACTGTGGTACCACTTCGGTGAGGCATCCACACATTGGGTTGAGTATTGAGGCGATATCAGTCTGTTGCCAACGTCAACATGTACGACATAATTGCAGCAGCTGCGACTGTCGTAATAATGAGTACATATGATTATATTTTGCTACAAAAAAGGCGAAGGCCTCCTCGTCGAAGAAGATGGTGGCGATATATGGAAGTACATATTTTAAAAGTTACATGACCACACGACGGTGATCATTGGGACAAAATTATCTATATTTCAAAATTACAAGCATATTTTATATTTGTGTAAAAAATTTAGATAAGTACATTTTTTTGGGTGCCTGAAAGATACTGAAAAAACCAGATATGTATATTATTTATTTATGTAAGAAATAGCCTTTTGAGCAAAAACTCCGTTCTGATAGTCCACCGTCGTGTATCGGAGTGTTAATCCTCAACAACTCAACGGAAGTGACACAAGTGGCCGAAGATCGATTTTTACATGTTGAACATTTGCTTCTTAATGCCATCACGGAATGGAAGTTTCCTTTGATAAAGTAATTTTTATTTTCTAAAGAATTCTGTGTAAAATAGCGGCACAAGCGTTTTAAAAGAAAAAGAAGACAAGGACTCTTTGTATAATTTTTATAAACTGCGGCTTGTCATTGGTTTATTTTTTTTTGCTATGCTAGATTGTGCAAAATTAGGTAATTTTATGCAGGATGCGAAAATTACGCGCCAACAACTAAATTATGCCCAAATCGCATAATTATACGCCGATTGTAACACTGTTGTAGCGCCAATGTGGCGGCAACACCAGTATTGGCGCCAATAGCTTTGATGTGTACACAAAAACCGACAGCCCACGGAAAACCCCAACGTTGGAGCAAGTCAGAAAAACGTTGGCTCCAACACAGTTTTGTCTGTACACACATTGGACGAAGGCTATTCCAACGTTGGCCCCCATGTGTGGAATAGGGTATGTGCGTAATGGTGGAATGACAAAAAACATTTTTTTTGTGTAAAACAACGCCGCATGTTACATTTTTCACACTGCATAGTTGTATAGCCAGTTTTATAAAATCTACATCTTCCTTTAGCGATAATACCATATTTTACTATGACTTCAGGACTTCTGTAAAGACCCAATAAAGAGTAAGCTTTATCCACTTCACCTATGTGTTTATTGTATTGAGTGATTAGATTTGGACATGGCACATTTACTTTTCTTTTATCTACTTAAGAATATCTTTGTACATGGTTGAATGGCTCAATCTTATAACCAGTGCTAGCCAGAAGCAGACTACTCATTTGACAACTATAATATTCTTTTGTTCATCAGATTTATAAACATAGGAACCCCTGCCACGTTTTAGCAAAACCTTATCAGTATCCAAATTGAAAATTTCTATTCTTTTTGAACAAATAGCGCTCAAGCTAAGGATATTATAATTTTTTTTTTAAGTAATGAAATAATCTCAAACTGGATAATCCAATGGTCGCAAAAAATTAATAAACTCTATGGGGCTCCAATGTTTTCCTTAGTGCAATTAACGAAGATGCACCGACACTCAAGGATTGTCCTTCTTGAGAAACCTGATTAATAGCTCCATGAAGTTGTGAAAATGTTAAAGCTCCTTGGTAAGGAAATAAACCGGCAGCATATCTTGGAACACCTACCGTATTCGTTACAACGAACTTGAAACCCCATTTATCAGGCTTATTTTGTATGTATTGTCGTAAATTGGGGCTGTATGTACCTTTGTATGCAGTCATAACCTCAGAAACCATATACTACATAATTGTCTTTTTTACATAAAAGAAGGTATATAGTTAAAAATTTATTTAAATTTTGCATAGTGAAACTTTATACTCAAAAAAAAAATCATTTACGTAACTGATAATGTTGCCTTAGACCTAAATGATTTTTATTCAACAAAATAATACAATTACTTACTGTATATAGCAAAAAATAGCACACATTTACACCAAAACAACCTTTGTTTATATACCAAGTAAACAACTAATCCCAAAATACTTCTTACAAAAGTTTGGCAATAAAAATTATGACACCATCACATACGCGTAAAACTCTACTGGTATACTACGTACTCAAATTATTATTTTTTTAAGATCTCTATTGAATGTTGGATGTCGGCACCAGTTTTATATAACTCACTAGGGATGGGAAAAACCTACCGGTTTTAACCGAAAACCGGTTTTTTTACTTCGCAATAACCGGTTTTATCGGTTGTTTTTTTGTTCCGGTTATAACCGGTTTTTTATTTTTAAAGTAAAAACCGGTTATTAGGTTTTTACGGTGATTAGGATTAGATTAGGTATTAATTTGGATCCCAATCATAATTATTATTTTCAAGTAATTATTCCAAACAAAATCATAATTCAAATTTTATTTTATTTTATAAATACAGAAGCAAACTGAAACGGCAAACTCTAATCAGCCAGAAACAATTAAGTTTTATTATAATATTTCGTTGAAAAGGTATTTGTAATCATAATATTTACATAAGAAGTGACCTGGTACATCATCTATTTTTCACACTTGACTCTTGACATTGAAAGTGGGTGAATGGCTGTTTCTGATTACCAAAAATAATGTTCTGACTATAAATATCGAATTACCGATTACGAATACGAATCTCCAAGGATTTCCCTACGTTTTCAAAACGATACACCCATACAGGAAGTATTAAATGAGTTAAAATGTAATACAAATATACAAACGTGTTAAAAGTAATACATGATAATTTTTTTTTGATGGTAGTAAAAATAAAAGATGAATTGCATTATTCAATTTATTTTTAAGTAAAATATTTATGTTGATATTATTTTTTTTAAATCCCATTTGAAAGAGTCTGGGAAATTTGAAGTTGAAATGGTTGGGGTGGGGAATTTTTTGGGTTTGGGAGGAGAGGAAAATTGGTGGGTAAATTAGAGGATTATATTTTTAAATGGTAAATTAAATTTGCATCATTAATTGAATACAATAATTGCATATTATATTCTACTTTCATTATATTCAGTGACAATAGAACCTGAATTATTTTAGCGCTCTCTGTTGAGCAGTAGTATAATAATTTTGGTTCACTGCTCTCTGCATCTGACTACAACCAGATGGAATTCTGTCTACCATATGCTTAAAAGATTCACACTAATGTCCCCATATACAGCTGCAATATTGGCAGATCGATCGATTAAAAAAGCACCAAGGATGATGTCTGGTTCAGATATAAAACTAATCACTGAAATTGTAAGCATTTTATCGCATTTCGATGATGCCACAAAGGAGATCTCGGGTTCCCAGTACATTACTGCTAGCCTTGTTATCCCCCTTGTGTCTATTATCGAAAGATTTTTTATCGAAGTTATGCCAAAAGCTTATAACTAGCCTTCAAGAGAGGGGCACTAAGCTTTTACGAAATCCCCTGCTTTGCCATGCTACAATCACGGACCCGAGGTTCAAAAAACTATATCTGAATCCGTATATAGCGGAGACAGTCACATCCAATTTAGGCTCGGAAGTTAGGACGTACCTTACCGAAATCGGAGAACTTTCTCCTTCCTGCTCCTTCCAGAATGAAGAAGCCAAAGTGAGTTTAAAATCAAACCCTCTTTGGCCTTCACACGATCTGGAGTTGGTGAACAGTGGTTTCAGTTCAAGTTCTCATTACACACAGATTCTAAGTTGTTTTCAAATGAACTGACTCTATATCTGCGGCGGCCTTTGCTGCCAAGTCATCCGTTTTCATTCTGGGATCAGAACAGAACCTGTATGCCAGGCTTGGCTTTTATAGCTAAAAAAAATACATGTCGTTGGTCGGAAGTTCGATGGCATCAGAGAGACTGGTGTCATCATTGAATGATATTGTGTCAGATGAGAGAAGCCGCTTAACCGACCAACATATATATGAACGAGTTTTTCTCAATAGGCTTCATGAAAAATACTGGCCAACATAATGCTAAATCCATTTCATATAATATAACCTATTTGTAACCTTCTAACCTATACTTTTTTACTTAAAATATTACTTCATATTCTTTTACTGTATATTATTGCAATATGTATATATTAATCTTACGCTATATTATATTTAATAATAATCACTAAATATATATTAATAATAAAATAAATATAATAATTAATAGAATAAAATGGTTTTATTAAAAATTGTGTTTTATTTATATTGATATTGATGTTCTTTCGATAGTACTAATTTTGATCATATTGATATCGAGTCGAATGAAGTATCGCAAACTGAAGTGCATTGTAAATGTAACTTTGTAACTATTGGATTAAAAAAATCGAAAACCGGTTTTTGGAAAAACCGGTTTTTTTTGCCGGTTATAACCGCCAGGTTAAACCGTAAGCAAAAAAAACCGGTATAACCGAAAACCGGTGTTTTGTCAAAAACCGCCATCCCTATAACTAACACGACTTATTGCTTACAGTTATCGTTGGCACATAACAGCTATATAAAGTAGAAATTTACTTGGGTGCTTATAAAAACGATGTTACCTGAGAGCAACAAAACAAGATACCGTACTTCTTTTACTGTTTTACAGAAATTCTGTAAAGTCATTGATTTTGGTTCCTTGTAGTATATTTTGTGACTAACGTAATATAAAACAATATTACTAGTAAAAAAAATTCTAATAGGAAATCCAGTCCTGCACCATGACACCCACCCTTCAATTTTCCTTTCCGAACGATTGAACCGGGCCGAATTTTCAGGTCAATTGGTTTCTCGCGGTCTACCCGATTTTTCTTCCGATGTTCTTCTTCGCCTGTCGAATATTTTTTCGGACCCTCATCACGTTGGAGACGACGGTGTTGAAAATTGGCTTGTTAAAGGGTTTTTTATTGATGGAATTCGGTGTCCGGAATTTAAGGGCAAACCGAGATTTAAATTGCGGTGCTTTCGTTTCCTCCCCTCTTTAAAATGTTAGAATTTTTATTAAAAGTATTGATGTAATAAACGTTGTACAAAATAGTGAAATTTACGGTAGAAATACAGACCTTATAAAAAAGATGAATTGAACTAGTTAATTTAAGAGTCTCTAAGAAACATATTAAAAATAAGAAAACTTTAAAATTAATAGATAATATTTTTTTGTATAACATCTGTACTGTGTTTGTATACTGCTATCTGGTCACAAATGACCAATTATCAGTTATTGTTCTGAAGCTATTTTCTTGTGGCATTTTTAAATTAATTACTATTTAAATGGAAATAAGCCACAATTAAAGGTTAAAATACGTTTATTGACATTTCAATTTCCACTTCAATTTCAAAGAACGATTTCCGAAGTGGAAATTGAAATGTCAATAAACGTATTTTAACCTTTAATTGTGGCTTATTCCCATTTAAATAGTAATCAATTATCAGTTATTTTCTGTCTTAACTTAATATACAGCAAATACTTAAATCTAAGGGCTTTTCCTATGGCTTACTCTTATTTTATCTATCAACTAATCCACTACAACTAACATGCAATACCTTCACAGCACTATACTCTGCTTTTTATACTAAACTGTTATACATTTACACTAACTCAAATGGTTTTGTCCTAATGAGTCTTCTTATTTTTTTCAGTGTTGTCAACAAGCTGCATTGTGTCGACATTCACATGACTGCAGCCTCTGCTCGTGACTTGCTGCTGTTCTCTTGATTACTTCGGTCACAGTTTCCATACCCAGGTCCTAGTGAAGGTTGCTGTTACGGAGATTCAACAATGTTCCTCAGTACTTTATTTAGAAATCTCTGGATAATACGTAGAGTACTAGCTTTGGTACAGCCCCAAAGTTGGCAAACGTATACCCATACAGGCCTCCGTACTTGAGTGTAAATAATTGTGTAAATAAATAATTTATTATGAATGGATCATGTTGATTTTTTTCCAATCAGCCAATACAACTTCTTATATCTAATATCAAGCTCCCCTCTTTTCTTTTTGATATGGACTTTCCAGCGCAGCTTCGCATCTAAGATGATACCCAGGTATTTTGCTGATATAGTATTTTTTAATTTTTATTGCCATTTTCAGGTCCAGGTATGTATTGTATTCACGGATATTTGCAACTTATCAGTCACTTCTTCACTAGTGTCTCTCACCGCTAATATGGCTGTATCATCCGCGAAGGTGGCAATAGTGTTTTGTTCTAGCTCTGGAATGTCACACGTACACAATAGATACAGGACCGGACCTAATACACTCCCTTGTAGCACACCAGCTTTGATCTTCCCGAAATCGGTGATTGGAATGGAGGCCAAGGGAAGACAAGAGAAGCGTCGGTCGACTACCTACAAGATGGACTGACGATTTAAGAAGACTCAATAAAAACTGGATGAGAGCGGCGCAAGATAGACGGGGTTGGAAACATAAGGAAGAGGCCTATGTTCAGCAGTGGACTCTTGAGGTTGGATGATGATGATGATGAAATCGGTGTCTTCTTAGTTTACTCTGAAGTATCTATACGCAATGTATGATTCTAAGATTTCTGAATACTGTTTAGGACTGAACGTTGTTATTTTATAGTTTAAACGATCATGCCAGACTTTATCAAACGCCTGTGCTACGCCCAAGAAGATTGTAGAGCAGACTTTCTTTTCTTCTAATGTTTTTCTATTATATTCGTTATTCTGTGAACTTGATCCATAGTGGAATGTTTATTTCTGAAACCAAATAAATGATTTGGTGTAAGATTTTTTCTTTCAATGACTGATAGTTTTATCTGGTTTGGCAATCATAATGACTTCTGCTACTTTCCAAAGTTTGGGAACATATCTCAATCTAAAAGCAGCATTTATTAGGTGTGTCAGCTTAACTATGGCTTTTCTTGGTAGATTTTAAATAGTTCTCCTGTTATGACATCATATCCTGAAGCTTTCTTAGGATTTATATTTTATTTCATCTCTGTTAGTAGTCTACATGATGTCATCGTAATTTTATCGTCGGTTTGGAATGTTTCTTACCATCTCAGTTCTTTACCATCATTGTCGTTGGTTTTGAACATGCTTTCTAAATGATCTGCAAATCGTTCTGCTTTCTGTTCGTTACTTGTAGACCAGTTGCCGTTTTCCAACTTGATTGGTCTCTTCATTCTTTTTGTTGCCTTCAATAACGAAATTATCTGTGTTCTGGTCGCTCTTAAATTACTTAAAAAGGCATCAATTGCTGAATTTTTTATATTTTGTATCTCCATTGTTTAGATCAGTTTTGTCTCGTGGAGCTCTGTATTGCTGCCATTTTTTTCTTTACTTTATTTTTTCTACTATGAGTTTTCTGTTTTTTTTTTGGATAGTTGTTTCCTTTTGTTCTAGAAGTCATTGTATTGTAGATTTACAAATAGATAATATTGTTCTAGAAATAAATTACAGAATACAGTAATAGAATAAGATTGTGGAAATAAATTACAGACTTACTCAACACATGAGGAAGAAAGTGTTTAGATAGTGCATCCTTCCTATACTGATATATGGATATTAAAACTGAACCCTAACAAAAGCACATATAAACAAAATGGGTGCTAGAAGGCTAAGAAGAAGCAGAAGTCTTACTCGACGACCTAAGCTAAATTTTTTTGTAATTTCTTTAGTCGTATACTTGATGCAGCATTCTCATAAATTTTTTCATTAGTGAGTATACCTGTAATCTATTTGGTTTTGCTTTAGTTTTTTAAGTATTGTTTCAAACTTTACAGAATCCAAAGCATTGTGATAATCGACAAATGCAAGGACCAGTGGTATGTTGTACTCCATGAATTTTTAAATTAATATCTTTAGGTCATGCAAATGGTAATTTGGGCCATATCCTGCCTTTAAGCCGGTCTGCTCTTTATACTGATAGAAATCAAATTTAGGTGTTAGTCTCTTAGTTAAGATTTTTATAAAGAGTTTAAAGACATGTGTCAAGAGGCTGATGTGTCTTTAATTTTCTAAATTAGTAATATCACCTTTTTTGCGTAACAAGACTCACTGCGTTGTGATAGTTATTTTCAGAATGTCCCACTGATTTTTTGGGGTCTTTTCATCTTTGTCTCTTAGCTTGTATATTTTTTTGTACTTTTGTGATCTTTTCATTATCTTTAAACCTTTGTTACCTTTTTTTATTTGAGTAATTACATAAGTATTATACCTTTTATACCTTTCCTAATTTCTGCCGAAGTTAGTTTATTTAGTTTTCTATATTTTTCTTTATTTCTTATTTCTTTCTGGCTTAAGTTTCGTTGTATTTTCCTTAAAGCTTCTGTATCTTTACTAATCTTTTTGCTTTTGATGTTATTTTTGAGATGTTATTTGTGTTATTAGTTTATTGTAATCGTCAATACTTTCAAGTTCAGGATTATTAGTTTTTACTCTGTAAAGTTTTGGTTATATTTTTTATGTATGTTTCTAGCTACTCTGGTGGATTCCAAACTATGCATTTGCTACAGTTTATCATCTTTGCTCTTTTTTTTGTAGGTTTATCGTTCGTCGTCTTGTAGTTCCTTCTCCTATCAGAGGTTGGCTATCATCACAGCTATCCGTACCTTATTGGCGGCTGCTCTGAAAATATCTACTGAGCTGCAACTATACCACTCTCTTAGGTTTCTTAGCCAGGAAATGCTTCGTCTTCCTATGGATCTTTTACCTTTGATTTTACCTTGCATTATGAGCCTTAATATCTTATATTTCGCACCTCTGGAAATGTGACCTAAATATTCTAGCTTTATTGTTTTTTATCTCGCAATGCTTTTGTAGCGTTCTTAACATTTCTGCATTTGTAACTCGTTGGGTTCATGATATTTTCACAATCCTTCTATAGCATCACATCTCAAATGATTCCAACTTCTTTGGTGATTATCCACTTTTAGTGTCCAGCTTTCCATTCCACACAAAAAAGTCAAGAACACGTAGCATCTTAAGGCTCTTATCCTCAGCTCCAGAGGAAGGTCTCGATAAACAAACATTGTTTTCATTTTTATAAATGCTTGTCTTGCAATTTGTCCTTGCAATGTCCTTATTTCTCTACCGTGGTCATTGTTTTCATTTACCCAGGTTCCCAGATATTTGTGGTGCACTCTTTCTACTTGTTTTCCCTCGATATCTAGCCTTCCTACTGTATGTTGCTTAGAAATAATCATGCACTTGATTTTCTTAACGTTGCTTAACTTAACGAAGCCGTTGGTCGGTAAGCAGGGGATTGCTTATACCGGCAATCACTCGGTCTCTATCCGCGTTAGCCATCAACATTATTGTTATCCACCTTCTACCGCGTGGAGGTGCAGATTCGGATTTTTCGATCTCTCCAGAGCTTTAGAAAGTCTTAGATTCTTCTAAAGTAAATCTTTAGAAACGTTTATCGTTACTCTGACTCAAATATTATTGTAACTGAATTTTGTTATTGACTTTTTTTGTAAAAATGTTAAATATTTTGAAAATGCGTATTTATTATACTTTTTCCAATGTCAATTTGCCAAGCGTCGGCTTTTAAGATTCTTTGATGTCAATGCCGACCATTGGCGTGGAAATTAAGAAAAGGGATCAGTTCATCAAACGCATATTTCAAGAAAAATTATATAATTTTTATTAATTTTTACATAATTATATTCAGGAAAATTTCTCAATTTTTGGGCAGAAATTGTTTAAACAATTTTTTAAACAAATTCAAAATATCACCTTTTGTGCTCCAAGAAATATTTTTTAGGTTTTTGGGTGACTCTAAATAAGATCTATGTCATTTTTCTCAAAAGTTAATAGTTTTGGAGATATAGGCGATTTAAAATCCGAAAAATACGATACCTAATATGCATTTTCGAGGCTTGAAAAATATGTAAATGAGTATTTTTGAGATTCAAGAGTATCTAAACTAAAGTCTCAACATTGATTTTGGTGAGAAATCGGGCAATATTTTCCGTAGCAGAAAAAGGTGATCTTTTGAATTTGAATTGTTTCCGGCATAAATGTCCGGCACCCTTCAACCTTCGATTTGTTTAAACGGGGCATTTTTGAATAGGACTCTTCAAAGGTCTATTTATAATGTTATAAATAGACACATATAACTATCAAATAATTAATACAACACATAATGTAATTTCAAAAATTTTTTCAACTATAACACACCTTACAGTAAATATTAATCAAATAAACAACTACTACGTCAACACCATGGAACTAATCATCTTCACAAAAGTCAATTAATAACATTCGATATTTGATAGTTCTAGTACTTAACCTTAATGACATTTACCGAACTAAACGTTGTGTCTGTTTTATTTTTAATTTGAATTGTATTTGTTTCCTATATTTTAATTTGTAATCAACATCAACTACATTCAACATTATTCCAACAAAAAAATTTTTACTTGATGGTATTAAAATAAATCGCACTGCCATTAACCTCAATTAAGTAAGTATATAAACAACAAACTATTATTAAATTATATTTTACCATGTTTTAAATAATTGTAGCTCTCATCTGATGATGCCAATGAAAATTGGCGAAATATAATGAATTGTTAAACAGAGTACACTTGGCTTTTAATCAGCTGTATACCCAATTAACCTCAACCCCTTTTATATATATATATATATATATATATATATATATATATATATATATATATATATTTAGATAAGATTTAATTTTCTTTTTTTAAACTTTATAGATTTCTTCTTAGAGTCTAAAGTCTAGAATAAAGTTATATGTACCAAAACAACTTCTTATTTATTTAAAAGTGCATATGAAAATTGTATAATTTGTATGTTAAATTTGTATGAAAATCTGTAATTTCATGGATTTCATTATATGGATTTAAGACACTTTGGAAATAAGATCTTCAATTGTAGTCAGGATTCTAAAACGGACAGTTGGCTGTCCCGAGATGCATCAATTGTAGATTTATGATCGAGATTACAAATAATACTGAAAAACTAAAATTGCGAATTTTGTCATGAAATTTGGTATGTGCGGTTACAATAAGTGGAACAACTTTTCCAAATAAGTTTTTCCGATTTCTCTAACGCGAAGCAAAATATCGAAAATTTACCCTGTTTGTGGATTCGCAGTAAGCCGCGTTTAAAATTAAAATTTCAGATCACTATCTTAAAAAAATGTGCACTATCAACATGTATGACTGTGCAAAATTTTAAATCTGTATGTATTTTGATAGCTGATATATAGAGGTGTTTTCATCTTAAATGTGACACACTGTATAATAATGAATACTAGTGTTCAAGATGCATCGCGATAGCTGTAAAGAAATTAATTAGAAGGACTAAAAAGGATCGTCAGAGTCTTCTGAAGTCGAATCGTTCCCAGGTTGGATAACTATTGGTGCTATTGCCGGTAAAACAGGATATTCGTTTTCTATTTTTAAAACATGAGCTTCGCAATTTTTCCACACATCGCTATTAATGCCACTAATTACTTCTCGAATATTCTCAATGGCCACTGCGCTTAATGTTAGTGACTGATTATATGTTCGCAATCGTTTTTTTACGGTACCCCAAACCATTCCAATTGGATTAAAAATGCAATAGTATGGGGGTAATCGCAAAAGAGTATGGCCGTGCCTGCTGCAAATGGTGTCAATAACGTATTCGTTTTTAAAATTCCGACTTTTGATCATTCTAATTAATTCTTTCTTTACTGGAATCTTTTTAGGAACAGTGATGTTTTTAATAATTGTATATATCGTCTTATACCCGATTTTTGTTAATATATGAATTCTCGAAACAATTGCATTATCAGCCATCCCAATATTTTCTTTTTTCAAACACTCATACATATTTAAAATTATTCTTTGGGATTGTACGTGCAAATCTTTATTTTTTAATTCCGGGCTGTCATTAAAATAATTGTCATTATTTATTGATAACACAGAAGTTGATGCATCTTGATCATTCGTTTCAAACGGTCTCCAAAATGCCATTCTAGAAAAATATAATATTACTTATAATTATATCTTATACCTTATAAACCTCCGCCTGTGTTATCTGGTTGCAAAAAGGAATATTTTAGAGTGTCACATATCCAGACACACAGGTGTTGATTACGATTTATCGCTTTGCGCTGCGCTGTTGTCATAATGCATGAGTTTAAAATTACTGAATGTAACTTTAATATAACATATTAATATATCTGCAATTTTTCATGTTTCCAGGTAAGGTATAAAATCAATGAAATTTGGAAAAAAATAATACAATTCTTGTAACCGTTTTTGAGAACTTGGATTCTTAAAAGATGTCTGATTTCTTAAAAGTCGATCATTATGTCTATAAGAGTATTATCGCTAAATTCACCAACATGGCAACGTCAAGATATATCGAAGGTCCAAATTCTCTCCAGACTACAATGTTGCCGATATTCGAAAATTACTTAGAGCATAAGTAATATATAAACGTTCACGGTTGCTTTAATTCATTAGTGAAGAGTCCATGGAAATATTAGTACCTAGTTAATTAATTTATAGATATATTTTTTGGGAATATGTTCATATCATTTTTTAAGAGTGTCGTTCGTTGACTAGCAATTAAATAATAACGAATAGAGAATAGAGAATATTTTTTAAATATAACCTTAGGAATTTTAGGAAATATGTCTGACAACCTTGATTTGAAAGGCGGTCTCTTTAATACCAGAATGTGACATGTTTATGTTGGAAAATTATTAGTGGATGTACTATACAAACAGTTGTACAATATTAAATACAATACAATAGAGGAATAATTAACAGTATGACAATAAATATGTTTGCTATATTTTCTCTTGATTTTAATATTTTGTTAAATTTTAAGAGATATGATAAAAACGTCGTTGTCGGATAGCAGGATAAAACCTATACATCTGTATCTTTCTCCAATTGTCCCATTTAATCTCATATCCGTGATGTACAGCTAGTGCGGCTAATAATACCCAATTTAGATTCGCAAATTGGTCGGAGATACACGCAGGCACCTTTTAGGAAATTTTAAACCAATATCTCGAGGCCATTACCTATCGGTATGGAGAAATGAAAACAATGTGTATACCACTAATTGTAAAGCAACACTCTATACAAAGTAAGCTTTGAACGTAGGGGGTTTGTTTTAGATATTTTCTTCAATCGACTATATGTTCAGTGACGGCGTTAACTGCACATATTTATATTTTTATCAATACTTCTTAAATTTATCTATTATTTACTTATTGATAGGATAGTTCATTCGATTACATGAGATCAACTTTAACTTGAGAATATCCGTCAGAAAAGATCATAGCATGTAATTCGTCTTTAAAAAGACAAATACATGCCATGATGACAGTAAAATTCTCCTGTTAGTGATTCCATCGTAAATTGTGAGGGAAAAAAAACAGGAAAAAACCTCATAATACTATCCCGACATGGTAAGTATTTGGTCGTGCATTTAATTTACCTTCAATAAACATCAAATTCTGATTTTATATGGTTGTTATTTAAAAAACATAAATGATGTATCCTCTATATGTTACTGACTTACCAATACTGGTATTTTTCTTTTAATATCTTCCTCTTTCAATATGGGTAACCATATCCTACTACATTCTGCCGAGGAATTCGTGATACAATTGGTCTCATTTAGCATAATTAGAGCCGCTTCTTTGATTTTTCTCTTTTTACCATACGTTTCTTTTAGGATTATATTTGAGTCATTCCATTGAACCCTATGTTCATTATCCCATGCGTGTTTACATATTTGAGATCTATTAAATTCTCTATTTTTAATATAGGATTGATGTTCACTTATTCTAACATTTAATGGCCTTGATGTTTCACCTAAATAAAACTGATCGCATTCACAAAGTATTGTATAAATGCAATTCTTGGTCTTTTCTTGTTCATTGTTAGGTTTGGTTTTGGATAAAATAGATCTCAACGTATTTGTTGTTTTAAATATTGTTGAAATGTTGAATTTATTTCCTATCCTTTTAAGCTTTTCCGATAATCCTTTTATGTATGGTATTGTTATTTTCCTCGTATTATTCCTTGTATATGCTGTAGGATCTCGTTCTAAGTTGTTTTGTTCTATTCGATCGATTGATGAAAATTCCTTATTTATAAACGATAAAGGATAATCATTTTTTAATAAAACAGATGTCAACAAATGTGTTTTCTTCCAAGAACGAATTTTCGTTAGAACAAGTAATTTTGGCTCTATCGTATAAGGATTTAATGATTCCCTTTTGACGTGACAACGTCTTAAATTAGGTTGTGGCTCGGAGTCACTCATGAAAAAGTGTAACGCCCGCTCACGTCTGTTACGATGAGTCACCGAACGAGAGAGAGGCCCGCCGGACCGGCGAATGCCTTGCGTCTCTCTCCCACTCAAACGTGATCGGTCCGCTGGTGCGATGCTATTTCTCCTATCATCGTCATATCCTCAACAAAATCACTCAAATAGAAATTAGTTAAGTTTAAGTTTACATGTACAATGTTTTAGTAAACAAAATATATTTCTATAGTTAAAATTTGTGCAATTCTTATTTTCATTTAATTCTTTGTTCCTATTGTGCAATTTAATAATATTCATATCAATAACTATTCTACCGAGAAAAAGACGTTGTCACGTAAAATCTTCGCCCGTAAAACCGACTTTACAGGCAACCGATTTTTTTAACATTAATATTGTGATTTGATTTGAAATTTAAATATCTGTTAGTGTGTGTTGGTTTTCTATACACCTGAGTTTCGTATCCAGTATCGTTCTTAGAGATTAAAACATCCAGGAAAGGTAGTGTGTTATTATATTCCTTTTCCATGGTAAACGTTATTGTCTCTTCTTTATCGTTTATATTATTTAGAAATGTGTCCAACAAGTCTGATCCATGAGGCCATATTGAGAATACATCATCTACATATCTCCACCATACTGAGGGTTTTAAATTTTGTTTAGAAATAATATTTGTTTCAAAATCTTCCATAAATATATCGGCTAATAATGGAGATAAACTAGAGCCCATTGCTAATGTACTTTAACCTTTTTTTGTGGCTTATTCCCATTTAAATAGTGAGAAATTTTTGATCATGTAAAAAGTAAGAGGACTGCCTATTTAGGGCACGAATAAAAAAATAAAAGTATATTTGGTAATGGTAATAATTTATAATTATAATAATAACAGAACAAAACAGTATTTGTGAAATCTAAGTACTTTTTATAGAGAATAACTATTTAAAAGAATATTTAAAATATAAGAGACATATATTTTTATAGATACCTACCATTATATTTTTTATTTCAATTTTAGTTTAGTTAGCTTATTTTTTTTAGTCCATTTCCTCAATTAATTCATTTATTATTTAGGTTGGAATTTCACACTATTAAGTGATAATAACCTCGTAAATTTATATTTTGTACATATATTATATTATATTCTATTAAGATTTTTTTTGTTTTCAATTTTGTATGGCACCGATAACATTTTTTTATAATGTTTTACTTAATTAATTATCAACGAAATTCTCACATCCACCAATTAGAAAGCTATTGAATCTTTTAATAGAGTCATTGTTCTACTGTTCTTGTAACTTCTCAGATAAGGTGTGCCAATAAAAATATTATATGGGTAATAAACTGTTCACTTAATAGCAGTAAACAGACTAGATATATACTATGCTATGGTGTCTCCGTGCAACACACTATAGATTTGAATGCGCATTTTACAACTAATTAGTTGAGCGTTTTTGCTGAATATTTTTAAATAAAATAATATACATTTTCTTTAATAAAAGTTGATTTCAAAAATTATAAAACTAATTTATTATTATAATGTAGCGAAAGTCGCAATTATTCACAAATTTTACTGACTTTACCGCTGTATAAAGGGGGAAGAGAACTCTTCCTTAAATATCGAAGAGGAAGATAGGGGGATACCTTTTTTCTTTAAATATCGCAGATGTATATAGATGTAAAGTATGGATCCAATTTTTCGTTATCTTTCGCAGATCATCTTGTCATCGTGGAGGTAGTCTTCTTCTGTTTATTTTATCTGACCTTGGTCTCCATTCGGTTACCTTGCGTGTCCACCTTCCATCTTTCATTTTTGTCCCATGGCAAGCTCATCTCCATTTTAATCTGCAAGCTCTCTCCATAAAATCTGTCACTCTAGTTTATTTTCGTATACTATTCGTTTGTGATCTTGTCTTTTATTGTTCCTCTTATCATTAAACGCTTCATCCTCCTTTGTGCTATACTGGTACTTGATCAGGACATTTTGCCCTGTTGCCCTGTGTTCGTTTTATATCTCCTCCTTTAACACCTCCCTAAGTAATAAAAGTAATACCTCATCTTTTATTATATCTGGACCAATGTCTATCTTTTCCCTTTCTAGTGCCATCTTCTTTCTTTCGTCGGTAAAAAGCTCTTAAATATACTTTTGTCATCTTTTACGCATTTCGCCAACGTCTAGAATAAATTTGCAGCTTTAATCTGCCGTTTGATTTTTTCTTAGTTATCATGTTTCTTCGTCAGTTGCTCAATCTCTTAGCATCAGATACTATACCATCTTTTCTGTACCTCTATGCTCATTATTTTTACTTCTCGGTATAATGTTTTACATGTTTCAGAAAGGCAAACAACATATTCTGTTAAAAATGCCAAAAACTTAAATTCTAGTTATAAACACTCTTCCACGGAGATTTCTGTAGAAAACTAAGGTCCGACTCAATACTAGCAACTTAAACTATTTTTATACAGATCTTGATACACAACGTTTATTTTAAGACATTTAAATATTGTTTATTGTAGCGCTGGCCAGTCATAAAATCGTCTTCTCCTCCTCCTTCTCCTTCTCATCCGTTAACTTTTGTAATGATGTGGTCACGTTATGGTACTCAACGTAAGGTTACTACCCATTCTTTTCTCTCCTGGCCGTGGTGTGTTGCCTCAGAGAGAAAGAGAGAGAGAGAGAGTAACCGGTGATGCTCTTTATTTGGTCTAACCATGGTAGCAGCGATTTTTCTGGGGTTCTTTTACGATCTATTTTGCCTTTAACCACTAATCTCGCTATAACTTTCTTCCTTGTGGTCATGTGGTCAAAATACCTCAATATATTTTGGTTGATTGTTGTAGTAAGCCTAGTGTTGATGTTGTAATGATGTCATCACCAGCTATCGCTACTGTTCCGCCAACGATCCATATGCACACACTTTCACCGTAAATTTCCATATCCATCGATGCACGCTAGAAGAGATGAAAGGCGGGCAACGGCATAAAACAACGTAAGCCGTAAGAGAGAATGGAGTTCCGCCAGAGTGCTAATCTAGTGGGAACTCTACCAGGCTTTTGGGTGTTGACCAAAGGCCAACCGTCAGGAGTTCTATTAGAGTGTTTATCTGTGAACAACTCTACTGGCCCTAAAGTGTTGACCAAATGCCAACCACTTCTACTAGTTCTGTGGCTAAGTGTTGATAGTCAGTTTCCGCTTTTTGTGGTGTGGTGATACCTCTAAATCAGATTTTTTTTTCTTATCGTGTGTGTGTACTACTACATCGTATTTTGGTTGCTATTTTTATGAAATGAATTATATTTTATTTTTTACAAAAATTTAATAGTGAGTCATCAAGCCGTCAACACCGCCGTTGCTAAAATTGACAATATAATAATTTGTTATTATCTTATTTCGAATGTATTTTTATTTAAATTAAACCTATATTTTACTCAGTCTCCTGTCTAGCTACCTATCATAATGTGGAGTTCTGTTAATATTCAGATATTTGTGAGGTTTGCTGTCCAGGCTACGCATATCATTCTACGATATACCTACAATTTAAAGGCTTTTAAGTCGTAAGTCGGACTTTTTGATGGTCCAAGTTTCTACAGCATAGGTAGCGATAGGAAATATAAGCGCCTGTAGTAGGCGCAGTTTCGTATACTTAGTTATGGTCGTATTTTTTCAAATTTTAGTTTAATCGTTGCTGATCTGGATATTGTAAGACATCGACATATTTCCTTCTTGCATCCACCATTGTTTGTGATAACAGAACCTAAGTAATTGAAACAGCTTACTACTTCATTTCTACTGCGTTTCGTATTTCCAGCTGGTTATTTCTACTTCGATCAATGCTCATCACCTTGGTCTTTCAGTTTGAAGATATGAGAGATGATATCAAACTATTTGTTTTTTTTGGGGGTGCCCATTTCTCTAAGAGTACGGGAAGAGCTTTCGAGTAGTCGAGGTAGCACAAATATGTTTCTAGATTAAACTTTTGATTTTTGTATAATTTGTCTAAAATTGAGAACATGTTCTTGTGTGCCTCCTCCAGGGACAATTTTTACATGAATGGAAGATGAAGGCTACAGTATGGTAGTTATTACAGTTAGTTGATAAACCTTTATGAAAGATGGGTTTAAAAGTGAGCTTACACAAATCATCTGGCCATTTTCCTGTCTTCTAGATTTCACTACATAGTGTGAACATCACTAATCCTATATTAATTCCTATGTCTTTCATTTCTTTATGTACTTCTGCCGCGATTCCGTCTTCCTTATGAGATTTTCCAGTTTTTTTAATTTCTTTATTGCGGTTCCTAATTCGGATTTTACAATATATATGGTTATTTTTCGTCATTCATTTCTCCTGGATTCGTGTCCTAATGGTTACTTTGGAACAGAATTTCACAATATTGTTTCTAAATTGCTGCTGTGCCCTCTGGATCGGTGATAATATTCCCAAGTTATATTTAATGATCTGCGTTTGTGGTTTGAACTCTTTGGTTAAGTATTTTACTTTGGCAAACAGTTCTCTAAATTCTTGATGGTCAACGTGCTCTTCTAGTTGTTTGTATATTTCTTTGATATGATTATTGTTGTCTGTTTATTTTTCAGTTTCTGTTGGATTTAAAGCATTATGTCTAAGTTGTCCCATCCTTTATTATACTTGTTTCAGTGTCCCATCACTCATTCAATGTTTTTCTTTCCTTCGATTTTCTTTGTGATTTGTAGTATTTATTGCATCTATAATCTATTTATTTATTTATTTATTTATGTATTACCGAGGTAACCTCAACAATAGTAAAAATAAAATATTACACAAACAACAAACTAGTGAAAGTACAAGAGACCTCTTAAATTGACTCAAACTATTAAATAAGTCTACATCAGAGTTATTCAAAAATCTCATAAATCTGTGTAACGTACTGTTATATGATGTTTAATGAAGTGTGATATTAAAAGTGGTTATGTGAGGCGCAATCCTAAATATGGAACATTAAATCTGATTTCATTCAGCAGGTAAGGGCAAATTCTGCGTTTTTTTATTCATATTTCAAATGCCTCATATTTGTTGCCAAAACTCAAAATTGAAATTTCATGTCATAGGTTATAAAAATTGATCTCTAAAAATGTATGACAATAGCAAAAGATCCGCTGAGATGTAAGTTAGTGGTTGAGAACAACCACATAGAACAGGTGATGCAATTCAGATATCTGGGCATAGTTATATCTAGCAGACACGACCCAGTAAAGGACCTAAGGAGTCAAATCAACAAAGCATCCGCATTGTCGGGATGTCTGCGGGAAATAGTCTGGTCAAATCCGTATACGCGCACAGATAGTAAAATTAGAATCTACAAGACTTGCATACGACCGATCATGACATATGACATAGAAGTGACATATGACGAAGATACCAACAAAACGAAGCAGATGCTAAGGGTTGCCGAGATGAAAACCCTAAGAACAATAGTGGGCAAAACAAGAAGAGACAGGGTGAGAAATACAAACGTTGAGAGCAGTGCAAAATTCAATATATTGGAAGATGGGGAAGGCAGCGTAAAAGGTTGTAATACAGTCATGTAAGACGAATGGATGAGAATAGACTTCCAAAAATTGCCCTAGAAAATAACCCGCCTGGTTCAAGACCTCCAGGAAGACCACCTAAAAGATGGAGGGATAGTTGGCAATCTACTTCCCAGGAAATTAATCA
This sequence comes from Diabrotica undecimpunctata, assembly GCF_040954645.1. Classification (NCBI taxonomy): domain Eukaryota; kingdom Metazoa; phylum Arthropoda; class Insecta; order Coleoptera; family Chrysomelidae; genus Diabrotica; species Diabrotica undecimpunctata. The sequence goes on from NC_092805.1 coordinate 24,705,532, forward strand.
GATGCAGCTTCAGAATTAAACAGATCGAAAGATCTCCAAGAAGTAGAAGAAGAAGAAGATGATCTCTAAAAATGGAAGTTTTACGTTCACGACTGTTCAATGAAAGTGATCAATTTGATTGATCTCATGAGAATCATAAAAAGTGACAAAAATCGCCATCTTTATTTATTTAACACTTTTTTAAAATCTGAATTTATTTGTGGCTAAATACTAAACATATTTCGGTTACATACGAAAGCTGAATTCTTTACCTTTAAAACGCATATTGATTTTTGTCGTTACGACACTTGAATCAAAAGATATCATCGAATTTTTACCGTCTATTGAACATTGATTTCACGCGGGTAACTGACATTCAAAATCCACGGTCGCTTCAAGCGTTGTTTGTAAGAGAACGGTTCATTTAACACAAAAAGTTCTAATAAACATTTTTGTTTAAAATTATGTAAGCTACTTGTTTTATTTCAAAATATATTTTTCTTTATTTTAGATGATGATTCTTGGTAAATCGATATTTTTGCGTTTTTACCCCCAAACTTTTGATAAGTTATTAAACACAATGAAGCGTTACACGTCTCTTTTGCTCAAAATCCAAGAGAAGCAAGTTGGTGCATTTTTTGCAAAATTATTTTGGAATAATGAAACAGAATAGGATTTCTGTAGTTTCTGTATTATAATTGTTACTGCATAGGATATCATATAAGAGTTTGGCTATTTCGTGTTCCACCACTGCATGCACGTATATAAGAGCGTCGAGCTTAGAAATGGAATAAATCGCCCAGGGAAACAAATTCGAATCGACAGCGTTCTGAATTACTCGATTGTTTCGTTCGACTTGCTTTTGTTTTCCTTTTAGCCTGGATGCTCAGATGTTTTTGTGGCGAACTTCTATATCCTCTCCAAAGGGGTTGGTTGCTTCGATGCCGGAGCTTCTGTCGGGGAATGTTAATTTCATTCCCAATTACCGCTCAGAATATCGAAACGTTTTTAGGGTTAATTATATCGACATGAAAGGCAAGAAAAAATTATATAATATTATATTAATTATAAATTGAGAAAATCTCATGCAATATAATAAGTCTTGTTCAAAAAATCACATATTTAACCCTTAACATTACATATAAAATATTCTTTAAATATTTGAAAGGTTTATTTATCAAATCAAATAAAACAAGAAATTTAACTAAAATATATTGACCTTCTGAAAAAAAAAATGCTTTGTTGTTGGTCGGTGACACAGGTTTTACACATTTTGCTGGCATACTTGTAGCAAATTGATTGCTGACAGGAGTAGCATTTGAAAACGTATTTCTCTCCATCTGACACGAGCAAAAAAAATCAATTGCTTTTACTTCCAAGCGCTCTGTTATTCTCAACCTTCAAGCTATTGGCAATAATAAGGGAAGACACAGGGGTATGTTCGGCTAGCTAAAACCTGTCAAACAGCGGAGAGAAGATTACAGTTATTTTGACCAAAACAAACAGATCAGGAGGCACAGCAATCCTAGATAAGAATTAACATAGCAAACATATTAGAATCCCAACAGCACAACTAATAAATATGGAAACAACATCAATCAGGATAGAAATGAGCCAAGGAAAATTCAGGATCACCTTCGCCTACGTAAGACCAGAGGATCCAATAATAAACGACGATCTAAATGCATTCCTAGACATAGTCGAACCATTAATAATCACAGGTGACTTAAATGCAAAATTCCCCCACTGGAAAGATAGAGACAGGAGACTAATAAGAAACTATATAAGCAATACCGACGACACCATGGAATCTGTTCCCAACAGATCCAAACCACTATCCTGGAAATGGACTTCCCACACATATAGACATTGTAGTCGCTAGAACCAAGGACATGGGAACAAGAAAGCACCATCAAAAGAATAAAAAAGAAAACAAAATGGACCTTCTGATGGAATTTGAACTACAAAAGACTTTCTGGCCCTGGAATTAACAACATTTCAGTAATAAATTACCCACAAGAAATAGAGGATAAAGTCCTAGAGTTTAAAAACATTATACAAGAAGCAATTAGGAACAGAACTACAGAAGAAGAAATATAAATACATACGTGAAGGTTTAAAAATATAACTAAGAAAATAAGGGATAAGATAAGGGAAAAATCAGAGCCAAGCAAAAAGCCAGAAGAACAAGAAACCAGGTGAAAAAAAACAGGGCAAACCAGCTAAACAGAGAAGTAAAAAAAGCACTACAAAAACACCGTAGTCAAAACTGGGACAACCACCTTCAAAACATGGAAGAACAAGGACCAAATATGCTTAATATTTGGAAACTATAAAGGATACTCAGAAGTGCCAGAAAACCGATCCCACCAATACACGGCAAAAACGGTATTGTGTGCACCACTGAGGAAAAATCCGAGATGATGAGGACGACTCTTGAGAGAGAGTGCACTCTAAACTACTACCCTGACGAGGACATAGACTTCATAGAAAAAGTAGAAGAACAACCAGAAAGATCCGAGGAATCAAATGATATTATCCCTTTAGAGTTGTAACAAGACTGAGTAATGTAACAAGAAATTTGACTGTAACAAATATTGATGAAAGAGTGAAATGTAACAAAAATGAGGAATGTGTAGAAATAGGGTAAACTCTAAAATGTACCTTTATACACCAACGAACTAATATGTGGAATAACAGAAGATGGAAGAGATTAGATAGAAATAAATTATGTAAAAGAAATAAATAAAGGGTATATATGAATTTTAAAATATAATAAAATTAATGCTGGCTAGCGACTATGCAGGAGAATGACCACTCGACACTCAAAGAGGGATTCGGCCAATTTGCATGCCCTACAGAGACCGTAAGATATAAGAACTAATGACAAGAAAACCACCAAGAAATAAACAGATGAAAGATAAAGTTGCTCTACTGAATGTTTGGGCGCCAGGAAGTTAAATGTTTTCTTCCGAGATATCTTGTATTGCTGAAATATGAAAGATAGGTACTAATTGAAATATTGAATTGTTTTAACCCAACTTTAATATATACCAATTTTATGAACAGACTATTTTAAACACTTATATATGACCCATCACCTCTTATATACAATTAACTTATCTATATTTACAGTAAAATCCCAGAATATAATGATAAACAATTTCCCCCCCTAACGTACCTATTAATGTTAAATTTTGACAGAGGATATACTCAATAATTGTGTATAAATAATATAAAATAAAATATAAGATAATATAAATATAAAATACTACTCACTAATATAATAGTTTAGTTTTCGTTTAATAAATGTTTAAGTTTGAAATGGAATGAAACTCTCCGGATAGGTGTGCACACGATAACCTGATGAAGAGAGATTCAAGGGAGAGTCAAAATCTCATCCCTTCGTAGACAATAAATAATTTAATTAAATTGTACTGACTATTGTTTTAGGAAAAGTAAATGTAATTATTATTAATGATATAAAAGTTAAAACCTTGAAGAGGACGTAATGTTATTAAAGATATTTAAACAAGAAACAAAAAGATAAAACTAAGTTCTTCCTGCCGGTTTCCATAGGTTTCCCTGGAAGGTCCTCTGGTGAAGAACTAGTTGCAGGTGGGTAAATTTACTCCAAACCTGGATTCCATATAAAAAAGAGGTACTTTAAACCAAGTCCATTAAATTCTTCTTCATAAAACCCATAAACTTAAAATTCCTCTTCCCCTTGTCTTAATAAATTCCATAAAAAAAATAAGTATTCTTCCCTGACTTGCACTGGAATCCGTAAGTAGGCTAAAAAAACAGTTGTGTTACTCCAAGTCCTTTGTTCATACAAGAAAGTAAAGAAAAACCAAGAAAGGTCAACAAGTTGCTTTAAATTGAAATAAAAGCTATATTGTTTTTCTGTAAAAAATAACCTTGGGATGGTATGACAATGTTTTATAGGATATATTAAATAGATAGGTTTTCGGAAGCATGGTCTATATATATTATAGTATAGAAAAAAAAGAAATATTAGCCGGTTTAAACGGTATGGAATTGAAATAGATAATTGTTGGTTTTCATCTTTGGAAAGAAATAAAGTTTGAGATAATGATAAAATCTAATACTTGTAATATGTTTAGGTATTAATGAAATAGTGAAATAGGACATATATAAGATAGAATAGATAGATAGATAGATAAGAATATATATCGAGAGAGGATTAAAATAGATTTGAATTTCACTAACAATGGCGGATGATATGACATGTTTTTACACATAATTTATTTATAACTTTAAGCTTACCGGCTGAGGTGGTCCAAAATTAAAGTACTTTCACAAAAAAAACAACTAAATAACAAATGGCTTCTTCCAACACAACAGCTTTTCCACAAAATAAAAATAAACTTAAACCCAATTCATGAAAATGGCACCTACAGCCGCCTTGAACAAACGATGTTCACTCGACGAAATTCCAGCAACAAGTGGCGATCTGACGGTCCTACGGCTGTCACCACGATGTACTTTCAGAGTCTTAGACAGAGGGCGGGATTGAATGCCAACTTTCGAAAATAAAATTTACTGGAGTTTTAAATATTTGGTTTAAGAATATTTCAAAAATGAATTTAATTTATAATTAAATTAAAGGATTCCAGTGACAAAAAGGTAAATGGTTCTTTAAGTAACGGACTCGTTACAGCGTCACCAGAGGAGATAAACAAAGTAATTAAATACAGTTTACCAAGAAAAGCACCTGGTCAAGAGTAAACAGGGCTGTGAAATACTTACCGGCAAGAGCCGTAGTATTTCTAAGAAACATATTAAACGCAATGTTAAGATATATAGGCTCTTCCCAGATCGATGGAAAGAGACCTATGCCAGAATGATACACAAACCAGAAAAGGAAAGCACGTTCTTATAAAACTAGGAATAATACCTGAAGCACAATTCGAATTTACAAGCGATCAGAACATTCCAGCGAGCTACAAGTACTCATACTAATCGAGTACATAACAGCTGTATACAACGATAAGCAATACACAGGAGCAGCCTTTCTGGACGTAAGCTTTTGATAAAGTCTGGCACAAAGAACTAATTTACAAAATGAGAAGTTACGGATACAGTGGGGCAATAACGAGACTGATCTCATTGTACTTGAGCGGCCGAAGTTTCAGAGTTCGAAAAGTCCTGTCCGAGCTCGAAACCCCGAAAGCTGGAGTGCCACAGGGAGCAGTCCTGTCTCCCATACTGTACACAGTATACACCGCCGACATTCCAAGAACACCTGAAACCCTACTTAGCCTATATGCCGATGACACAGCAATAGTGGCCAAACACAGAAACATAGTTATAGCAGTAAACAACCTGCAAACAGCGTTGAAAAATATCGAATAATGAAGTTTACAATGAAAAATCGACATAAACTCTGAAAAGACGCAAACGGTGTTTTTCAAAAAAAGACCGCCAGAGGAACAACTAACAGTGCAAGAAAATCCCTACGAATGGAAAAGCGAAACAAAATACCATATAGTTAGGAAGTTATAATGGACAAAGGACTATCATTCACAAGAGGAACCACATGTAGGAAATAATATCCTACTTACGATACTAACGTACGCATCTCTCGCATGGGGACACGTATGCAATAAACAAACAAAAAGATACAAGCGGCTCACAACAGCAGCTTAATAGAAGCAGTTAATGTTTCAAGATATAATACAGAACGATTCGTTTGGAACGAACTGCAACAAATCAGGGTGACAGACATATTGAAGGAAAAAACCAGGAGAAAATTCTCAGAACTGGAAAATCACCCGAGTTCCACACTGCGAAAGTTCATGAGATGCGACCCTTTCCATCGATGGAAACACAAACGTCCAAAACAACAAATAGTGGAATAAAATAAAAGGTATCCAGAGAGACAAAAATAAATACAAACCCTATAGAGAAAACAAACCCAAAAAACAGAACTAATACATAAATACCGGGAGAGATAGAACAACCCCTAGAGAAAAAATAAAGGAAATAAAAAGGACAGTAATTCGTAGCTCTACCAATTCAGACTAACACAAAGCACTGTGTAGGCTCCAACGATAAAGACCTTCCACTACGACATCACGTCTGTTACTTAACAGACTCGAAAGAGGAGCTTATTGAACTTTGATACATTATTTAATTTTATGGTGATACGAAGTTTGCTGGGTCATCTAGTGGTTAAAAAAATATTTATCGGTAAGGAAGTAAAAGTCGTAGACAAGTCCGCATATTCACTAATGTCTAGAGCCTGACCCACTACTCTGAGCCGCGTAATGTAGGTTGCCTATTATGAATTTGAATCCGGGAAATTACTGACAGACTCACGCATGACGTCCGACATCGGATAATCATTTTTTACTAAAATAGTTGTTATAATAATTATTTTTCTTCCAAAAACGAATTGTCATTAGATCAGGCAATTTTAGTTCTATCATATAATGATTTAATGACTCCTTTTTTAACATTTATGTTGTGATTTGATTTATAATTTAGATATATGTTCATATGTGTTGGTTTTTTGTATACATGAGTCCCATATCCACTATTTTCCTTTGAGATTAAATCATCAAGAAAAGGCAACGATTTATTTTATTTCTTTTCCATTGTAAATTTTATTGACTCCTCCTTTTTACCTTTTATTTATATTAATCAGAAGTGTGCCCAACAGATCATCTACATATTTCCAACGTATTGTGGGCTTTAAATTTTGATTAGGAATATTTGTTTTGAAGTCTCCCATCAATATAATTATGGATTTAAAGCACAGCCCAAAAATTTTGTTTATATGAAAATGTTTAGATGAAAATAAGTGTTGTCAATAGATAATGTCAACAGTTTCGTTATAGCTGACACATTTAATTTGGTTCTAGTTGTTAATCTATCATTTTGTAATTTGGTCCTAATTGTTTTCAAAGTTTCATCTAATGGTACATTTATATATAGACTATTTATTTATATAAAAACTTACTTAGAAAATATTACATATACAAATCAATGTACCAAATTATATTAACATTTAAAAAATATATATAATTTTAATGAAATTTGTGATTTATTTTTCTATCTAATCGTTGTTTTATTTAAGTCAAGCATAGCCACAGCTATACAGATCCCTGTTTATAGTAATAACTTCAGTTTGTTTTTGAATAATACATATAAAAAAAGTGCTACATATTTGATTCATTCATGCCTTGTAAGACCTTTTCTTTGTAATATCTATAAATGAATAATTTCCCCGTTTCGAAATACATTATTCCGCACAGTTATATAAAAATTATTTATTAAATGATGGTTAATTCCTCGAAAAACTCTGGCTTTTAATATTTTTTGTTGCGCATATGAACATATATCTAAATTATAAATCAAATCACAACATAAATGTTAAAAAAGGAGTCATTAAATCATTATATGATAGAACTAAAATTGCCTGATCTAATGACAATTCGTTTTTGGAAGAAAAATAATTATTATAACAACTATTTTAGTAAAAAATGATTATCCGATGTCGGACGTCATGCGTGAGTCTGTCAGTAATTTCCCGGATTCAAATTCATAATAGGCAACCTACATTACGCGGCTCAGAGTAGTGGGTCAGGCTCTAGACATTAGTCGCATATTCGGGATCAGTCATGGAAAGGAATGGGGCGTGTGAAAAAGATATAAAGACGAGAATAATAAAGGTTCAACATACATTCAACGCTTTAAATAAAATTTTTTTTTTTTTTTTTTATTGAAATTAACGTGTCTCGACATCTATGGCCATTGACGCGGGTACAAGAATATCTGGAGATATTACATTATTCATATAAGAATATTACATTATAAGATAAATACAGTAAGTTATAGATAGTTAACATAGTTACACATAGTGTTACAAACATTTTTTTTTTTTTTTTTTTAACAAACAATGTTGCAATATTTGTTATATCCGATAATACAATCTGCAATCTTTTAAAAAGTCAATTAGAGCACTGTACACATTAGGCGAACTAAGTATCTGTTTCAGGCTACCAGTTATATTATGCGCTAGTCTATACATTCTATAATAACTGCATTCAACGAGTAAGTGTTCTACTGTAACGCGGTGAGAATCACAATGTTCACAAACAGGTGGGTTTTCGGAAGTCATCAGGTATTCGTGAGTGAAGCGAGTGTGTCCTATTCGAAGTCTTCGAATGATGAGTTTGTCCCTCCTAGTCATTGTAGGTATCTTAAATGAGTATACAGTGGGATTGATTATGTACAGTTTTGTGTTTTGTCCATTCCAATGATTTTGCCATATTTTACGAGTGTTTTGTTTTATGGTTGCTGCTAGATCTTGATGAAGTTGAATTTTTTCTTGGCTTAGGTCAGAACAACTTGCTTTTCTTGCTGAGATGTCTGCAGACTCATTTCCAGTGATCCCTACATGAGATGGGATCCAAAGAATGGTTATTGATATTCCTCTGCTGTGGTTTTGATGACAGATGTGTTGGATTTTTTGGACTATCGGATTTAACGAGTATATATTGGCAATGGACTGAATTGAAGAAAGAGAATCAGTGCATATAGCTAGAGATTTGGTATTGGGAGAAGTCATTTCAAGAGCTTTAAGGATACCATATAATTCTGCAGTGTGAATACTACAAGTAGTTGGTAGTCGATATAAAGCTAAAGTTATGTTTTCGGTACATACAGCACAGCCAGTATTCTTTTCATCTTTAGATGCGTCGGTATAAAGAACTTGGTTGTACTGTTTTGCATTTATTGTTTCTTGAAATAATTGTCTAAGGAGCTGTTTAGGAGTGTCTTCTTTTTTATGTCGAGTTAGACTGGTATTGAAAGCAGGTAGCTTATTGGTCCATGGAGGATTATTGGAAGTACTGATGGGGGTAGTTATATTCAGGTCTATGGCTGCTAGCATAGGATTTACTAATTGTGGTAGGGGGTAAACAGGTCTGTCTCTATTTTCAGGAGCGTGGGGGATGTTAATGAGCTTAAGTACTGGGTTTTTTGGGTTGGCTGAAACTCTAGTGAAATAGGAAGAGAGTAAAAGCTGACGTCGTATGAAAAGAGGAGGTTCCAAAGCTTCAACGCACAAGCTTTCGGCGGGGCTAGATCGAAATGCACCTAGACATATACGTAAGGAGGTCGTTTGTATTGAGTTTAGGGATTTAAGATAAGTATTACAGGCGGTCATGTAGAGTATACATCCATAATCTAACCTAGAGCGAATAAGAGCTGTATAGATTCTCAATAACATATTTTCTTCAGCTCCCCATTGGTGATGTGCAAGTGTTTTCAATATATTTAGTTTACCAGCACAGTTGTCCTTTAGTTTTTTTAAGTGTATTTTCCAGTTTAACTTCTGATCGAATATTAGACCCAAGATTTTATGATTATTTACTGTAGTTAAAGGAACATCGTTTAGATATATTTCCGGGTTTTGAACGCTTTGCTTTTTGGTAAATCTTAGTATCCTAGATTTTGAGCTGGAAAGTTTGATGCCGTGTTGTGTGGACCAAGAATATACGTTGTTTACAGCATTTTGAATAAGATTTGATGTACTGGATATGCTTGCTCCACTACAGTAAATAAGTAGATCATCAGCGTACAGCAGAGCTTTTATCGGTTGGCGAACTTCTTTTGAGATATCATTAATTGCTAAGTTGAACAGAATTGGACTTAAAACAGAGCCTTGAGGTACACCATTGAGCTGTTCAAAAACATTTGACTCATTACCGTTTATTGCAACTTTAAATTTACGGTGATTTAAAAAGTTATTTATGAACGTGTAAATATTGCCTGTAATATTATTATCGATAAGTTTCTGTAATATTACATTCTTTGGAATAGTATCGAAGGCGTTTTCAATATCGAAGGCAGCTACAACTGTATCATGTTGCTTATTGAAATTCTCGGTTATATGGTTTTGTAGCAATACTAAATTGTCCATAGCGCTTCGATGTGGTCTGAATCCCGATTGAACGGAGCTAATTATATTGTGCTTTTCAGAAAACCAGTTAAGTCTATTATTGATTAGTTTTTCCATTAATTTGCACATGCAACATGTTAATGAAATCGGTCTATAAGAGGATGGCTCTATTGAAGGTTTGTCGGGTTTTTTAATTGGAAGAATGATGGATTGTCTCCACAGGTTGGGAAACTTTCCGTTGATCCAAAGAAGATTATAAAATGAAAGTAATTTTGTAAGTCCATTGAGGGCTAAATTTTTGAGGAATATGGAGGGTATATTGTCAATTCCTGCTGCAGAATTTTTTAAGGTAGATATAGCAAAGGAAAGCTCTTGAAAAGTAAAAGGTGCGTTTAAAGCGAGAAGGTCATCTGAGAGATCTGTAGTAGAAGGAAGATCTTTATGTTGAGTCAGAGTAATTGTGTAGTTGTCGTTTTTGCTTTTATTATGAAAATGAGTTGCCATAATTTTAGCGATTTGATCATCTTCAGTTACTATTGAATTATGATAACTGAGTGCTGAAATTGACAAGTGTGTTGTTTTTCCGTGCATTTGTTTAATTTTCTTCCAAACTTGACTGGAAGGGGCGTCAATAGATATGGAAGATATGTATTTATTCCAACAGTCTTTTTTGCTTTGTTTGATCACTCTTCGCGCTATAGCTTTTAGTTGTTTAAATTTAATCAGGTTTGACTCAGTTCTGATTCTACGATATTTATTTAATGCTGTTTTGCTTTCTCGGATAGCTTTCTTACATTCAGTATTCCACCAGGGTACAGTTTTACGAGAAGACGATATTGTGCATGTTCCAATGTGCGTTTGAGCAGCCAGGGTGATTAAACTCACTAGGGAGTCTAGTGCTATATCAGGATCTTCTGCTAGTTGTAGCTGGTTGATCTTGTTTTCAACGAAGTCTGAAAAGTTCTTCCAGTTAGCGTGAGATAATTTCCATTTTGAAATTTTTGCTCTGGGTTTGCTGATAGAATTAGAAATCAAGATAGGAAAGTGATTACTGTCATAAAGGCAATCCATTGTAGTCCAGGTAAGAAGTGGTGTTAACCTTGGGTCACATAAGCTAAGATCAATTGAGGAGAAAGTGCCACTAGAAATGTTGAAGTATGTTTTGGATCCGGTATTCAATATACAGATGTTAGAGGAGTTTAAAACATTTTCAACGACCTTTCCTCTACCAAATGTTTTTTCCGATCCCCAAAGTGAATTATGGGCATTAAAATCGCCTGCTAAAATAAAGGGAGCTGGAAGTTGATTAATTAAGTTTATTAGCTCAAATTCAGTAAGGCTGTGGGAAGGTGGTATGTAAATGCTACAGATAGTAATTTTATTTGGACACCAAATAGTAACAGCAATAGCTTCTAGTGTGGTAGTTAAGTGTACTTCTTTACAATAGTAGTCTTTAGAAATATATATAGATGTGCCTCCACTAGCTCTGATATAATTTGTTCTTAAAAAGTGATGTGCTTGAAAACCATTGAGGTATTTCTTGTCCGTTTGCTTGAAGTTTGTTTCTTGTAGGCAAATAATGTCAGCATTCGTGTCCATGATTAGTTGTTGAATACGTTCTAGACGGGGGTAAAACCCGTCGCAGTTCCACTGGATTAAATTAAAGATAAATATGTTATGTTTCTGAAGTGGTTGCCCCTTCAGAGAGATGGTCTTCTTCGAAATTGTCTTGTGAGGATACCGAGATTATGCTTTCTGCGTCAGAATTATTAGAGCCTAGTTCCGTTTTAATTTTCTTACTAATTCTAGTTAGTCGATTTTTGAGAGATCTCTCAGTTATTGATTTGTAAATCTTGGAAATGTCGGAGAGAAGATCTTCTATATTTTTTGTGAACAGGAGTGCTTCGCTCAGTGGGCTGGTTTTACCGTAGCAATTCTCTAAGAAAGCTATAAAGTTATCGACCGGTAACGTAAAGGAGTCTTTTTGATAGTGTTCTATGATTGTATTCTTAGATTTAAGCGATATTCTGCTGTCATCTTGAATAGAAGAGTCCCTTTTGAGTTTCTTTTTGGCTTGATTTACTTTTTTTGTGGCTTGCTCTGGTACGATAAACTCTGAATCAGTTGGGTGTTCTATTTCTGATGAGTCAGTTGACTTTGGTCTCTTTTCACCTTTTGAAGTTATATTAATTTTGCGCGTGTCATTAGGTGTTTCCGAATTGTCGTCTTGTGGAACTACCGGTAGTGTATTTCGACTTGCAGCTTGGGAAATATCAGAGGGAAGTGGAGATGTTTTGTTCGAATTTTGTGATTGATTGGATTCAGGGGAGGTGCAATTTGATGCTACGTGACCGGGTTTTTTACAGTAGAAACAAGTCATTTTATCTGTGGATAAAAATATTCTATGATCATTATTGTCAAATGGAATAATTAGGGATGTTTGAATCTCAGAATTATCATGGGATGGCATAAAATATACTTGCCTGCGGAAGGACAAGATATGGTTGTATTCATCTCCTGGGATGCCAGCTCGTAGGAATGATATTGGAGAGACTAGCTGAAGTCCTATGTTTTTCAGGGAGGCCTCTATTATTTCATTGGGTATTGAAGGACATATATTAGACATGATCAATCGTTTTGCTGGAGTGATTAATCTTCTGACTGAAAGGATATGGTTTCCGATGGTAATAGTAGGATTTGTGGAAATGAGCTGCTCAACTAGATCTGTTTTGGTTAAATAAATACATATTCTGCTGTTTGAGATCCTTGAGGCGAAGCATATATTCCTTGGTCCGATAATATCTCCTATGGATTTAACGTAGTCATATAACTTTAAGTCTTCTTCTGAATGGATCACTATGGCTTGCTCCTTCTTTGGAAAGGAGCATTTCGGCGCTGATTTAACTGCAGCTGTGTAAGAGATGGAAGGATGTGAGATGTTTGTTGAAGTAGATTGCTGTGACATGTTTGACGTTGTGGGATTATTTTCAGTCGGTGAAATCATATTCTTATTTGGGATGCCCTCGTAGTCAAAAGCAACCCTGGAAATCTTTTTAGTTTTGTCTTCCATTGGTGGATATTACGTTTAGCAACCAGTAATTACTCATCGTAATTCTGGCTGCCTATTCGACAGGTAGTTGTTCCAATAATAGGTTTATGTTTATTGTACCGTACTAATTATTGATAACAGGAGCAAAAAGTGGTTTACTAAATAAAGTGTTGTGAATGGTTTTATGCCAGTAAATGCAAGTAAAATTAAATTTTACTCACCAAAATATTACTGGCAGGTGCACAACACAATAACTTTACTCCACTGTGATTCTTATCAATTAATATCAACTATTTCGCTATTTAAACAACAAAATATTTAAGAGGTTGTACGATTCGAACATACACGTTCTAGCTCGATTAGGCCAGTCTAAATAAAATTTGGCACACAAACTAAATATCAATAAATTAAACAAATTTTGTTTTTAAAATTAAAAAAATTTAACAAACTAATCTGTAAAAGTTGCATCAAAAGTACACTACTTTGCGGAGCAGAAACATGGAAACCACAACTAAAAAGCTGCAAACTGCAAATCTTTAAGAAAAATTCTGAAAATATACTGGCTTAACCGAATAAATAATACAAAACTGTGGGAAATAACAAGCAAATTATAATTTTGTATAATTTTAATTTTATCGCTAATTTTGGCATTATTTTATTGTACCCGCTTTATATCATAAAATATGTCTCTTAAACTAAACCTTTCATTTTGATGTTTAAATATTGTTCACAATCTACCCATGTTGATATTATCTAAATGATAGCAACAACCCACCTATGTAGTTATTTAAATTTGGTTGTCCTTTATAGTATAAGATATTGTGATATCTTTGTCTTCATAGTTGCATTTTTCTTTTCAAATATTTGCACTCTTTTTAGTACACCATAAAAATAAACCACCATCGCCTAGAGCTCAATCGCTCGCTCAAAACTTCTTTCCACGAGCATAATGTGATTATAATTACAAGGCCTGATAACTGAGCTTGAAATTCAACAACAGCATAGTCGAGCTGGACCGCCTACAAAAATCAAAAATCCTTACGCTGATGATGCCTGAAGGGCAGATAGCTTATAAATTGACAAAGCTACGAATCACTCTGCCGTACTAGATCGGGAAACGGAGGGACTTTTGAAGTTTTTGTGCAAGTTATTAAAAAACAATAGAAACTCAAAAAGACTTTAATAAGTGAATGTTAATAGAAATATAGAATAGAATTATCTGATATCATAAATGGCAATATACATTGTGATTACGAAAGGTTGAAACCTACACTGCGCGAAAATTTGAGTGGAAGACTAGAAAAAGTGAACGAAATTTATTTCTAATTTCGTCACATTTGCGTTTTTAAATTGTCGGTATAGAAATCCCATATAGCTTTTTGTAATTATTTAGAAGGACAAATTAAATATGATGAATTTAGAATCGTTATGCATGATTTTAACGCCCGTGTGAGCAATGATATTCTGACGGATCTCTGTAGCATAAACGAAATACGTAATAATAATACACTTTTCCCTTAAGCGGAGAACACATTTACGAACCGATAGCGACCTGCAATTTTAATTGTATAAATAGTGTAACCAACTAGCCCGAAAAATCCGGGACATGGCTCGAATTACGAAGTCGTGTCCCGGTGTCCCGAACAAGGCTTCCGGGCCTTCCGAATTTTTAACTTTTTGGTAAAATTCTATTTTGAAATTTTAAGTACGTTATTCTTCTAAGAATTTACATCAAATTGAATTATTTGGGCGAAAAAAAGTCGAAAATTTCTAGTTTGTATTACTAAAACCACATCCAAGATGCGTGCATTTTTTATCGTGGTATTATGTTACAGAAAAACTCAAACTGTGCACTTTTTTTGTTTCTGTATTTTAATTATCCTCTTCCGAAAAGATTATTCAAAAACGATGACAATTCATGTATTGTATACACATCAATCATGTCGACCGAGGTGTGCGACATTCAACGATGTAATGATTGCTGATAAATGTTTTTTTTTTGGTTTTGTCAACCATTCTAAGTAGGTACACAAACTTCTTGATTTCATTCTATATTCTTAAAGAATAAATAATTCATTTCCAAACCGTTACGTGCTTTAAACTAAGATTAAGATCTGCTGCGTTTTATGTAAACATTTATTTTAATATCACTAATCAGTTTGAAGCCTCAAATAGATTACTGATCATCTATGAAGGTGCGAAGCCTTATTTAGTTGACTTTACATTTTTTATTCCATTCTACTGTTAATATGGAACAATAAAGTAAAAAAAAAGAAAACCCTATTACACTTTTAATAAAACATTACAAGAGGAATTCCTATTTTTGAAAAAAAAGTAATAGTGACCTAAAATGTGATACTTGTGTCTTAAGAAACGTGTTCAAAAATTACTTTTAATCACTTTATGACTTGAATAGTTGAATCTAACCTGAATTGCGTCGCAGGGCTGTGTTAGCCGCATTAACCATTTCCGTTTTCTGACTCGCCTTCGCAACCAGTGCGAGATCATCGGCATAAGCTACAAGAGTGCATCCCTTGGCATCTGTAGCCAATACCCCGTTTACAGGACATTCCACAGGATGCGATCTAGTACTGAACTCTGCAGAACACCCTGCGACAAACTGATGCTGGCTTCTTCTTCTCTTATGGACCTGTCAGTAAAGTATCTGTCAAATACATTGACCAGGTACTCACTAACGGCCAAACCTCTCAGCCTGGACATGATTTTTTCCCATGATGCCGTATTAAAGGCATTCTTGATGTCAAGCAGGATGAGAGCCACCCATCTTTTTGTATCCTGCTTAACTGAAGAGGTTACTTCTGTGACCGCATCTATGGTAGACCTTTTGGCCCTAAAACCATATTCTCGGTCGCTCAGCGCATGTTTTCCTCTAGCTCTCGCTCATGGAATACTTTTACAAACTGTTCGTATAATTTAGCTATCGAACTAAGAAGGCAAATTGGCCGAAATCGTACCTCTTCCTCTTCACCTCTACCTTTCGGGATAAGGACAACCTTAGCTTCTTTCAACATTCTGTCAGTCATGCCAAAGACAGTCTTACTGTCTTTAACATGACTCCATCTATGCCAGGTGCCTTTCGGATCTTCATCCGTCCAACAGCCTCGCCGAGTTCAAACTCAGTAAAAAGTTCCTCATCTACGAAACTAATAACCCTTTTAAGCCTATCCTTCACCTGAGGAAAGAGTTCCCGTATTGAAAGGAGTTTCTCCATCTCAGGCAGGGAGTAGGGTTTCTTTTTTTCCTTCAATTTGGTACAGACAATCTTGTACTCCTGCCCCCAGATATCCTTTTCGAGATCCTAAACCAGGTTACTCCACCTTTCTTTCTTATATATTTTTTATATATTTTTTTCTATATTTTCAGCATTTAGTTTACCATGTACCGTCGACCTGAAGATGCATAGCAAATTATAGCATGCGAAACCGGTAGTTGGTGGTAGAATAAATTGGTTGTAAGTGTAATTCTTATGTCTTTTTACCTATTTTAAATGGACTCACACAAGCAACATATTCAAGATTTGAACTAGACTAAACCAGCAAGTAAAATTTTTAAAGAACTAACAAATTAGAGCATAATGTTTGTAGATTAACAATAGAGTTTTTGTACTGAAAGATTGTATACACGTTCGTATTCGTCATAAAGCGAATTACTGAGAAATCACTAAAGTATATTAGACCAACATTGTGTTTGATTAACTTGAAGAAAGCATTTGACACAGTAAGACTTAAAGGTGTAATACAGTTTCTGTATACTAGAAAAGGTCCCCTAGATATCATTAAAACTATTGAAAGCATCTAACACAACAACAAAATTAAAATCAGAATAGATAGACAACTAACAGACAGCAGAATAAGACACGGGGACTTATTAAGCCCTATGTTCTTCAATTTAATTATGGATGAAATCATCAAAAGTGTCAATAAAGGAGTTAATAGTGTCAATATATCCTCTCATATAAAATGCGAAACAAAGACGTAAAAATACTCTGTTAAGCAGAAGACGCAATTTTGAGAGCCTAAGATGAAAATAATCTGCAAAGACAGGTCCACAGATTTAATATAAGAGCAAAAGAATTTAATATAACAATCTCACCACAGAAAATTAAAACAATAGTAACCGGCAAAGAACCAATAAGATGTAAAATAAAAATCGATGGCGTCAGTATCAACTAAAATAACTTGAAATTGCACTATCCAGCTATGGAGACGTGAACAAAGAAGTAAAGGATCAAATAAAAAAAAAGGAAAAAGACTGACAGAATGTCTTAACACTTAAAGCAAAACCTACATACTAACACTGAGATGAAGTCAAAAATTTATAATGCCAGTGGAAGACAAATAATGACATATGCATCAGAAACAAGGCACGACGCAGCTACAACACAAAGACTACTGAAAACGGCACCGATGAGAGTACTAAGAATAACTTACGGCAAATACGCTGAGAGATCGAAAGAAGAGTGAAGACGTTAGCAGAAAATGCATCGTACAGTCTATAAACTAATGTCCAGTCAACAGAAAAAAGAATGGAATAACAAAGTAGTAGAATGGAGAGATAAGAAATTAACGTGTACCCATACCACAACCAGCGATACCAACAATTGACTACGAATGATTTTGAAAGAAGGTCAGCTGATGAGAATGGGTATAACAAAAAATAATTATACAAAGAAATTTGTAAAACATTTAGTAAGTCTTTAGCATTCTAGCAATCTTAAACATTTAGCTCTTCTTTTATATCATCTAGTTGATCAGGAAGAGTAGTTTTATATTCGTGGTTTGTTCTCAACAAAATATTTACTGGACTATGCATTCGAATAATAAAATTCGAGTAGACATTTGCGGTTAAGCCGCGTATTAAAATAATATTATGACAGTCCGTTAAAGGCTGTAGAAATTGAATAATAAATTATTTAGAATATTGACGGCTCTTGGGTGGTAAATAGACATCCACTGAGAAGGAAGAAGCGATCTTAAACGTTAGTCTCAGCTCGATGCATAATTATTCTTAACGACTGTATCGAATGTTTCCTGATGGTTTCCATAAGATTATAGAAAAGATAAAATGTTTAGAAGGGCGTTTTGAGCAATTTGGAATAGTCGTGAAAATTTAATTATACCGACAAGATTTCAATAATCAATGTTGAAATTCAGTAAATGTTGTATAGAAATACGTAATAAAAACTTTATTTCTGGATCTGTAGTTTAAAAATATCATTTTATAATCTAGTTTTTCATATATCTAGTTTAAGGTGTCCAGATTTTGTCGTTATACATAATATTGCTTAAATGTTGTCTTTAAAAAACTGTTTTTCAAAGTAATAATTCAGCGCTGCTATAATATAAACATTAACCCGGTAAAACAATTTTCAGTCACCAATATCGTCGATAATAGAAATAGCCAAAAACAAGTCAAATTTGATTATTGGTAAGGATATTTCGCCAATTTACATTTCAAATCTACAACTCGCCTACTTTGGTCACTATATACAGTTGATCTCGGTCTATGGTACAAAGAATAACAGGTATGATATTGCGCAGGCCACTATCAGCTGATCCTCTACTGTCGACGTAGCAATGAGAGTGACCGTTATTGTTCATAATGGGAATTTTATCAATGTTTTAACTTTTAGCGTCTTTTGGTAAGCTTCTAGAAGATTTTATAGTGTTTTTGTGAGTTAAGTTGATTTGTAGGCATTTTAGTAAGAAAGAATTATTATTAAGAATATTTTTAACTCTTTATGCAAGTTTTTGAGTGATAGTGGCTTTGTAGGTATACTTACTTTATGTGGACAACATTTTGGTCTTTTAGAAGTTGTAAATAAGGTAAGTTTAATTATTATTAAGTCTGTAATTAATACTTAACCATACTTATACCCCTCTTGTATTTTAAGGGGAGTTTTGATAGAAATAGTTTATAACTTAAACATAAAATGTGTTGTGCAGTAGCTAGTTGTTTGAGTGGTAATCAGACAAGAGGTGCCGACAAATCTGTTAGGTTTTATAGTTTTCCCAAGGACTGGGTAGTGGAAAGACTGTGGGTTATTGTTTGTTGCCGTGAAGAAAAATTTAATACTTAAACCTTAAGTATTTGTTCCAAGCACTTAACGCCGGAAGACTTTAAAGAAATTTGCAGCATAAATTGCTGCAATATATATCAAAGAAAGGACTCAAACTGAAGGCTGACGCGGTTCCTTCTCTTCATATTATCACAATCAAAAAGTTTATCCATAAATCAACTTAAAAGGTAGAAAAGGCTTTCCAAACGGGAATCAAAGAGGATTGTGGAACAGATAATTACACAGTCTAGGTAAACATTTATTATTTTATTCTACATCTTTTGGTAGAAACACACATAGAACGCAGACATAGAAGAACTAGACCAATTACATTATGATGCACTGAAATATTCAGTGTTTATATATGTAAAAAAATTGATCTGCCTGAAACTGCGGATACTTTCACTTACACATGCATTGATCAAGTATCCGAAGGAGGCCTAAGGAAACCTCTAGAAGAATTGGTGCATATTATTGCATGCATATTATTTTTAATAATTTCAATGAATCTGAACATCAATTAAAGTCATGACCGGAGAAAATTGAATGTGACTACAAAATCAAACATCTGTTTTTTTGATCTCGAATGTATTTTAGAATGAAGAAATTAAACCTAAAACTTAAAGAAGATATGAAAAATAAGAAAAAAAAAACTGTAACTAAAAACCTTGTGTTTGATTTGTTTACTCCGATTTTAGTGCATATAATTATTACGTGCCACTAGACGAAGGCCTTTTTTTGTCCTCATCACTGACGCGGAGATATAAGACAAGACAATTAAAATTTATTTTACAGATTTGTTTTTCACTGTATTATTTATTATTTTTTTTTAATCAAAATAATAAAACACCCATAATTTAATAAATCCTAAATAGTTCAATAAAAACTCTATTACTCTATTAAAATGACTTTTTATTGCCAATTAAAAATTAAATGTGTTCCGATTGCTAAAGTTCTTACGGGGAATATTTAAAATCACTCTCATTGTGACGTAATGCGCGAACTCGTTCCAATTTTGCGCTCGGGAATATCATACCTGTTATTCTTTGTAACATGATCTCGGTCGGATAACCAAGCGACCCAGGCAGGAAAGGCGCACTCACTTTATTGTGAGTAATCTAGTGGGTTGATAGTTCGAAACTAGAACAGAGAACAAATAATTTTAACGTTCTTCTTCTTCTTCTTCTTCTTCTTCTTCCTCTTTATAAACAATTTTGCTTGTTAATCCTTCTTCTCGTGCCCTATCCAATTAGTGATTGTTGGCGACAATTCTGGCATACACCTCTCGGTCTTGTGCGGCTCTAAAGAGTGCATGGGCATCGAGGTATGTCCAATCCCTTATGTGTTTAAGCCATGAGTATTTCTTTCTTCCGATGCCCCGTTTTCCTTCTATCTTTCCTTCCATAATAACCTTTAAGAACTGGTACTTGGAATTTCAAAATATATGACCCATATAAGCAGTTTTTCTTCTTTTTAATATTGACAGCAATTCTCGTTTTCTGCCCATTCCATTTATTACTTCAACATTTGTTGTGTGATCTGTCCAGAGAATTTTAAGTAGTCTTTTAAATACCCACATTTTAAAAGCTTCCAATCGGTTCATTACATTGGCCTGGCTTGTTCATTGGCGGATTTATACCTTCATGGAGCCCCATCTTTTGCGCGGTCGTCCGATACTTCTTCTGCCGATTGGTGACTTATCTGTTACTATTTTGACGACACGGGTCTCCCTATTCTGCTTATGTGGTTATTCCATTCTTTTTTCTATTTGGTTTTCATTCATTTATATACTATTATACACTGTACGTTGCATTTTCTTCTAATGTCTTTACTTCTCTTTCGATCTCTCAGCGTATTTCCTGTAATTCTTCTCAGTACTCTTATCTCTGCCGTTTCCAGTAGCCTTTGTATTGTGGCTGTATCGGGTCTTGTTTCTGAGATATTAGTCATTATTGGTCTTAGACTAGCTTTATAAATTCTTGACTTCATCTCAGTGTTCATATGTCTGTTTCGCCAGATGTGTTATTAACTGCTAGTCTATTTGCTTTTTGTACTTTATCTCTCACTTCTTCGTCCAGCTCTCTATAGCTGGACAGTGTATTTGCAAGATATTTAATTTCCATTAATTGTTCAATGCTGATGCCATCAATTTCTATTTTACATCTGGTTGGTTCTTTGCTGATTACTATTGTTTTAGTTTTCTGAGATAAGACTGTCATATTAAATTCTTTTGCTCTTATGTTAAATCTATGGACTAGTATTAACAGATATCTTCATCTTGGGCTACCAATATTGCGTCATTTGTGTAACAGAGTATTTTTATTTCTTTGTTTCCCATGCTGTATCCTCTTCCTTTGTTAACGCTCCTAGAAAATTTTAGAAAAGTCACTAGAATATAATATAGATACACATCATTTCTTCGTCAACCTCAAGTTAGTTAAGTAAGCCACCTAAGTTAGTTGAGTTGGCCCAACTAACAATGCAAAACGTAAGCTCATGCGTTAGAATTAAAGAAGAAAACTCAACGTTCTTTGACATTAATAATGGTCTAAAACAGGGGGACGCACTGGCGTGTCTCCTATTTAATATTGCCTTGGGATATTGTCTAGGTTATTGCCTAGGCAATTAAATATTAGACTGAATGCAAATTCTCACATTCGTTGACCATATAGTTATAGTGCGCAGAAGTATGAGAGACAGTGCAGTGTTTTACAAGGCTTGCGGACGCGGCACGTGAATTAGGACTTATGGTAAATAAGGAAAACATCAAATTATATGTTGGTTTCTAAAAATCCTCGAAATATCCAACAAAAAATTCAAATTAACAACAATTCCTTTAAGCAAGTTACAGAATTTACATACCTTGGATCGCTAGTAAACGCAACAAACACTATAAGCGGCGAATTAAAAAGACGCATAGCAATAGGAAACAGAACTGTTCACGGTCTCCAGAAACATTTAAAAAATAAAAATATAAAACATGCAGTAAAGCTCAATACATATAAGACCCTAATCAGGCCGGTTTTGATATATGGGACTGACACATGGACCTTATCTAAAAATAATAAAAGACTTCTTGGTATTTTTGAGAAAAAAATTCTTAGAAAGATTGTTGGGACCGTAAATGAAAATGGGCTATGGTGGGCCTAAGATACAACTTTGAACTATATCAGTTATACACCAATCCAGATATTGTGAAATTCGTTAAAGTGCAGAGACTTAGATGGACTGAACACATTGCTAGGATGCCAGATCACGAATACACGAAGAGATTAACATTTTCAAAATCAGAGGACACAAGAAGTAAAGGATAACCACGAAGAATATGGATTGATGACGTGGAAGAAAATCTACAGATTCTAAGGGTCAGAAGATGGTGGGAAGTTGCCAGGAATAGACAGGAGTGGAAACTTCTTTGTGAGTAGGCCAAGATCCACAACGGATTGTCGAGCCACTTATGATGATAAAGATGATAGGTTCCAGATAATGAGTGTGAAGAGTGTAAATTAAGTATTATACTATTTATTATAAATTAATAAATAATATTTAAACAGTTTTAAAAAATGCAAAGAATTAAAAAATAATAATAATAATAAAATAATGTCGTTCACTAGCAGTGAACGCGTTAACAAAATAATTTTACAGTTTTTTATTACATTATATCCACAGTATAATTCCAATATTTTTCGTTCGTTTTGTTAATATATTTCTGTTTTTAATTACTTTATAAAGACTGTACAATTATTAACTGCGTGTTGTAAATAAAAGTACCAAATTATTATCTGGGAATATAGTATATCTACACGTCTAAAGAGAATAAGCTGTTATCCTTCCTAACGAGCTTTCTGCAAAAAATAAATAAAACTTATCTGCCGTCACAAATAATAAAATCATAAAGTTTAGATGAAAACGAGGCAGATAACAATCTCACGGCGTTTCCTCTTTTCGCACATTTATTTTACTCAAAGACAATAATTTCAGCGCAACTATATACAATGTGAACACAAATGAATGGGTAGCGACCATAAAAACAAACTAATAATCAAGAACCAGATCAGAATTAATGGATGTTCGGTAGGTGGGTAATGAGTCGTGTATGGTGTTCATATAGGGTGAGCAGCGTAACGTCTGAAAGAATATGTGTACCATATTATAAATTAGATATTAAGGTATATACACAGAGTTTTGGTTTATTTACATAAATATTGGACTACAATATTTTTAAAAATAATTAAGTGGGAGTCCGGCACTGATATCGAATCAGAACACATGCTTTTTGATCGATCCTGACAAATTAGTAAATTTAACTTATAAAAACCAATCATAGAATTCTTACACTACGTTAACATCAAGTATAATAGTGTTAGTTTAGTGTGTATAGAAAAACATTTTCTGTGAGTACATATTTTTCTAGTAATAAATAATTTATAACCAAAGAATTTTATAAAACCGTCAATAAATAACACCAGTCATTGATCGACACCAGTTTTTTGACGTTAAGGACAATTACTCGGCTACTACATCAAAATGACAAACCAACTAGCTCAATCAAAACCCCTGGAATCGAATCTACCTAAATACAATATTGATGCACTGCAAAACGACTCGACATCATTCTTATATAAGCTGCGACTCAGCCAAAAATTGGCAAACCTGATCTACTTCTCAGCCCAGAATACTTATAAAGAGATAATCAATAAAATCAATGAAGCAGCTTACGAAGCGCTCGGCACAATCCAAAAGAACATAAAGAATACTCCATTGTGGTGGACAAATGACATCGCCAATGCAGTACACAACAAGAAACAAGCATATCAAAAGTGGCTACAAACAAATGATCCAGATAATAGACGAACATATGCAAGATCAAACAGAGAAGTAAAAAATTTAGTAACTAAAGCAAAAAATATTTCCTGGGAAAGTAAATGCGAAGAACTCAACAAATATATAGGGTCAACAAGATCAAGGGAAGCATGAAAAACGGTAAAAAATCTGAGAATAAACAGAAAAGAAACGAGTAGAATAGATTTAATAGAAGAAAGATCTTGGATCGAACACTACTCACAACTTTTGACTGAAACAAGACCTCAATTCACGAACATCAGTTCAACAACATATGAACTGGAATTCAGTGAAGACGATGAAATAACAGTACAGGAAGTCGAAAATGCAATACAAACTCTAAAAAGTCGGAAGTCATGCGGACCACAAGGTATACCAAATGAATTATTAAAACATAGCCCACAAGTATTACTGGAATTACTGGCGTATGTCTTCACCTTATTCTATAATGGACACGACTTACCACCGGAGTGGACAAAAGCACATATTAACAACATCTACAAAAAAGGAGATAGAAAGAATTGTTCAAACTACAGGGGGCCAAGTGTCATAAATTCACTCTGAAGACTGTATGGAAAAATAATAAAAAACAAAATTGAAAAAGAGATGACAGATGTTGAAGAACAGAATGGCTTTCGTGCAGGCAGATCCTGTATAGACAGTATATTCTCTCTAAAGCAAGTTATCGAGAAAAGATTAGCCCACAACCTTTCAACTCATATAGTCTTTATAGATCTGACAAAGGCATACGATAGTGTACCACTTTCAATGCTTTGGGTAGCAATGGAAAAACAAAGAATAAGCAAAAAACTACAAAAATATGACGGCAAACATTAAAACTGGAAATAGATTAACTAGAGAAATACCTATTAGTAAGGGCCTAAAGCAAGGCTGCTGCATAGCACCTACACTCTTCAAAATATATCTAAATGAGGCACTCTCAGTGTGGAGAAGAAAGTGCTGCAATATGGGCATCCCAATCGGAGATGATAGATTGTACACGATACACTTCGCTGACGACCAAGCCATTCTAGCTGAAGACGAGAGTGATGTAGGCTACATGCTTAGAAAACTGGAAGATGAGTATACCAAATGGGGCCTCACAATTAATATACAAAAAACTAAGTACTTAGTTGTAGGAGAAAAACCAGAAAGCCTACAAATCGAAATGGGAACTATAAAACCAACAGACAATTTCAAATACTTGGGAGTCCAAATAACATCAAAAGCAGAAAGTAGCGAAGAAATACACTCCAGGATTGGCCAAGCAAGATCAGCCACCAGACAGCTACACGGACTATTATGAAATAAAAAAATAACAAAAGAAAATAAAAGAAGAATCTATAAAACAATAATAGAAAGTATTGGGCTGTACGGCGCCGAACTCTGGGAAATAAACCAAAGAAACAAATCAAAAATTAAGGCCATGGAAATGAACTACTGGAGACGATGTTGCCAGCGCACTAGACTTGATAGGGTGAGAAACGAAGATATTCGGAGAGAAATGGAAATCGATCTAGACATAATAAACACAATCGAAGCCAAAAGACTTAACTGGTATGGACACCTTCAGAGAATGCCTGAAAATAGATGGCCAAAAAAAATAGAAGAATGGACTCCGCCAACTAGAAGAAAACGAGGTAGACCAAGACGATCCTGGAGAGACGATGTCGACGATGCAATGACCGCCAGAGATTTAACAACTGAAGATTGCTTCGACAGAAAACGCTGGAAATTAGGATGCGAGAAGCGGCGCCAGCTGTAGAAGACTCGCTTGTTATATTATATATAGGACAATTACCAAAACCCGAAGCGGAACAGGTCCATCCTTAGGAAAATCAAATGGTGTTGAGAAATGGAATTTGACGTCACTAATCATAGCGATGAATTATTATCGCAATCCACATGACAAAAATCTCTATCTTACTCAGCTGCAGCCAGCAAACAACAAAAACCGATCTCTTCATCCAAACTACAAGCAATAGTTTTTAATTCTCTCAATGATGTTAAATTAGACGAATACTTGTTAGCGGTAGGATCTGTAGTAAGTTCAAAACACATTTTTTTTCATCAAGAATCACCGACAATCGTATCTGTATCTATTTCTCAACCAAACAAGTTGTAGATGATTTTTTTTTTCAAACAGCAGAGGTTTCATCACTGTAAACAATGCACAAATTCAACTCCGTAGACTAATTACTCCAAGTAAAAGGCTCCTAATATCCAATGTTTCTCCCACTATCATAAGGTAATAGAAAACGAACTACTGATCTTAGGGCTAAAACCAACTTTATCAATATCATTTTTGGGAATAGGAACCAACAATCCTGAATACAAACATATACTTAGTTTCCGTCGACATATTTACTCCATTTTAATAACTTAGGAAGATAGACCACTTATGTTTCCTTTGCAAACAACATGCCCATATTTCTAGTAGTTGCTCAGTAAATGTAAATCACTTAGCTATCTCAACTGCTACACTTTCAAACACAACCGAATCTACCACAGAGACTTCAACAGAATCGACTGCTATTACACCTTTAACAACATGCACCTCTACAAACATATCAAATAATTCAACGTCACTAACAACAATATTATCTACAACCAACCTAACATCTCTTGATACATCAACTACAGATAATACAATGCCAGTGATATCCAAACCAAATATGCCCACTTCATCAGCCCTATCATCTCACATAATCATAACTAACTTCCATTTCATCTTCTAGCCTAAACAATAATTCTTTCTCGGTTAATGAAAATAAAGAGAATCCAGCACCAAAATTATTTAGCGTATCCAACGAGGAAAATATATCTAAATCGTCCTCCGAACGAATTGTATCTGAAGCAATATCACCCCCGATTGAGACATCAGCTAGTGACGATGTATTTTCAAAGACAACTCAGAAACAAAAAAGAGTAAAACCAAAAATATCAACAATACCTGTAGAAACGTTAATGCAACTAATTAAAGAATTATTCAATTTTGAAAAGCAAGATTTACGTTTGAATATTAGAATATTTACGTTTATTATTAAAAAAATAGCTATTACGCTAAAGTAATAACCAAAATCACTTTCCTCGCAGACTTGCTGAATGGATTGTTCAGCAGATAGGTAAATACATATACTAAAAATTGCTGTATGTAATAGTAAATATATTTTGACACAAAATTGAACAGCTTTAGAAAAAACAAACTTCAGTAAAACTCTATGTAAGTCAATAACGATAATTATAAATACTTTCCTAAACAGTTTTTAACTATTTAGACTATAGAAAAATATAGATAAAACATTTTTAAATTCTTTTTTATTACTTCACCTATTTTAAGATAAACATTTAAAAATCCAAATTCCAGTTATTTAATGAAAACATTTCTGATCTCGGTGCACGAGTTTTTATTTGAAAACAAGTTTCATTTCCCATTAGCGAAAGTAGGCGTCTCCTTCGGCATTAATGTAAGTAGTTCTTAGGTGGAAAAGCTACAGGGAAATATATTGAAAAATCATTCGTATTCGCTGTTCGCACATCTCATCATCATCGCGAAAAATAACCAAGAACTTTCAATTAGCGTAAAAGGTGTCTCTTCTATTGCTCTCTCTACCTTGCTGGTAATACTGCACCCTACTTTATCGGCCGAGGGCGATATTAAACAAGCAGGCTGATCACACAAATCAGGTCCGTATTTACAGTACTTATTAATACTAATATAAAAAATATTGGCAGTAGCTAAAAGTTTCATTTATTCATCGCCTAGAACTGGCGATTAGAGTCTAAATTCTATACTTGCTAATTAATACGCGTTAACTTACCAGAGTCGTCTTCTAGGGGTGGATTTTTTTAAAACGAACCTTGAGATGGTACTTTTGCGATTTTCTTACCTATTATACCTGGAAATAATGTAACTAATGAAAATATCTTTAGATCTTGGAACTTCGCAAATAAAAGTTTGCCTATCCACCATAGAGACATGTGTGGTAATCTATCAAAAACTTTATCGAAAGTTATAAAACATACGTATAGACATACATACAATATGTTTTTTTAAAGCTCAATGCTTTTTGTAAAAGTACCATCATCATTTTGGCTTTACAAACCTGCGAGGGACCTATCCTCCTCAAGAATTTCTCTCCAGTCATCCCTATCCATAGCCTTTCTCTGCCAAGCATGTATTCTCATATTTCTAACATCTTCATCGATGTTAGCAAGGAACCTTGTTTTGGGTCTTTCTCTTTTTCTCTGGCCAACTGGTCAGTAAAGTAAAGGTAAAGTTTAAAGTTGTATCGTCTTCTCTACACTCCATTGTCATTCACTGCTCCATAGATTCGTAGTACTTTTCTTTCGAAACATCCTAACATGTTTTCATTATTTTTTGTTAAGAGTCCAGGTCTCAGAACCATATGTTAGGACTGGGCGTGCTATTGTTTTGTATAGTTTTATTTTTGTATTTCTCGATATAATTGTGGATTTAAGGAGAAAATTGGTCCCAAAATAGCATCTACTGGCCATGCAAATTATGTGGTTTATCTCTGCGGTAGTATTATTTTCAGTGTTAAGGAGCGCTCCGAGGTATACAAATTATGTTTATTATTAAACCCATTTTTGTAGCTGAATATTTTAATGTTATATACGCCTCTTCTACAGCGTTTTTCGTTCTCTCAACAATATTGATATCATTAGCATAGGCCAGGATTTGCACTGATTTAATATATATTGAATTAAAGATTGTGATTTGTGACATTACTTTTTCCAGAGCTAGATTGAACAGTATACAGGAGAAAGGGTCTCCCTGGCGCAGCCCGTTATTTGTTTTAAAAAGTTGAGACAGTTCCCCCTGAACTCGTACTCTACATTCAACTTTTTCAAGAGGTATTTTTGTTAAATTTACCAACTGATTTAATATTCCTAGCTCATTCATTGCTTTGAATATTTCTCTTCTATTTACAGAATTGTAGGCTGCTTTGTAGTCTATAAATATGTGATGAGTATTAATGCTATATTCCAGTGTGTTTTTTAAAATTTGTTTCGGGGTTGCAATCTGATGAATTGTTGATTTACCACCTCTGAAACCAGCCTGATATTTTCCTACTATCCGTTCTGCATATGGTGCCATACTGTGGAAAATATTTTATACGCTGCATTTATAAGCTTAATTCCTCTGTGGTTAGAGCATTCAAAGATATCTCCTATTTTGTGTATAGTGCAAAGTATTCCAATATTACAATCATTGGGGAGGGATTTCTGTGTCCAAATTTCTCTTATAAGCTGCTGTAATGCCATTATGGTATCATGGCCACCTTCTTTATATAGTTCAGGTGGGAGGTTATCTATACTGGGTGATTTGTTTCTAGCTAGCTTTTTAAATGCATCTTTAACTTTAAGAATCGTTGGTGGCTCCTCTTCCCTATCGTCTGTTTCCCTGCTTATCAATAGTAATCTTCTTACAAAGTTCACATATACAATTTTTATAAAAATTTTATGTGTGACTCATTAAACTGATAACGTCCTCCCTGTCAACCAACCATCTCATTCTGGGTCTTCCCTTTTTTGTCTTTCTTTCGGCTTTCATTGTAATAATCTCTTTATTGATTTTTTGAATATCGAGTCCTTCGTTCAATTCATTAATCTTGTTGTTTCTCCTGATTTTCCATGTGCCCCTTTTTGCATTTAACCGTATACTTTTCTCCGTACCTTTCACTCGAATGTCTTTAGTTGCGCTTTATCTTATTTGTTATTACCCAGGTCTCACAACTATAGGTTACTACATTTCTAATATTCCCTATATAATCATTTTAGTTCTTTTGCCTAATAACTTCAATGTCAATGTCAATATCTTTAATTAGCGTAATTATCTGCGATTAGCACTGGAAATACGTGCATTAATTTCGCTTCCTACTCGTACAAAATTGTTTGAATTATTTCTGTGTCCAAATATGTAAAGGCATCTGTACTTCCGATTGTGTAGTTATTTATTACGCTATTTTCATTGTTAGGTGTCCTTTTGACGCCCGTGTACTTGGTTTTTATTTTTGCTTATTTAAAACCCCCTTTTTCGTGCGTCAGAATCAATCTCCCTGAACGCTTCAATTAGTCATGGCTTGCTCCTGCTAAGGATATCCAAATCATCTGAATATACAGAAATTTTTACTAATTATGATATGGCTAGTTACGTTGGTTTTTCTGATGGACTCACTTCCACCGAAAATATCTTCATAAAGGAACGTGGAAAATACCGACAACCCGCAGCTGATCAATTTGACCACAGCGTTATCTCAAAAAGATGGGCAACAGGTATACCTAATGTCAGAAAGTATCGCTGGGAGAATTCTCACTTAAATCACTATTTTGTAGGAGAAAATTGTGACAATAAATAGCGATAGTAGCAAAAGGAACAAAAAGTCGAATTAAAAAATGGAATGCTAAAGGTTTTAAAAACTCAACAAAGAAAGAAGAAAATCAAAATGCTCTTCAAATAAAACATAACGAAACCAGAGAGGAAGATACTGCAGAGGAGAAATGGAGACAATTAAAAACACTAAAAAAATCCTGTTATGTAATTTTCCCATTCGGTACAGGGTTGGTCCTAGGGACCAAGATGTTTGGTCTGTAAATTCTGCTATTACCTGTTTATTCTTTTAGTTTTTTTATTTAAATGAACGCTGTCATGTTATTGATTTAGAAAAAAAAAAGGTTAATCTTTGTAAATGGGTATATTTTATAAAAAAACCCTTAAAAGGGCTACATCAAAAACACGAACGTTTTCGGAACAACAGTTGCATCATCAGGTTAAAAATACAGGTTACCATGCCTGAGCCACCAAAATATTAGGGTAAAAACCCTTTAAAATATATAAAGTTACCAAAGATTGTACATAATGTTATTATTCTTATTTGATGTTTAATATTTTTATTAAATTTTACTTCTTCTTCTTCTTCTGGTTCCTATCCGTTTCGGATGTTGGAAATCATATTGACAATCATGACCTTGCTCGCTGCGGCTCGAAACAGCTCCGTTGAAGTTTTCTTAAACCATGTTCTTAAATTCCGCAGCCATGATATTCTCCTTCTACCGGGTCCTCGCTTACCTTTGACTTTACCTTGCAATATAGACTGCAGCAGGGAGTAACGGTGACAGGGAGTAACAATTTTACTTCAGGTGACTTTAATTAAAATATTAAACATCAAATAAGAATAATAACATTATGTACAATCTTTGGTAACTTTATATATTTTAAAGGGTTTTTACCCTAATATTTTGGTGGCTCAGGCATGGTAACCTGTATTTTTAACCTGATGATTGAACTGTTGTTCCGAAAACGTTCGTGTTTTTGATGTAGCCGTTTTAAGGGTTTTTTTATAAAATATACCCATTTACAAAGATTAACCTCTTTTTTGTGATACGTGGTATACATCCAGCTGCAGGAATTATTTTCCTTGTGGATTTGATTGATTTAGCTTTTAAATTTTAAATATATTATTACAACGGCCCTATTAGCCGTTGCATACAGACAAATGCATACTTTGGAATAGAAAGAACATCCTTCGTGGTTATTGTTAGTTGTTGACCTTAAAAACATTAGGGTCTTCTAATTCTAATGCCACAATTTGGTCGCATTGCTCCTGTAGTGGTCCTTTTCCAAGCTAACATGCTCATTTTCTAACTTGGTTGCATAGTACTGATGACGACCAAATAGTCAGAAATACGTATTTATGGTTGCCTTCCCTGGATATATCTATTTGGTTTTTTGTTTTCTTATTTTTCGGGACATACCAGCACATTTTACTTTTATTATTCACTTGGCTGTATACTGTATACTCGACTATATTTGGTCGTATTGCTCCTGTAACGATTCTTTCCCAAGATAATATGCTACTTTTCTAACTTGGCTGCACCATACTAAAGATGATCAATAGTCAGAAATACATATATACGGTTGCCTTTGTTGCAAGCTATGCCTATACCTACTGACTTTTAATTAATATTACCTACTGACTTAATAATTTTAATCCATTTGATTAGTGTCCACAGACAAGCAAATACAGCCGGCAACGTTGCGCTAAAAAAAGGTATGAGTAGAATGTACCATTTAACAGAAAACTCTTATAACTTTTTTTCTAAAGTCATCTGTTGTCTCAAAAAATAAAAATAAATTTTTGTTACCAAAACTTAAGTACATTTGGCAATCCGACAGTATAAGTTATTTTGATGCAGAGAAGGTAGATCATTTGTAAACAGTCGTAATTACCCGTAGCTTAAGAATAAATCGTATTGTCATGTTTTGATTCGCGAGGATCACAATATGTTAATTACGTACAGTTTAGCTTACTGTGATAGTAATAGGGCTGTTAGACTTTATGTTGAACACTATCCCGAACGACGACATCCTAATGCCCGAATTGTGTAGTACCTAAAAACACTAGCGGTAGAACACGAAGTAACCGTAGACTAAATGCAGAAGATGTGATTTTGGATATAGTTAGTAATAATCCAAGAGTAAGTACCCGATCTGTGGCTAGAATGGTTGGCATTTCAAAAAACATTGTTCACAAGACTTTTCTTCTTCTTCATGTGCCATCTCCTCTAAGAAAGTTGGCAACCATCATGGCAATTCGCACTTTCGATAACCGCTGCTCTAAAGAGGTCAGCAGAAGTTCAGTTAAACCAAGCTCTTAAATTGTTTAACCAGGAGATGCGTCTTCTTCCGCGACTTCTTCTACCCTGTATTCTTCCTTGCATTATTAATTGCAACAAGTTATAACGCTAGCCTCTCATAACATTTCCCAGATATTGCAGTTTTCTGACTTTAATTATTGTATTTAAAACCTCTTCATCTTTTCCCATTCCTCTCAACACCTCGACATTTGTGACTTTATCCACCCAACTTATTCTTAATATCCTTCTGTAGGCCCATAACACGAAGACTTCCAATCTTTCCGAAACATCTTTCTTTAATGTCCAAGCCTTCAACCCATAAAATAATACGGAGAACACGTAGCGTCTCAGAAGTCTTATCTTTAAAGAAATTGAAATGTCCGTGCCTTTCAAGATATTACAAGGCAAGACATTTACGGAACAACTATTACATCCTTAACATTACCAACGAGTGCAAAATCTACACCAAGGCGATTTACCCCGAAGATTAAGATTTTGTAGATGGTTTCAAAACAAAGTCGCCAGAGAACCCGAATTTTTGTGCAAAGTGTTGTGTGCAGATGAAGCTTGTTTTACGAGAAATGGTGTGTTTAATTTTCACAATTGTCACATGTAGAATAATGAAAACCTGTATGCTATACGTAGGACAAATTTTCAAAAACAATTTAGTATAAATTTATGGGCTGGGATTATTGGTAATCATCTGATTGGACCGTACAAACTTTCTAGAAGATTAAATGGAGAAACCTATTTAAACTTTTTGCAGCATGTTCTACCGATTCTTCTTGAAGACGTTCCGTTACAAATACACTCTGAAATGTGGTTTCTTCATCACTTATCCTCGTCGTTGGATCGGTAGAAATGAACACGTTCTGTGGCCATCCAAAACGCCAGAATGGAATGTTATGGACTTTTATTTTTGGAGACATCTAAAATCATTAGTATACGACAACCAGGATAAAATTAAAACAGAAGCTCAACTGCGACAACGAATTTTTGATGCTGCTGAAATAATCCGACATCATTTAAATACTTATAATAGTTAGAATAAATGGACTCGTCGAATAAATGCGTGTATCTGTGAAAATGGGGGCCATTTCAAACATTTATTGTAATAATAATTTTTCATGTAAAAATAATAAAAACAGTATTCAAACCTTAATTATTGAATATTTAATAAAAACAAATATGCTTTTTCTCTATCGCTGTTATCAGTATCAATACATATTATGCCTATCGATCCATGATTTATGATAGCTGATTTAACGTAATTAACGAAGGATTACCAGGAACGCAATGTTGCCGGCGGATTTGCTTTTATGCGAACAATAATTAAGTGGATTAAAATTATTATTATTTTTTTTTTTTTTGAAAACGGTTTATTTTATAAAAAAAATTGTATAGACTTTTTTGTTTTAAATGCTGCAATCAGACCATATCGTTAAGGAACGCAGTGTTTTCCGGGACACCCTGTATATATTATATAGCTGTAAAGTTTTATCCAACCATTTTTGTCAGAACAAATTTGCTTTTACGCATTTTTTTGCGGCTTTTGCTTAGCTAAATGTACATTTTGGAAAAAACTAAAAGTACAATACCATCTGAACATATCGTGAATATTGTAAAATGCATTGTGTCACGTCAATTTTTACCATAAAGTACAAGATTAGTGTCAAGACATCTTATTTAAAATTTAATTGCTGTGATAGTGGTGTAATATTTTCAAACTGCTTTTCAATAAAGAAAAACATTTTGTGCACGTTGCACATTATACTTACCTGTCAGATACTGTTAAAAGTCCAACATACGGTGTTATACTGTGTCCAATAATACTGCAAACTGTAAACATTTATTTCTCCTTCATATAGATATTGATATGGATACTAAATACCAATCTGGAATTTAAAAAGTGGTTACTTTTCTATAATTTTAATAATTATTTTTGATGTCAAATAAAATTTTGACTCTGGTAATTTGTTTTTCAATTATTGATAAACTACTGGAAATATGATAGATGTACCTATCCCAGTGCAGTCCGCTCCTGT
This sequence comes from Diabrotica undecimpunctata, assembly GCF_040954645.1. NCBI lineage: Eukaryota > Metazoa > Arthropoda > Insecta > Coleoptera > Chrysomelidae > Diabrotica > Diabrotica undecimpunctata. Next base: position 24,740,121 of record NC_092805.1, read on the forward strand.
ATTAATGTAGACAAAGACCGTGCGTAAAACAGGTATTATGAGTGGGACGGGAATCTATTGTAAAATCTTGAAGCTTCTTATTACTGTTAACATGCGCGATCATTTCTCGAAAATTAAAAACGCCCCCGGCACGTATCATTTTCATTTCCATTCTAAGATAACAAAAACGTAATTTCGAAATCGCTATTTCATTGTTTTGGTTGTTATTTTGTACTTCGCTCGCAGCACACCACTGATGGCCTTCGTTCTGTCAATAAAGGTTAATTTGGTAATCACACCAGACAAATTTGAGGAGGTTTACTTCCGAAACGTCGATTTCAGGTGCGCTGTTGAAGTTTTAAGGTTAAAGACAAATGCAGATATAGGTAGTTTGATAACAAATATGTAAACTCTATTTAAATGAAGATATCATTAAAATAAGACCTCAAGTTAATGCCACAACGAGTAGTTTTACATATGATACTATAATAGAATATTTAAAAAAATAGTTTTTACAAGATGCAACTGAGAAAGTATAACAAATCATGTAGTTAAGTTTTATCTTTAAAGACCACTTTAACACAACACTGTACTGTATGTTTTCTAAAGTATTCAATTTAAAAAACATTCAAAAAGCAAGAGTTTACAATCTTCAAAAAATACTTCATTTGGACAATATACAAATTGCTGCTTTTATAGGGACGTGTTTGACAGATCCAAGCGTTAATATACTATTATGATGGTTTTACTAAAAAAACATCTACTTCAGGAATAGTACACCTGCTCACGAGAACTCATGGATTTTCCCAGCCTCCCATCCCTGGGGAAACCATGTCTAAACCCAAAACATTTCCATCTCCACACTTTCCAACATCCACTTCCAAACCAACTCGCCAACACGCACTAGCGTGGCATTTTAATGGCTTAAAACTCCAAAAGGTATTTTTCATGAAAGACGAAACTACTGAACGGCCATCAGTCTCCGGCGGCTCCAACCAAGGTAGCGGTTGGAACAGGTTTGGAGCAAGGGCTGCTAAGAATCCCCGAAACAAATCAAGCTACTACAAAGAGCTTAAATTACTCTTAAATCAGGACACGTATTTCATTTTAGAGATGAAGAAGAGACTTCAAATGGTGGAGTAGCATTAATTATACATAGAAAGCACACATAAAATATAGTTGAAATTATCAGCATAAGCTCCAGGATTGTATATCTCATCTTCAAACTAAATGCAAGATATAACCTTAAGGTAAACCAGACATAATATATGCTCCAACAACTACCTACTCAGATGAAGAAATTGAAAAATTTTATGACGACCTAGAAACAGCGTTACATGCCACACCAATATATTACACAATAATTATGGGTGACTTTAATGCGAATATGAAGTTCAAGCAAGATTATGCAGAAGTAGAAATGGGTAAGCATAGCTATGGCGAAAGAAATGTACGAGGGTAAAAATTGCTGAACTTCTTACACCAGGAAAATTAATTTATGATGAACTCTTTTTTTGATAAAAAGGCTCATCGTAAATAGACATGGATCAGCCCAGATGGTAATGTCAACAATGAAATAAAATATCATAACAAACAGAAAAGAAATAATCAAAGACATTGTAGTACTCAACAAATTTTCAACAGGAAGCGACTACAGTTTAATCCGAGCTACGATACTATTAAATGTCAAATTGGAAAGAACACAGATGATTCTAAAAACAAGAAAAGAAATGGATTTCTCCAAAAAACAACGACCTGTATGATGATACAATAACCAGATATATAAAAGACGTGCAAGATGACAAGGCAGATGTAGATCAAGCAAATGATGACATAATAAAGGCCCTGAAAGAAACGGAAAGGGAGTATCCGACCGTTCTGATCCATAAAGAAAGACTAAGCCAAAATATCAAAGAACTAATAGGTAAAAGACGATAGCTGATGGAAAAATGCTATTCAAGTACACAACAATGAAGAAAATAAATAAAGATATCTACCAGTCAATCCGAAAAGTCGTAAGAGAAAGCAATACAAGAGAAATAACTAAAATAATTCCAGAAAACAAAAGTTTAAAAGTTTTGAGACGAAATACGAACAACATAGGCAACAAAAATATATACAAAATAAAAAACAAAGATCGAAACATTACTATTAATAGAACTAAAATCCTTGAGGTTGTCGAATTCTTTTATCGCGAAATATATGAGAGCACCGACAAAAGGCAAAATCATTCCCTGCCCAAAATCGCAAACCAGGGATCAGAATTAACGCCAGAAATAACTCCATATGAAATTAAAACGGCACTTTTAGAAATGAAAGCGATCAAACTAGGTGGAAATAAAATTATCCATGCTTTAGCCAAGCTTTTCACCGAATGCAACTACCAAGGAAAAACTCCTTCTCAGTGGAACAATGCAGTCATTATTATCTTTTATTACACAAGCAAGAAGACATAACAGATTTAAAAAGTTACCGTCCTATCAGTTTGCTTTCACACATATATAAACTTTTCACAAGAAATATCATAAAAAAGACTGGACGCTAAATTAGACTTCTGTCAGCCTAGAGAACAAGCTGGATTTAGATCGGGATACAGCACTAACGATCCCTTATTAGTGATAAAGAAACTGATAGAGAAGTCTGCAGAATACAACAAACCATTGGCACTGTTATTTGTCGACTACGAGAAAGCATTCGATAACATACGCCATCAAAACATGTTAAAAGCATTGACAGAATGCCGAATAGACCATCGCTGCACTAACATAATCAATTATATCTACCAACATGCCACAGCTAGCGTAAGACTATCTGAACAAGAAAAAATAAATTATGTATACAGCGAGGAGTACGGCAAGGAGACACCGTCTCTCCAAAGCCATTAACGACGCTTTTTGAACATATTTGTAAGAAGACACATCTGAACAAGCATGGTATCAACATAAATGAGAAAAACTGAGAGAAGCTCCGTCATTTGAGATTTGCAGATGTTGTGCAGAATACATCGTATAAGTACTTAGGACATCAAATTCGGTTGGGCAGAGATAACCAGACATGTGAGCTCCTATGTCGCATTGGATTGGCCTGGACAGCATTTGGTAAATTAAACTATGTATTTAAATTAGACCTTAATAAGATTCGCGTAACTCAGAGGGCTATGGAGCGCCAGATGTTGGGTGTCTCTCTGAGAGACCGAATCCCAAACGAAGAAATACGTCGTAGAAAAAAAAACAACAGACGCCATCGAAAAAATCGCTTCGTTATAATGGAATTGGGCAGGGAACTAAATAGTCAATTACACCACTCAAAACAAATTAGAAGACGCATTGAAATAGCACGAACTGGTTTCATGAATATGCGTAAAATGCTCTGTAACCCCAAGTTATTAGTCCAAGATTGGGAACACCAAAGTGTTATGTGTGGTCTCTATTACTATATGGCTGAGAGATCTGGACACTAAAACAGTATGACGTCAACAAATTAAATTCATTTGAAATGTGGATCTACCGCCGAATGCCAAGTTAATAACCTGGACCAGCAGAACTACGAATGAAGAACTGCTGAGAGCAATGAACACACGCCCTCATCTGGTCAATACTATCAAAATTAGAAAGACGTCATATCTAGAACACATAATGCACCATAGCCAATTTGAGCAGCTTCAGGTAATATTAGAAGGCAAGATTAAAGGTAAAAGGGGCATAGGACGAAAGAAAAAATCTTGGCTACGAAACATCAGAGATTGGACCCACACCCAAGAAGAAATGAATTAATTCATCAAGCTCAGAACAGAGAGAAATTTGCCACATTCCCATATTGCCATATTGTACGCCAAAAAAGTTGTAAAACTAATTTCTTTCTAGACCAAATTTGCAATTGACAATGCTTTTCAATTTATAAATCGTTTAAATAATCACCGTGTATGCAGAAATGTTTCTTCGATATTTTTTAAATATCTGACCAAACAAAACAAAGGAACTCTCCATCACACGTAGAGTTCACCTGATTTATACCTTACGGAAGAATTACCTACGCGTCGCTATCAAAACCGAAAATCTGTAATATATAGAATATTAAAAATACCAACCCAAGTGAACAATCGCAATGACTAGACACTTAAATGCCACATTAAGTCAGTTCCCATAAGCTTGAACCTTAAAAAATCTGTGTACAGTTACAATCTGACGCGAATGAAGATAATTTCCGTAAATTTAAATCATGTGAGCAAGTTAAATAGTGTTAATTTTTAGAATTAAAAGTTAATGTACTGGGTGACTCATTGTTAGAATAAATTTAGATATAAGTATAATTACGGATTACGTATTTGAGGAATATACATGAAACCCAGGAAAAGTAGCATTAAAAAACGACAAAATTTAATGAACAGTAAAAAATTTAATTAATCAATTTATTAAATATCTAAAAAATTATTTTTAATTTAGTTTCTGCTTATTTAATAATGTGTTACAATTAATGTAACATGCTTAATTTGTCGTCAAACTCAATTTCAATTCTTAAAAATATTTCGTGAAGATTTTTAAAATAGACACACACCAATTTTATGGGAGCAGTTTTATCTAGAATGGAATGCAAAAAATTGAGGTTATATTGTACAAACTTTGCGCAGAATATACACAACAAAACTTGCGATAATTGGGACGTAATTAAATATGATCATGAAGGTGTAGATGGATCAATAGACCAATTAGATTAATAGCATTGTAATTTCGATTATTTAATAATAATCTTAGATTTTAAATAATTTCTGAATGACGCTAAATAAGATACAGATAAAATGGTACAAATAACGTAAGTACGCAATAAAGACAGCAAAACTTGTCTATATCCTAAAAAACTATGCATATATTCTATATAGAATCCAACTTGTAAATACAATACATTTTGGAGACGGCTATCGCCGTATTCCCGCCAATCCTCCTGGTCCAAGGCATGCTCCTCCTCCAAACCTCTCGATTTCATCGCTCTTCTAATTCCTTCATTCCATTAGCGTCGAGGTCTACCTATTTTTCTTCTTCCAGGGAGCTTCCATCTGTGAAGTTTTTGTTCCTTTTGGAAATGTTGCTATCCTACCATAAGGAGTTCAGATAAGTTCTTATCAATAAGTGCACCTAAATATTTCACTTGTTTGATTTCCAAGTCCTCGTCTATCAACACTTCAAACCTTGCATCTGAATTGATAACTAAATATTCTGTTTTTTCATGCTGACTTGTAAACCCCGTTTTACATATTCTCTGTATAGACGCTTTATCATAATTTTTAGATCATAAGAATCTTGATCACAAAAAAGAATATGAATATACTTAGAGTCACTCAACACGCGATGGAAAGAGCAATGCTAGGTATATCACTTAAGGACAAGAAAACAAACACATGGATAAGACAGAAAACCAAAGTCACCGATGTGGCGCAAAAATCATTAAAGTGCAATAACAAGTTATCAGTGCAAGATCTTCCAGGCGTAAATCAACTTTGGTCTTTGCTAATTAGATGTCCTAAATCGTCTTGTATTTTTCATTTATTATCTTTCCAAATAATCTCCCTAAAATAGGTAAGACACTTAACACTCTGTAGTAGTTGGGATCTTTTCAATTACCCTTTTTAAAGATAAATACTTCGTCAACAGTTTTCTGTTCAGATGGTACTTTAATTTGTTGGCAGCATTGATTCATTAGAAAAGTTATTCGTTCTATTAGGAGTGGACCTCCTGCTTTAAGATACTCTACAGCTATATTGCCAGGTCCTATACATCGCTTCGTTTTTCATTTTAATTAACACAGTACTGACCTCGTTGTTAGCAGTATTGATGTTACTATTTGTTTGTCTCTCCATACTGTATTTCTCACCCATATATTCCAGTCTGGACTCTTGGAGTAAATTTTTATAGCGATTTTCCCACTTTTCTATAGGAAATAAGTTGCTTAAGCAGTAATGGGTGTTTTTCTTTAGATATGTTACTCTATGGCTAGATGTTTTATTTGTTAGCCATTTCTTATATATTTTGTTTTTTTCTTGTATCATTTCTTGTATTCTTGTTCTACATCCATATATCTTTTCATCTCAGTTAGTTTCTTTTCTAATCTAGATTGAAAAAGATGTTTAATACTTAGTTGGTATAAAAGGTGCAATTTATATCTCTCCGTTTTGTATTGTGTAGTATTGTTTCTCTCACTTTCGGTGTTCTGTTGGTAGTATTCTACCGAAATGTAATAGTTATAAAAATGGTAAATCGGTATTTGATACACGTACAACATATGGTAGTAGTTACGTTGTAAAATAGAAGAAAAAATTGATTTTTTTTTACTTTTATAAACAAATTGTACGGTTAAAAAATAATTTAGTAATATATAAATTGCTTATTTCTAAAGTTCTCGAAAAGTTAAATAAACATTAAAATTCATCTAGCCGTTCCGGAGATATAAGTAACTAAAGATTTCAACTAATTTTTGGAGTGCACGAATAAAATATTTCTCCCCTTGTCCCGCCTCCAATAGGTTAGCGTTTGTACACAATTTTTGAAGCTTTACCGAAATACTTTTAATTATAATAGCGCAAATTACATCGCATAATTTTTATAAACAAATAGAATGTGAATTTTTAAAAAAAGTTTTTTTTTTGGTAAGTTATTTTTTTTTTAATTCGCGAAGAAATATACGTTTTCCAAATATGTAAAAATAATTTTTTTTTACGAAAAATATTAAAAAAGTTGATCTATTTATTTATAAGGAAAAATTTATCATATAGAAATTATTGCTAGGTCCACAGAATCTCTGATCGAAGCATTTCGATCACTAAGGGCGTCTGCACGTAGAATGGGATTAAAAATAAAGGCACAGAAAACCAAGTATATGTACTGTACTAGATCAGGTAACCAGATACCTAGACTATTAATTGATGATCTGGAACTGGAAGGTGTGGACACCTTCGTCTACCTGGGCTCGCTGCTAACCAAAGACAACAATGTCAGCGAAGAAATTAAAAGAAGAATAGTACTTGCCAATAAGTGCTGTTATGGCTTGAGGAAACATATGGTCCCAAAACTACCCAGAAAAATTAAAGTTACCATATATAAAACACTAATAAGGCCAGTGTTAACATACGGGTCTGAAACGTGGTCACTTACACAGAATGACCAAGAATTGCTTAAACGTTTCGAGAGAAAAATTCTAAGAAAAATATATGGAGGAATCCAAGAACAGGGTTTGTGGCGTAGGCGCTACAACTTTGAGTTATATAGAAGTTTTGGGGAACCTGACGTTGTAAAATATATTAAATTAGCACGCCTTCGATGGGTAGGACATGTAATTAGACGAGATGAAGATGCAACGATCAGAAAAATTTTCGACCGAAGAGGACCAGTGGGAAGACGAGCCAGAGGAAGACCAAAACTAAGGTATCAAGATAACATAGAGGATGATCTAAAATTCATCGGATTTAAAGCATGGAAAAGAGTTGCCAGAGACAGTGGCGAATAGAAGATTGTTCTAAAGAAGGCTTTGGCTCATAACGAGCTGTAATGCCACTGATGATGATGATGAAAAATTTATCATATTTTATAAAATTGTTTTTCAATAATAAATATCATTTTTCTTCAATTTTTTTACTGTTCACAAAATAAGACTTGCTCTTTCATTTGGTAAAAATTGATCCAACTGCATTTTTTTCTGACTTATTTTATTGCAAAGAACACCTTTTTGGAATAAAATAAATTATATTTAAGCAATTAAGCGATTCGCTGTGAAATTTTTATCACATATTAAGCACCACAAGATCCAAGAAAAATATAAACACCTTAAAATAATTTTTGCAATAATTATAAATTTATTAATTTTTTTAACATTTTGTTTTTGTTGGTATTTATCTAAACAATAAATAGGTATAGAAATGTTTGCAAACCGTCATTTGGAATCTTTTGCTTACTCTAAATGATGGTTACGGCAATAAATCTTATGTTTTAAGTCTTATGTTTTTCCAGATAAAAATTATTAAGAAATCTTGCGCAGGAAATGGTTAGAATATGTTTTGTATAAGTATTATACTTATACAAAAACTTATTATTATTTAAACTTATTCAGCACCCTGGCTTTTGAGTGTCACGACAAAAACCTTATTACTCTGGACCATTGGTTACAAGAACTTCATTTGACAACAATGATATAATAAGCAGCTTTACCAGATCATAGTACTATTAAAAACGTATAGAGACTAATGAAAATTGCAGCTGAATGAAGAACGCCATAAAATATCAGTTTGAATTACACGTGAGGACCGCCATTACTGAACAATAATAGAGTAATCTAAGGGAAATAATCTAGTGTATGTAGACGTTTAGTTAGGTATTTAGAATTCAATGGAGGTTGCATTATTATTTAGATATAATTATTTATTATAGTTTTACAATTCAAATAATGAACGCATCTACAAAAAAATTTGCGTTGTGCTTTATTCTTTCGGAAGAATTTCTAAACTGACTATATTTTTAAAATGTGCAGCTTCAAAATGATCACGAGTATAAAATTTTTATAAAACGTCTTACACTTACTGTATAAAAAAAACATACCAATTAATATTATACAAATCATAGAAAACATCTATAGTCCGGTAAAATAAGGATGCAACTTCGGAATAAAAGATAATAAGCTGAAAATTTGCATACGTCTTTATTTTGATGGTATAAAACTTACCTCAAAAGTCTCATATAATCACGTGTCCGCGACTTAAGATATTTAAGGTCAAAGGTCACGAAAATGAGTTTTCTGCAAATATCTCGTTTCCCTTACACTTTATGACATTTAAGGTGTTAAGAAAAATTGTAGAATGGAAAATTCTCTTCAATTTTTGACTGAAGTACTTTTATGTACCTTCAACCCTTCTTAAGATAGAGCGCAAAGAGTGGGGGACCGCTTACCTGTGTATACGGTAACGCGAAGTCAGTCAGTAGGATTCAATAAATAATAAGTTATATAGTTAATTATTCACTTAAAATACTATTATTATCATTAAATTTTTATTATTTATTATTTAATAAACTATATTTATAGATATTAATTATAAAAAATATATTTTTTATATATTTATTTTATTTTTAACAAACATACAATATTAAATGAAATATTTCAAATGAACTTTAATGATATTTTTAACAGCTGTATATACGATAAATTAAGATCAAGTGCAGAATTCAACAATAATCATTTTTATATTTAATTAAATACTGAAAAAATCATATTTATTATTTTTTTAAATTATATATTTATTTATTAATCCAATAATCGATTTATTAAAGTTACAAATATAATATATATTCTTTTATTATGTATGGTTAATATTTTTGTATTAATTTTCTTCTTCATCGTCTTCTTCTTCTTCTTCTTCCTCTGACTGCTTAATATCGGATTCATCATCATCATTCTCGTTTATTAAAGTATCAGAATAAAAATATTCAAGAATATCAGGTGCAAATTCACTTCCTTCATTGAAATCATCTGAAGTTGATGAAGCGTTTAGACATGATTGTCCATTACACTGCCCACAAATTAAAGTACATTACAATCCTGATTTCCTGCATCCGCAATTAGAACCACAACCTTTCTTGCAATTGCAAAATATTGTATTCAGCAGTTCTTCTGGTGCTGGCGGTAATAATGTTGTTATTGGTTCCAGAAATTCATTTTGCATTACCCAGCCGAATTCTTGGGATTCTAAATCATTTCCCAACCAAATTTGGATCTGATAATAGACACGAATGATATGCTGACGAGCTGCTGCACTTGAAGGTGGAAGACTTGATAACTGCACTGGTTTGTTGAGTCTTGTTGATTTGATGAACTGGGTGTATCGAAAAGAGTCTATATCGTCTTCTAATGTTGGAGCATTATACGCTGCTAAGAAAATACGTACTCCATTTTTAAATAATTCTTGTACAGAGCAGTTTTTTTTGTTGAAATAGTTGAGGTGACTGATGTAAATGGTGATTTTTTTCGAACATTTTAATAAACGATATTTTACCTTTCCTATAAATCGCAGAAGTCGTATCACATCCACTAAAAGCGTGTAAAAATAAGATGTGTTTCTTAGAATGAGGGTATTTATCAAAACTTTTCGATGAATATAATTTTGTCTCCGCATTACCCTTTCCAATTAAAAAAAAAATGTCTTGTTGATGTGATTGAGCTCGTCCTATCAAGATAACTAGCAAATCAATATCTTCTCCTACAATGACGGAAGTTTTTCCTACATGTTCAGACTCTGCAATAGCTGTTTCTACAATGAGAACGTCAGCATCATCTCTGGCTTGTTTTGTAGTGATATTAACAGCTTTTAATTTGTTGATAAGCATGTCTATAAAGATTTTTTTATTAGATGTGTTCGATAAAAATTGTTCTTGGCTGATAGGCACATTCATTGTTTCATCAAAACGGAGTTCGTAAGATTTTGAAATACCGGCGGAAATTCCCAAACTCATTCTCCACGGTGTGTAGAAAGTCATATTAAAATAAAACCGGTTAGGTCATATATAACAAAGGAGCATCTGCTACAGCTTCGCAGAAACAGCAACCGCCGTACAAGAGATTTGTATTTCGAGTTATAATATTCGTAGTAATATGGACGAAAAGTATTTTATTTAATATTGTATGTTTGTTAAAAATAAAATAAATATTATATAAAAAATATATATTTTATAATTAATATCTATAAATATAGTTTATTAAATAATAAATAATAAAAAATTAATAATAATAATAGTATTTTAAGTGAATAATTAACTATATAACTTATTATTTATTGAATCCTACTGGCTGACTTCGCGTTACCGTATACACAGGTAAGCGGTCCCCCACTCTTTGCGCTCTATCTTAAGAAGTGTTGAAGGTATATAAAAGTACTTGAGACAAAAATTGACGAGAATTTTCCATTCTACAATTTTTCTTACCACCTTAAATGTCATAAAGTGTAAGGGAAACGAGATATTTGCAGAAAACTCATTTTCGTGACCTTTGACCTTTAATATCTTAAGTTGCGGACACGTGATTATATGAGACTTTTGAGGTAAGTTTTATACCATCATAATAAAGACGTATGCAAATTTTCAGCTTATTATCTTTCATTCCAAGGTTTGCCCCCTTTTTTGCCTTATTTTACTGGATTACTACTTCTATAATCGAATACAGGCACAGATAAAAATGGAAAACTAACACAGTGTATACCAGTACAATACGGAGTCAGACAGGGTAACTCGTTAAGCCCACTTATCTCTAATATAATAATGGATCTCTTAATGACACAATCTGGAAGAACAAACACCTAAGAAAACAAAAACAAGAATATATAAACCAGCAATTAGACCTATATTAACATACACGGCGGAGACAAGACCGGACACATCTAAAACGAGACGACTACTAGAAACAAGAGAAATGAATATCAGGGAAAAGTCTGTTGGATAGGGAGAGAAGCAAAAACATAAAAATTGCATGCAATATAGAAGACATAAACGGATGGGTGACAAAACGGAAACAGAAGGAACACATTAATTGAATGGCAGAGGATAGGATAGTACGAACAGCACGAGATAAGTCACCCAATGGACGAAGAAGTATTGGCAGGCCAAGAAAAAGATAGTACGACAATTTAAACAATTTAGGAGGCTAATATTGAAGAAGAAACAGGCTTTAAAGCCTATATACAAGAAGGTAGAAGAAGAAATTTTTATAAGACTTATTACACGATTACAAATTTATCGGCTATATTTTTAGCTCCACGATTAATAAAAATCTGTACATTTGTTTAATTCATATGTGATACACGTCAGATATGCTGAATTAGAACAATTGCTTATATTGTATTAATTCTACATTTTAAGACACTACAAATTAATGATCGTACAATATCTCCGAAACAATCCACCATGTACTTAATTCTTTCATAGATAAGTATACAGTTACCGCAGTGAAGAATAGTTGTTTTAATTGTAGAAAAAATCAAGTGATTCTTATCTTTGAATCAAACATTTTTCACTTGCTCGACGAAATTGTTGTATTGTGCTTGAATTAAAGCAGATGTATAATCTAAGGAAAAGGAAATAAGTTTATCGTATTGTTTTGAGCATTAAACAGGGATGGATGGAGAGAAGGTTTGTTATCTTGTTGTTCATTAATTCTAAATAGGAAATATTTTTAAACTGTCTTATTGGATTGCTTTAATGTAGTTGATAAATATTGAGGGAGCAAACAATAGAAGAAGAACGGAATATTATTAAGAGTATAACTTGAAAAACAGCTAAAATGTTGTTAGGAATTTAAAACATTTAAAAAGAAAGCTTTGGTTTGATTAAAAATATAAGCTATCAACATCAATACCTGCTGTACACTTATATAAAAAAAAACTTTTGTATAAGTTTTTTTATACAAAAAAACTTATACAAAAAGGTAGACAAAATATGCAGAAGAATAAAGAGTGGAACAAAAACGATCAAATACTATAAATGAAAGCAGATTTCTATCAGGCCAACACTAGAGAAGCAAACATATCTAAAACAACTGAGGGAATGATATAAATGGACACACTTTGTAGGAATGATGAAGGAAAAAATTATTAGTGACAGTGTCACCATAAAAGCAGCCTGGGTAAACCACTTTAAGACTTTCTTCTTCATCAAGTGCCATCTCCGCGACGAAAGTTGACAATCATCATGGCTATTTTGACCTTCGAGGCAGCTGCTCTGAAAAATTGCCTTGAGCGGCAACCAAACCACTCTTTCAGGCTCTTCAACCAGGAAATGCGTCTTCTTCCTACGCTTCTCATACCCTCTACTTTTCCTTGAATTATGAGTCTCAAGATGTTGTATCTTTCGCTTCTCATCACATGTCCAAATTATTGCAATTTCCGTTCTTTTATTGTATTTTACATTTCCCTCTCTCTCTCTCTCTCTCTCTCTCTCTCTCTCTCTCTCTCTCTATTCTCGTTAACACTTCTGTGTTCGTGACTCTATCTACCCATGGAATCCTGAACAATCTTCTAAATGTCCACATTTTAAACCGCGTTAAGTCGATTTATTTTATTCCCGTTTAATGTCCATGATTCCGCTCCATAGTAGAGTACATTATGTACATAGCATTTAATTAGCCTTATTCTGAGGGCCAATGTCAGATCTTTGCTGCATAAAATATTTTTCATTTTCACGAAGTTTACACGTTCTTTTTTAATTCTGACTATTATTTCTACAGTATGATCGTTATTTTCTGTGATTATCGTTCCCAAGTAAGTATGTATATCTTTTTACTCTCTCAATATGCTTGCCGCCTACCTTTAATATTTCGTTTGTATTGTTGTTTTTGCTAATTTTCATGAATTTGGTTTTTTTGATGTTAAGAGAGAGTCCGTATTCTCCACTATATCTTAATATTTTGTTTATTATTCTTTCTAAGTCTTCCAAGTTGTCGGCTATTATAACTGTATCGTCGGCATACCTAATGTTGTTAATTAAACTTCCGTTCGCTTTTATGCCGACTGTCTCGTTTACCAAAGCTTCTTGTATGATTTTTTCAGAATAAGCATTAAACAATAACGGCGACAGTATGCAACCTTGTCTGACCCCTCTCCTTATCTCCACTTCTTCTGAGACTTCTCTTCCAATTTTAACATTTGATCGTTGGCTGTAGTATAAATTTGATATCAATGTTACAACCCCTTACACCTAGATTCTTGTTTTTGAGTACTTTTATAAGTCGGTCACGTTTTACCTTATCGAATGCCTTATTGTAGTCTATAAAGCATACATAAAGATCTCGATTAACATCCAAACATTTTTGGGTCAGCACGTTAAAAGAAAATAGTGCCTCTCTTGTGCCCACTCCATTCCGAATCCAAACTGGGAATCACTAGTTTCCATCTCCAGCTTAGCATGTATTCTATTATGGATGATTTTTAGCAGGGTTTTTAAGGTATGTGACATTAGACTGATCGTTCGATAATCACTACATTCTTTGGCATTTACTTTCTTTGGTAGACAAATAAATGTTGATGTCGGCATTTCACGTGGATTGATTCCTTTAAGACTTTAACAAAACAAATACAAACACATCCCATGCATTGGAGAACACAGACTGAAAGACTCAGCATTTCCAAAAGACTGGAAAAAGCAATTATATGGATCCCAATCCAATCCACAAAAAGGGAGACAAGCTCAAATGCAAAAACTTCAAAAGCGTATCTTGACTGTGGATAAATTATAAATTTATAAGGTAGTTACATAAATTAAAAATAAGAGATTGGGCCACTACAAAGAGCGAATCATAGGAATAACAGGTCTGATTCAGTCCAAGACGGTGTTGGCCAAATATTAAGCGATAAACAAATATTAGCCAAAGCCTGGGAATACGATATAGTTACATATCAGATCTTTAAAATTTTTTAAAAAACCTATGACAACATAAACAAAGATAAACTATATTATCAAGCAATAAAACACTGAAAACTTTTGTTTTCAACACTTTTTTGTTTAACCAAAAATTTTTGTTATAATTATCACTACAGCTGTTTGGGCAGGAGTCTTTCTCAAGTAAGCTATTTTTGTTATGCATTCAACACTTTATAGTCTTCTCCTTCTTCTTCTTTTTATATAGACAAGACTGTCTGTTTTTCAATGTGCCCTCAGTAAGTTGCCGTTCCATCGTTTTCGTGGTCTTCCTACTGATCGTCTTCCTACTGGGGAACCGTCTCTTGATGTCTTTACTAATCTATTTATCGTCATTTTACTTATATGATCGTTCCATTCTACTCTTCTATTTCTTACCCAGTTCTTCATGTTCTCCACCTTGCATCTACGTCATATATCTGTACTTCTAGCTCTGTCCCATAGTGTCTTACCATCAATTTTTTAAGTGTTTTCATCGTGTAGAATTAAATGTTATTTCATGTTTTTGTTTCTAGAATAAAAAATATCGACACTCGTGAAAGAACAAAAATTACTGATGTTGCAGAACGTATAGCAAGGCTCAAGTGGCAATGGGTCGAACATGTTGCCCGAGATAATCCCGAAAAATGGATACAGAAAATTAACAAACTGAAGACCAAGAGAGAACAGACGAGGACTGGGCAGATCACAGAAGAGGTGGGCAGATGATATCAAACAAGTCGCGTGAAAGCAGTGGATGAGAATTGTCAAGAGTAGAAATTAATGGAAGCAAATGGAAGAGGCCTATGTCCAGCAGTGGACGAATACAGGCTGAAGAAAAAGAAGAAGAAAGTTCCTAGAATGTTTATACAGGGCGGACAAAAAAATTATGGTCACATTATTGAACCAATGTTATAATAGGTGGCGCCACCTAGTGTCAATAGTAAAACTAAGATTATTTTTAATTAATTAATGAATGACCCTGTAGAACAAAACTAGCAACATTTTGCCTAAGCAATTTGAGCTCAAACGCTTTATTTTGATGTCAGCTATCACCCATTAGCTATTGTCCACTTAATTATGGGACACCCTGTATTTCAAATGAAGATATTCAAAAATATTATCTGTCACGTCACATTTAAGATTCGAATAAGACTGTCATTGAATTTAAATATAAACGATCCAAATTATATCTTTAATTTTTTTCTGATAATGCTTTATCGCGTAAACACAATAAAATAAAAAATAAGTAGAACTGGACTCTATTAATATTTTAGTCAATAAGGTAGTGTTCATCTATGTATTATAACACAATACAAACAATTATCTGCTCTCGAACTAATCTTTTCCGGTCACACGCCTGTTTTACCAACCCTCTTCAAGTTTTACAAATAGGTACCTTCTGGGTACCTTCTACAAAAGATTGCCTGCACTATTCTGACCACCCTCAAAATCATTCTTGTGCCAAATATTTTCACGGTTGATCGCTTGAATGACTTTTATCGAGATTTTAGCACACTGTTCATAATATATTAGGATTAGAGGTACCTATAGGATTTTTTGGCATTTTTATTTACTATATGTAAACGACTGAATATTTGGTGCACCTATCTCTCGGTACTTATTTTAATTAAATTCAATATTTTCAAGTAAATTTTAGCATTTTTATTTTTGATGGAAACAGGTTTTTTTGAATTTATTCGTAGTTAAAAGCCACTGTTTGACAATCCGATGTACACTAATAGAGTTGAGTCAGAAAGTTTAGTAAATATCGTTTTGCCATTGGTTGGGTGTAAAATTTGTCTTCGTAAACAAGTAATATACAACCAAATGGCCCAAGTAGTGTTCGCCCAATTTCCAGGTAAAGTATGAGAAATAATACACAACCATACAACAAATTCTCGCTGGGGTGCCTCAAGGAAGCGTTCTAGGATCCATATTGTACCTTATATGGACTGCTGACCTACCAACAGATATCAATATCACCACAGCCACTTTTGCAGATGATACGACAATATTATCATCTAAAATAAATAAAGTACAACAATCGATAACAAAATGGAGAGTCAAATTAAATGAGAACAAATCACTACACCTAACATTTACCACCCGTAGGAAAACTTGTCCGAATGTAACCTTATATGGTTAAGAAATCCCACAAGCTGATGAAGTCAAATAACCAGGTATGTACTTGGACAGAAGATTAAACTGGAGGAAGCATATATTTTCTAAGCGAAAACAACAGGGTCATAAGTTGAGAAACATATATTGGTTGTTAGGTAGAAAATCAAAACTATCAACTGAAAAGCAAATATTAATCTATAAATCCATCCTGAAACCAATTTGGACTTGTGGACTAGAATTATGGTGAACCGCCACACATTCCAATATTAAAATAATACAAAGATTTCAATAAAAAAATTAAGAGCAATATTAGTAGTTCTATGGTTCATAACCAATAAAGCCATCCATCAAGACGCTGGACTAAGTCAAAGATATCAAAAAGTGTGCAAAAAAAACATACAGAGAAACAGTTTAGAGAATAAACCGCATACAGTTCGAAGGTTAAAACGAACAGATCCGTTAGAGTTAATTGCTTAATACTAAAATGTGTATCAAATAGAGTCAATATTGAAAAATAAGTTTAAAAAAATGGTGCATCACTGGATTAAATGAACGAACGAAATTCTGGTTGCATACCTACTAAAAACTGTTTCGTGGATTGCTTGTTTTATATGATAGAGATGTCCATAGTTTCATATCTGTCACGGAGCAGCCGAGGCGGTTACTTATATGGAAACCATATGGAAACATTTAGTAGCATTGGATGAAAAAAATTTTTGTCGCGAATACACAATTTTAGTTACACATTTTTTATCTGATTTGAGTTGAATCAATTTCGATATTTTTGTTATGCCCCATTTTCCATACTCCGCCTGTAGGCGGACTTATGCATTCTGGCGTAGTAAAAATGTATTTGATGACTTATTACTAAAGCGTTGTGAGATGTGGTACAGTATATTTTTTTTTCAGATATGACACAACGAGGTTTCAGACTGTCTGAAATGACTGATACAGAAATCTGGGAGATGTTTTATCATATACCTGCTGCTAACGCCGAAGCAACATATGTTGAGAGTGACTATGACTGATGGTAACGATAGTTTAGCTGATCATGTTGCTGAGGATGCTGCTGATTTAAGCTCAGACGAAATGGAAGCGGATAGTGCAGCTTCAACAGTTGCCCAGATAATTCAAGAGCAATCCAATACAGATCAACTAGGGGTATCAGAGGTGTCGCAAGTACTAAGTGTATCTGAGGAAATTCCAGTGCAGGGAGCCTCACAACTTTTTCGACGACAGAAACGTCCTCGAGCGCCAGAATTAACGGAAGAAGATGGTGATCCAGTAGTAGTAGTTCGTGGTGTAACAAGTGATGTTGTTGCTATGAAAAATGATTCAAGCGAATTTAAATCTATTGTTTGGGAAAACAAACACCTTCAACTTTATGTAAATAAGGTGGTATTTCGAGGCCCAAAGCAGTTTGCAGAAAAAACTAAGAAATTAGCCACTCCATGCGAATGTTTTCTTTATTTTCTTGACGACACAACGGTTAATCATCTAGTGAAGCAAACAAACTTGTACGCTCGGCAACATGATATACAAACAAAATTCAGCATCCAGTCCAACAATATTCGAAAATTTGTTGGCATTCTTCTATATGTCTATTTATCGCTATCCGAATGTCCGATCATATTGAAGAAAACACTCTTTTGAGCCAATTCGTCAGACTATTACTTTGCTTCGGTTTGAATCCATACGCCGGTACCTACACTATAATGACAACTCAGTAGCTATGAAAAGGGGTAACCCTGGATAGGATTCTCTGCATAAAGTTCGTCCGCTAGTGAAACGTTTCAACGATAGGTTTCTATCAGTCCCTATGCTTTCTACGTTGTGCGTAGATGAACAAATGTGGGCTACAAAGATCACTGGAAGTGACTTTCGACAATTATGCCCAACAAGCCATATAAGTGGGGCTTCAAATTTTTTTGCCTTTGTGACACTTCTGGATTTTCGTATTCATTCGAAATTTACACTGGTGCAGGAGACAACATAATCTTGGACGACACTCCAGATCTTGGGGCTGCCTCGAATGTTGTGGTTCGCTTATCAAAGCACATTCCAAATTTCGTAAATCACATTTTATACTTTAACAATTTATATACGTCTTTGGGACTGCTTACCTATCTTCGAAGTAGAGGAATATACAGCTTGGGAACAATGAGAAGAAACAGAGTGCCCAATTGCAAATTACCGACCGACGCAGATTTGCAACAGAAGAAAGTAGTCCGTCGCTATTCAGAAGAATTTGTTGGTTACGCATATAGTATAGATATTTCCTCTGTATTGTTGAACGATACAAAATATGTGCGACTTTAGTCGACTTATGTTGGCGTGAAACCATTTGCATCTGAAACTGATAGCGTGAAGTCCTAAGAAATTAGACGGTGGGACAGAAAAAAAAGAGATACGATGAAATCGATTGCCCACAGATCATCTTCTTCTTCTTAAAGTGCCTATCCGTTCCGGACGTTGGCATTCATCACGGCTATCTTCACTTTGCTTATTGCAGCGCGGAACAGTTCAGTGGTAGTCGTGTTATACCACTTTCGCAAATTTTGAAGCCAGGAAATGCGTCTTCTTCCCGGTCCTCTCTTACCATTTACTTTCCCTTGGAGAATCAGCTGGAGAAGGCCGTAACGTTCTTGATTTCTCATTACATGACCTAGATATTTCAACTTTTTAGTTTTGACGGTCATGAGAATTTCACATTCTTTCCCCATTCTACGCAGGACCTCCACATTAGTAACTCTGTCAACCCAGGATATAACCCACAGATCATCAAAGAATATAATCGGCATATGGGAGGTGTTGATTTGATGGATAAACTATAAGGTCGGGACCACCTCATTGATGTGGAGGTGATCAACGCTTATCTACTGTATCACAGGATTCATCCCCAAAAAGAAAATATTGAGTTGCCAGTGTTCAGAACACAAGTAACTGAATCGCTCTGCTTGTGTGGCATGGCTCCAGTCAAACGACCTGTTGGCCGACCTTCCAGTTGTTCGCCTAAAACCACTGCAAGAGCACCAAAGGGAGCATATCTTCCGACGGAGAACTTCCGTTACAATCAACTGGTGTGTATTTCGGCCACTGGTGTGTATTTCGGCATCGTACTGGTAAAAAACAGCTCAAATTTCCAAAACGCACATCCGAAACCCAAGCATATTGTATAAAATGCAATTTATTTTTATGTAATTCATCCATAAACACATGTTTTTACGATTTTCATAATAAATAATAATTTCAATATGTTTTTATTTGTTTAGTTTGATAATTAAAAAAAAAATAAATGCTGATACCTTAATTCATGGTTACTGCACAAGTCCGCCTCAAGGCGGATGTCTGTTTTTTCCTTTTAGAGGTACACCTGGCAGTAATATCAATTTTTGCCTCAGTACATTATTTGTGTTCTTAAGTGCAAAATCTAACTTTCCTGAATTTTTCAGCTCGAACAAAAATTGATACATTAAAAGTGAGTAAAAGTGAGCATTGATACATTATAGTGGGTTAAAAATGTTAAATTACAGTTTACATTATCTGCATGTCATTTAACTCGTCGTTTTGTATTAGATTGAACAAATATTTTTTTAGGTAATGTGAAATGCTTTTTTGTGTAAATGTATTGTGTAAATATAAATCTCTTTTTGTAGACATATTCACCTAATTAATTCAAAATTAACCATGCAAAGAATTCTGTATTATAACAATTCGCTAATATATCTATTTAAATGTCATTCCTAATTAAAACGAGATCTTGTATGTATATTCTTAAAACTATCTTTTATCTCGTTCGATCTCGTCTACAACTCGGCCGGCCAATCTCCATCTCAAACCGTATATTTGTTATGATGAGTAAGCAGGAGTCTGAAGTGCACTTATTAAAAACTGGACACCTTGAGGCTATAAACGGAGCTATTTAATACTTTAAACAGAGATAACTGGTGTCCTTTGTCATCGACAGCAGTCAAAGGCATACAGAAGTACAGCAAACGGTAGCTGATGGTTGTGACAGAAAGACTCGGTAATGATGAAGATGCAGGAGCGGCTTAGCTGCCGGTTTCTTGTTAAAAAAAAAAAACCGGACAATTTGTTTTATTACTATAAAGGAATGTGGACTTAATGTGAAAATGTGGAAATAAAAATCGAATATTTTTGTTTAAACTTTGTAGTTATTGCAGTATCTTGATTCAATGATTCACACTGCAACAAGATTTCTGTAATGAGAAATATGACTGTGTTGATGGAAAGTCTTAAGTCTTCTTAATGTCGCATTTTTCTAAATGTCTGTACGGTAAACTCTCTCTTAACGGACACCTCTCTTCGCTGGATACCTCCTCTATATGGGCGGTTTTTAAAACAAAAATTATTCGGAGAAAAAATATATGAACCTGTACCCTTAAGCTCACTTGAACGGACACTCTCAACAATGGACGCAGACAGTAAATGAATATTTTTAAATATTATTTTTCAAATAGTTCCTCAACCCGGCAGTTTAAATAATCGTCAATCATCAATTACGGCAATAGTTGCTTTCTCATTGACATACTTATAACTGCTTATGATAAAACGATCATGATCATCATCAATGGTGCTACAGCCCTACTTAAGCCTCGACCCTCCCCAGTATATTTTGCCAGTCGTTTCTGTTCATCCAATTTATATTACCAAGAGATTATCTTTGTTTTCAACCCCCAGTTTTTACCTATAACTCGTGTGCAGTTCCAGAAGCGTCGTGCAGTTTTGTTGACTATATTATTAATATGAGTATTCCGAATAAGTTTAGAATCCATTGTAACCTTTAACACTTGATCTCGTTGGTTCTTTTTAGTTCCTCCCAAAATAATTTTAGCTCACTCAGTACAGTAAGTTTCTTTTTATTAGTAAAGCTACTAGTTTAGTTTTAGAAGGATTCAAAGATATCTTTTAGACTCATCTAGATATCTGTAATGAAAGGCACATTCCATCTAGCCCGCAACAGTACTGGAAAATTTTTCTCCAGTCACTACTAGTATATCATCAGCTAAATCCTGCACCAAGATTCCTTGACTGCTAAAGCCCTGAACCAGGTCATCTACGACTATATTCTATAAAATATTGGTGACAATTCGCCCCCTTGCATTCCCTAGTTAACTTTAGTTTCATGACATCTTCATACGTCTTTTTCTTCTCCTTCTTCTTCTTTGATGTAGACATGATTCTGTCCGTTTTCATCTCTGCTGTTTCTAACATCCTTTCTGTTCTTTCTGTGTTAGGTCGTGTTTCTGTCGCCTATGTCATTATTGGTCTTATGACTATTTTGTAAATTCTGCCTTTCGTTTCTTTCCCAATATTTTTATTTTTCCATATTGTTTCATTCAGGCAACCTGCCTATCTGTTTGCTCTATTCTTGATATATTGCTTAATATTCCACTTCAGTTTTGAGCTTTCCGTAGCTAGATAATGTGATGTCTAGATATTTACACTCCATCACTTGTTCTGTTATCTGAACTTC
Source organism: Diabrotica undecimpunctata (assembly GCF_040954645.1). Lineage (NCBI taxonomy): Eukaryota > Metazoa > Arthropoda > Insecta > Coleoptera > Chrysomelidae > Diabrotica > Diabrotica undecimpunctata. The sequence goes on from NC_092805.1 coordinate 24,762,135, forward strand.
CAGCGTCAATTTATATCTTAGTAAATTTGCTGTTATAACCATGCATTTTGTCTTTTTTGGGGAAATTAACTTGTTAAATTTTCTGGGGGTTATATTAAATTGGTGCAGCATATGTAAATCATCTTCACTTTGAGAGAAGAGTATTGCGTCTTCTATATAGCAAATTATTTTAAGTTGTTTTTCTCCCATTTGGTATCCTTTTTTAGTTCTTACTTTTTTTATTATTTCATCCATAATCAGGTTGAACAATAGAGAACTCAGGGAATCTCTCTATCTTATCCCATTGCCAGGATCAATAGGGTCGGTTAGTTTTTCCTTCTACTTTTACTTTTATTGTGTTGTTTTATTAGATATTTTTGATCGTTTTGATCAGGCCTAGAGGTATCTCTCTTGCGTACTATAAGATCGAAAGCAGTCTAGCCTTGTTTCCTTCTGAATGTGTTTCGTTTTTATTAGTTCGTTAATCTCTTTTCTTTATCCTCTGATCATTCTCCATATTTCTTTTTGTGTTTCGTAGAAGTTGTGTTCCATCTGTTTTAAGTTCTGCAGGGTTCCCTTTTCATTTGTGTAACTAAAATATTTATTTCAGTTTTGTGTTCTCTATTGCAAAAAGGCTTTCTTCTTTTCTTCACATTTTGTCTTCACTTCCTTTCCAAACCATGGTGTTTTCTTTTTTGTTATATTAGTGTTCGTTACTTTCCTCTCTCCAACTGATTCTGTTGCTGCATTAATTAAGTTATTTTTGAGTTTTCCCAGCTTTCCTCGATGTTATCGTTTTCTAATATTTTTTTCCTAGCGATCTTCTCTAGTATTCTTTTCCTGTATAATTATTCCATGGATTACGTATTTAGTCCTTCGACTTTAATTTTTGTTTGTGTTGGCGCCGCTATTTTAGGTGGGAAGTATTTCAGTATGATTCTTATTTTACATAATACTAGGCTTACGTCGATTATTTTCGATGGATGTATATCTCTGTTCGTGAAACACTGCCTGGGGTGATTGCGAGCTGGATTGAGTAGCTCTTCGGTTACCACAATTGGTCCCAAGCCCAGATAAAATGTGGAAAGTGATTAGCAAGGTAAGCAACCTACCAATCGTAAAAACGAATACTGCTCAAAGAAACAATGTACCTTCATACGTATCTGTGGATACAATTTTGCTCTAAAGCATCTGAATAATCCACTTGCACGTTGTGTTGTTGATTTTCCTCCTCATAAGGACACATGTATTAACTGGATAGAAGTATTGCCAAGTGCACTTTCGATGTCTAAAATTAGCATTTTCTTTCGAATTCAGTGTAAACTCCGTTCGAATTCCGACACCAGATTATACAGGGCCGCTTCCCCTTATTTTCTTGTCTAATGCGCCCATTGCTACTAGTACAGTGGGTTTTCATTAGGATTGTTTTCCTTGATAGGTTCACTCACGATTTTTTTCAAGGTTTTAACTTGAATAAACTGAGACCTCTTTGTTTATATGAATTTTATTAGGTGTAGTTTGTTTTTCTGGTTTATAAATAAACGGTGCCCTTGTTGTTCTACAAGCTTTGGGAATTAACCCCAGACCATGGCTAGCACTAAATATTTCAATCAGGGGACCCGTAATTATTTCCAGTCCCTATTGGAGTAGTCTAGAAAATATACTATCTCGTCCCGCAGTTTTATATGGTTCAAAATTTTAACAGTCTTGTGAGAACCTAAGATCTCTTTAGAGGTCATCCAGTCAATCCTGATTCGGAAAAATTTTATTTGTCCACTAGTCAATTGGGTGAATTCAGGGAAGTGAATACTTTAAATACTCTACAGCCTCCTTTTCAATGCCCGTATACTTTCTATTATTAGACAATTTAACTGACTTAATTATAAGTGTTATCTCTTTTAAAAATTCTGTTGACCTTGGTACTGTCAGGTACACTTTCAATATTTTAGTATAATTCTCTTCAGAATCGTTCCTTAGAGAATGCAATTGTCATATTATAGGTTTTTAGTTTAGCCTTACATGCTTCCCAACCACCGGATTTCTTCGCCCTATTAAAGAGCCGTCGCCTTTCTCTTCTAAAATCAGACAGCTCATCATCAGTGGCATTACAGCTCGTTATAAGCCAAAGCCTTCTTCAAAACAATCTTCCATTCGCCTCTGTCTCTGGCAACTCTTCTCCATGCTTTAACTCCGATGGATTTTAGATCATCCTCTATGTTATTTGATACCTAAGTTTTGGTCTTCCTCTGGCTCGTCTTCCCACTGGTCCTCTTCGGTCGAAAATTTTTCTGATCGTTGCATCTTCATCTCGGCTAATTACATGTCCTACCCATCGAAGGCGTGCTAATTTAATACATTTTACAACGTCAGGTTCCCCAAAACTTCTATATAACTCAAAGTTGTAGCGCCTACGCCACAAACCCTGTTTTTGGATTCCTCCATATATTTTCCTTAGAATTTTTCTCTCAAAACTTTTAAGCAATTCTTGGTCATTCTGTGTAAGTGACCACGTTTCAGACCCGTATGTTAATACTGGCCTTATTAGTATTTTATATATGGTAACTTTTTTTTCTGGGTAGTTTTGGGGCCATATGTTTCCTCACGCCATACTAGCACTTATTGGCAAGCACTATTCTTCTTTTAATTTCTTCGCTGACATTGTTGTCTTTGGTCAGCAGCGAGCCCAGGTAGACGAAGGTGTCGATACCTTCCAGTTCCAGATCATCAATTAATAGTCTAGGTATCTGGTTGCCTGATCTAGTACAATACATATACTTGGTTTTCTGTGCGTTTATTTTTAATCCCATTCTAAGTGCAGACGCCCTTAGTGATCGAAATGCTTCGATCAGAGATTATGTGGACCTAGCTATCAGACAGCTATTTTAGTATAATTTCGTATCCTTGTTTTAAGATTCCTCCAAGAAATCCCAATCGGCCATCTTAGGGTCTTTAAAAAACCTCGGTTCTGGTTTGACTGACTTTATCTCAACGCATATCGAATAAGGATAAAGCATCCGACACATGCCAGGTAGATATCATGTCCATCATGTTTTATCAACTCCAATAATAAGCTCTGTGCGCATATTTTTGGTATGCTCCAAAAGGTTCTCCCTATTAGAAGTTAGTCCCTGGAACTTATTATTTAGAATCAATGGGAAGGTATAGCCTTTTGACAATTGACAGGGTTTGATTTTGAACTAACATCTATTATAGATTATACTAACAATATCCGTTTCTTTTATGTAAATTCACGAGCCAATATAAATATATAACAAAATGCTTGCAGACTGTTAAAAAAGTTTTTTAGCGTATGTTAATCCAGAAGATGTAGCCTGCATATTCCTTGCTTAAATTTACTTTCATTTGTTGTCCAAGTTTTCTCGACAATTATATTAGAATAACAGAATCAATCCCTCCATACAGTCCTGTGCCCACAAACAAAGACGCAGACAGTTGTTTATCCATGCTCGTCATTCGATTTGATTGAATCGTCTCCTGAGATCAGTCGATGAAGATAAAGTCGATGTAGTCAATTTCCGTCTCACATTTGTCATTACTCATATTACTATTTTTTTCTTTATAACTCTTCGACGGGTAACAGCCTTTTCTTAATTTTTTTCTCGTTTTGGAACGATTGTATTGAAAGACCCATCACGGTAATGTTCGGGACCATTAGGCCTTGGTTCTCTAATAAGTTCGTCTTAATGGGCTTTATTAAAGGCTTGGTTGTTTTTTATTATTTGGTTTTGTGAGTTGTCGATAAAATGTTTTCGTTTCAATAAAGAATGTGTTTTTGAAAGTAAATGACTTCAGCTTAAATGTCGATTCAAAGAAGCTGTTCAGTTAACCCGAAATAATCAACGTAGTTCATAATTAATGTTTTCGTTTGTGCTGCCATTGGGGCTAGAACCTTCAATCAAAGGAATCAGCTAATCAATCAATATTTGTTAAGTAACTAATTAAACTAAAGTAATTTAATGAATCTCAAGTTAATTATAATATTTTTATTAACACTGCTGCAAATAGTTAATCAAAATCAAGCTTAAGAAAGTTTGGACGTATTTTTCTTCTACAATTCTGTGAAAGTGCTATTAACTTATTAACACCGTAATTTGTAAGTATTTGTTTCAAACTAAATTTAAAAAAAAATAAAAAGAGGTTAATCTTTGTATATGGGTATATTTTATAAAAACCCTTAAAAGGGCTACATTAAAAACACGAACGTTTTCGGAACAACAGTTCCATCATCAGGTTAAAATACCTAAAATAAGTATAGACCATTTAATTAAAGCAAACGTGATTTAAAATTTTGACTAAGGTTAAAAAAGCAAAATGGTTATACTTACAGGTTACCATGCCTGAGCCACCAAAATATTTGGGTAAAAAACCTTTAAAATATATTATGTTATCAAAGATAGTACATGTTGTTGATAATATTATTTGATGTTTAATATTTTAATTAAATTTTACTTCAGGTAACATACACCCATGTTTTAAGTGAGTTCCAGTGTCCGGAGAGTAAACCTCTTCTAACGGACTTCAGCTGGTAACTGATTGACAAGATACCCATGAACGGTGTCAAAAACAAAATGTCAGTGCACCATGAAACAATATTAGTTAAACATAGCATTACTACAGCCAAAATATTCAAAACTTATGATAAAGTTAAAATGATAACAGCAATCCAGGTGTTGAGATTTAAAAATTTTTTTTAATTATTTAATATTGGATATAAAAGAAGTAAAATTACTGATGTTGTTAAAGGTCATGTTTAAGAGAATGACGTATGCATTAGGCAGCTTATGTTACTCTTTGTCGTATGGAGTGTGGTCTAAAAAGTGTAATTTGTGACAAATTAGCTTAAATATATGGAATTATCCGTGTCCACGATGGTTCGTGGAGAATTAAAATGAATCACGAGCTGGATGAACTAATGCAGAGCGCAGATATTGTCAGATTTGTAAAGTCACAAAGACTAAACTGGCTTGGTCACCTAGAAAGAATGCCAGATAATCGAGCTGTAAAAGTAGTCCAGAGATGGAAGCCCCAAGGAAACAGAACAAGAGGAAGGCCCCGTAAAAGATGGATAGACGACGTAGAGAGGGATCTTAAAACCATGAACATCAGGCAGTGGCGAAGGAAAGTATCCGACAGGGCAGAATGGAAGAACATTGTTAAGCAGACCAAGACTCACAAAGGGTTGTAGCGCCATTAGAAGAAGAAGAAGAAGATATGGAATTGTCCTTTTATGTTGGTCACATCTAGGACAAGGAAAATTGAATAGAATATATTTGTAGCTAATGTAAGACTTCGTATTTAAATGAAATTGTTTAATACTGCTCGTATGGTAAAAAGGTTTAATATAAGTGAGTCCAATAGATTGAGAAAAGGGATTAAAAATCTTCCGGCTGAAGGAATTAAAGTTATAACATATGGAGGTAATTTGAAATTGAAAAGGCTGAGCTCCTCAGAGACTTGATAAGAATAAAAGTAAAGGAAATGACTAAGGAATAAAGGAGAGAGGGTTAAAGGAAAATAAATGAGTTAATCAACAAATTAGAGATAATAGAGGTCCTTCATGCTTAAAGCATCTAGCACCCTGAACAAAATATATTTTGGTTGTAATAAATTCGGTACATAAAAGCCTGAAATTTTATATATGAATGTGCTGTTTTAAGTTGTTGACTAAGAGAGGGGAGTAATGGTTGATTAAGGGTTTTGGTAAAGTGGGAAATAGTGAATTCTGATGAATTGTTGGGTTGTGTTTAAATGGTTACTGAGTTTAGAACTAATGAGTGGATGGTATATATATGAAATGACAGAGAACTGGCAAAAGAAAAAAGAATGGACAGGAATATGATGTAAACGTGAAGATTGTAAAAATGATGAATTAGTGAGGTATAATAGATATGGTAGGTTATGAAGTTAACAATAGGGGCGGAAAAATTTGGAGGGAGGGTTGTGACAATAGTGTAAAGAGAATGGTTTTTTAAAAGCAACAATTGTTGAAAAGGATTAAGGTGTTGACGTTTATAGAGGAAGGTCAGATAAAGAAGATGAGGCGAATTTGAGAAATGAAGGTTATGAGAAGAGTTGTTGGTGTAAGGGTTAAAAGTCACGGTTGAAAGATACATGGCGATTAACGCAGTTGAGGCTTCTTTGCTTTTCTTTGACTATTTCCAAGTCTTCATAAAGATCTAATTTTCGAAAAATTTTTTGAGGTATATTATGTAACAAAGAGACGTCTTCTGGTATGTTGAGGGTATGTTTATGTTGTGCAAGATGTTGTGAGAAGGTGGAAGTGTTCTCTTTTTTAGTGTGTTCAAGGGAACGGGAAGTTAGTGACCTACAGGTTCTACCTATATATGTAGCATCACAATCAGAGCACTGTAATTTGTAAACACCACTACGATCCATGTAGTTGATGCGATCTTTTGAATTGGTTAAACATTGTCCTAGATTGTTCAGGACTTTAAAAGAAATGTGGGTATTCTCAACAGATCTTTTTAGGATATATCTGATATCTCCAGAAAGACGTTCTTGAAGGTATGGTAAGGAAGCATATTGAGGTTTAATGGTCAAGTCTCTGGGGAACGCAGCCTCTCTCAATAGTTTGAGTTGTCTCTTATGAATAAGTTTGTTAATGAGGTTGGGGTCATACCCATTGTTGGATGCTATTTGCTTTAGAATATTGAGTTCTGTGTGGTGGTTGGATTGTGATAGTGGGATTGTGATGCTACATATATAGGTAGAACCTGTAGATCACTAACTTTCCGTTCCCTAGAAGACACTAAAAAAGAGAACACTTCCACCTTCTCACAACATCTTGCACAACATAAACATACCCTCAACATACCAGAAGACGTCTCTTTGTTACATAATATACATCAAAATTTTTTTACAAAATTAGATCTATATGAAGACTTGGAAGTAGTCAAAGAAAAGCAAAGAAGCCCCAACTGCGTTAATCGCCATGTATCTTTCAACCGTGACTTTTAACCCTTACACCGACAACTCTTCTCATAACCTTCACTTCTCAAATTCGCCTCATCTTCTTCATCTGACCTTCCTCTATAAACGTCAACACCTTAATCCTTTTCAACAATTGTTGCTTTTAAACAACCATTCTCTTTACACTATTGTCACAACCCTCCCTCCAAATTTTTCCGCCCTTATTGTTAACTTCATAACCTACCATATCTATCATACCTCACTATTTCATCATTTTTACAATCTTCACGTTTACATCATATTCCTGTCCATTCTTTTTTCTTTTGCTAGTTCTCTGTCATTTCATATATCTACCATCCACTCATTAGTTCTACACTCAGTAACCATTTAAACACAACCCAACAATTCATCAGAATTCACTATTTCCCACTTTACCAAAACGCTTAATCAACTATTGCTCCCCTCTCTTAGTCAACAACTTAAAACAGCACATTCATATATAAAATTTCAGGCTTTTTTGTACCGAATTTATTACAACCAAAATATATTTTGTTCAGGGTGCTAGATGCTTTAAGCATGAAGAACCTCTATTATCTCTAATTTGTTGATTAACTCATTTATTTTCCTTTAACCCCCTCTCCTTTATTCTTTAGTCATTTCCTTTACTTTTATTCTTATCGAGTCTCTGAGGAGCTCAGCCTTTTCAATTTTAAATTAACTCCATATGTTATAACTTTAATTCCTTCAGCCGGAAGATTTTTAATCGCTTTTCTCAATCTATTGGACTCACTTATATTAAAACTTTTTACCATACGAGCAGTATTAAACAATTTCATTTAAATACAAAGTCTTACATTAGCTACAAATATATTCTATTCAATTTTCCTTGTCCTAGATGTGAGCTACATAAAAGGACAATTCCATATAGTCCAAGATCCGAGAGCGATCAGACATAACTTATTTTCACACAGATGAAACCTTAGAGTCTCAATAGCGTCTCGCGTGCTTTGAATACCTGCGCATTTATGAAACTTGCAGAGTGACACCTGGGCAGGTACCAGGTGAGAAAGGTAACTAAAAATAAGAGCCATTTAACTTAAATTTACATAACTGATTTTTATACATATTTTGTAGAATATTATTTTGAAAATACTGTAATAAGTGTCAGACACTTGTCATGGACCAAAACTTTTGTCAGACGCTTTAAAGCTGCACTAAAATTAAATGAACTTTACTTACTTTTACATGTCTGATTTTTAAATATGTTATTAATGGTGCTATAATAAAGTTATATTTAATCAGTCAGACAAATTAGAATCACCAAACATCCCTCAAACACAAAAATTAGTTAACTAGAGGTATGAGCGCGAGAGTGCTGTGCGCATGAGCCTCAGAGTAAACAATTCAAATTCATTAAGAATACTTACTGTTTTCGATCCGATTAAATATTTTTGCATCTCTATTTTAATATGATGAACTCTAGCATTAAGATAAATATTAAAGTAAATTAATGTATTGATATTTGGGATAATTAATTAATTCGGAGCACTTTGGTTTCATAAGAAATTATATTTACTTTATTGTAAAAAAGACACTAGTTAGGATAATTAAAAAAAAATAATTTTTGTAAAAAATCTTCAACTGGGATTGATTGAAACAAACATTTTTCTATATTTTAATCATCATATTCATTGTCGCAATTATTACAATTTTCATCATTCAACCAATCAGGATGCTGCTCATCCGAGTCATCATCTTCATCATTATCAGTTATGTTGTTGCTGGCTGGTTCTTCTGCAAAAAATAGTTCAAAGAATTAAAAAGCAGAAAATCACAAACATAATAAATTCTAAACCTGAAATCAAAGTATAATACCTGAAGTTTGAAGGAATTCACTAACGTTTGCTGGTAATTGGTCACCATCAAACCAATGAAAGTGATATTGGTTTTCTTCTAATCTCTACCCATTGTGTTCAGGAGTTAAAATGGTTGGTTGTTTTGCATTTGCATTATTCCATATGCTAAAAATGTAATTAGCACGGCGGAATTGTTGAAATAACTCACTTTAGCATGGTGGTAAACTGCTAGCATCAAAATTTTTTAAATTTTTGCGATCGAATTCTTCGTTAATATTAGATACGCTGTAATTATTTAAAAACAATTGAAGTCGGGCAGCATTAATGTTGCACGTATCAGGAAAACTATAAATTTCGCAGATAAATTTTTGGATTATTTTGAAAATATCTTTTTGGGTGGCTTCATCGGTAAACAACTCTGATTCTTCAAACTGCATGAAAGCTCGCTGATATTCATGTTTCTTCAATAATATATTAAATGGTCTTTGTTTACCCTTTTTTAAAAAAGGCGGGATTAAAGTCACATCCAGTTGGAGCGTGAAACCCTGGCACACTTCTACATAAAGATGGTCCCAAGTACTCGTAAACCTTTGTCAAAATAATGTATCTCTGATTATTTCCGGTGCCTGCGTTTAACCATACATTCGAATCATCATTTTTTAAATTATGCATATATCGTTACATAATTATCGCAATGTCTCACTCACATGAAATGCAAGCACAGCACTCTCGCGCTCATACTTCTGGTTAACTATTTTTTGTGTTTGATGGATATTTGGTCATTCTAATTTGTCTGACTGATTAAATATAACTTTATAATAGTTTATTCAATTAACATATTTAAAAATCAGACATGTAAAAGTAAGTAAAGTTCATTTAATTTTAGTGGTGCTTTAAAGCGTCTGACAAAAGTTCTGGTCCATGACAAGTGTCTGACACTTTTTACAGTATTTTCAATATAATATTCTACAAAATATGTCTAAAAATCAGTTATGTAAATTTAAGTTAAATAGCTCTTATTTTTAGTTACCTTTCTCACCTGGTACCTGCCCAGGTGTCACTCAGCAAGTTTCATAAATACGCAGGTATTCAAAGCACGCGAGACGCTACTGAGACTCTAAGGTTTCATCTGTGTGAAAATAAGTTATGTCTGACCGCTCTGGGATCTTAGTCTAATATATTTAAGCTAATTTGTCACAAATTACAGACCACACTTCATACGACAAAGAGTAACATAAGCTGCCTAATGCATACGTCTTTCTTTTAAACATGACCTTTAACAACATCAGTAATTTTACATCTTTTATATCCAATATTAAATAATTAAAAAAAATTTTTAAATCCCAACACCTGGATTGCTGTTATCAGAGGTTTGAAGAAGTTTACTCTCCGGACACTGGAACTCACTTATAACATGGGTGTATGTTACCTGAAGTAAAATTTAATTAAAATATTAAACATCAAATAATATTATCAACAACATGTACTATCTTTGGTAACATAATATATTTTAAAGGGTTTTTACCCAAATATTTTGGTGGCTCAGGCATGGTAACCTGTAAGTATAACCATTTTGCTTTTTTAACCTTTTAAACCACGTTTGCTTTAATTAAATGGTCTATACTTATTTTAGGTATTTTAACCTGATGATGGAACTGTTGTTCCGAAAACGTTCGTGTTTTTAATGTAGCTCTTTTAAGGGTTTTTATAAAATATACCCATATACAAAGATTAACCTCTTTTTGTGATACGTGGTATACAGCCGGCTGCAGGAATTATTTTCCTTGTGGATTTAAAAAAAAAATAGAACAATATTTTTTGTCTAATAATTCCTAGTTATTTTTTTTTAAATGCTCTTAATGCTTTTAAAAAGGATATATTATACAGATTCGGCAAGAATTTATTGTCGGTATTACAAAATTAGCGAGAGATACAAGCATTATGTTTGCGAGAGATCAAAATAATATTTTCTCGTCTTCTGCTGATTAAAACCCGAGTAGGTATTTTCGATCGAATTTATCATTGAAAGTCGTATGATAATTATCGTTTTATACGATAATTTAACGTACATATACCATAATAATAAAACATACGATAATTTCAGTTGATGCTATATGCTATGATCATCCTCTTTAAATTTTTGTCTCGAATTTTAATCTCGCTTCAAATAAAAAAAAATCTATTTGGGCGCGAAATTTTAAAATCTTAACGCAACGTAAGTAAATAAAATTAAAACTACTGGATGAATTAGAATGGGAACTTGTTTACCTATTGTTTGAATGGGTTTTACCAAAATTTGTGGAATGAAATAAATTTTTCCAAAGCGATAAAGTAGTTATTATAAATTTTCACAGCAAAATGATCACAATACAAGAATATCTATTTCTTATTTATATGGACTCACGATATGTGAGATGTGAGACAAACTAATGTTCAAACAATAGTTCCTAAAGATATTACAAATTTTGTCAACATTAATAACATGTATCTAGAAATTGGAGTGATACAAAATATTAATAAAAAAAATTTTTGTTTCAAAATTTTTAGTAAAAGGTATAAATAAAATACCTAAACGGGCTATATCACAAATACAAAACGTTTTTGGAATGTAAATTCCATCATCAGTGTAACAAAGTGCACATGCTATGAGCCACTAAAATATATGGGTGAAAACCCTTTAAATGTTATAAATTTACAAATAGGTATGTTACATTATATACTATTAAAAATTAGGATGTTTAAGTTACCGTTCGAACTGGTAACATGGCAACGTATGGCTTTACATCGGTTACTTGGTCCTGAGACAAAGTCTCTTCGAGGGCCTGTTGATAACAACTGATGAGTTGTTATCAACATCACTATCTAGGTACGCGTATCTATTCTCCGTTCATAAATTGTTGAGAGCACGAAATGTGCCTCAAACTCATAAAACGGTCGTAAACCATAGGCGTTCCTGAGGTGTTTATTCATTAAATAATAATATAATATTTTTTAATACTGTATAATATTAATAATATTTTAATACTAATATATTTAGCAAAAAAACAATTAAGACTTTTACGGCTAATGTTATGTAATTATATTATATTAATAAAAATAAGAATTTAACCATTAACAATTTTGTAAATAAGAATACCTTATCTCTTTGGATATTTCAATACCAATCTTCGCGTGTAATCACTTTACTAGAAAACCTGGAATTCATATCCGAAGGTACTATTCGTTGCAAGATAATTAGGATGGAATTCCCCAGATTTTTAATAATATAATGGGTATGCTTTGGCCACGTGCCTCGTTTGTTCAGTTTATATTCGAAACTTAACTTAAAAGGGTGAAGTTATTACGAACGAAAACAATTTTTTTGTTTAGTACGTTTTTGATCGCATGTAATTTACGACTCGTCGGTGTGTCCGCGTCTACGGCAGTAATTAGCGTCTCGAATATTTCTTTTGCGAATTATAGGCAGTGCGTGAGTGATTTTCTATTCCATATACCTACGAACATATACGTACCTTTCGCTCGTGCTCGTTCTGTTGGATTGTTTGTGATGGCTTCATCATCAACATCATCAAGTTTTACACCGGTATTGTTGCGTACAGTCAGTAAGTCTGTCTATTCACCAAGAGAGAAGACTATTGTCCTGAATGTTCACGATGCTCTGGTTTCTCAGAATCCTACAAACACTTTTCCCAACATAGTCGAAAGTTGTGCCAACATGACTGGCGTAGGAGAGTCAACTATATATAGGTTCCTATCAGAAAGAAAAAAACACGGTATAGCTAACCCAAACACAAACGAACACTTAAAGAGAGGGAAAAAGCCTATTGAAATTGATGAATTTGCCAAAAATGGTATTCGAAGGAAAATTCATGGATTTTTTTTCAAAAAAGAAATACCAAACCTAAACAAAATTTTACAAGAAGTTAGAGACGACCCGGATTTGCCTTATATCGGACGAACTAAATTGTGGCAAGTTTTAAAAGAATTAAATTTCCGGTGGGAGAAATCAGACCGAAAATCACTTTTGATTGACCGGGAGGAGATAATATGTTGGAGAAGAAATTATCTAAGATCCATACGAAAATTCCGGGCTGAAGGAAGGCCCATCTTCTACCAGGATGAAACGTGGGTAAACTCAGGTCATACTCTAAAAAAAATTTGGTCAGATAAAAATATATTAAGCTCCAGGTAAGCCTTTATGGAAGGTTGGTCTACTGGTATCTCCCCACCTTCTGGTAAAGGCAGTAGATTAATAATTTCTCACATTGGCAGTGAAAAAGGATTTGTTGAGCATGGTTTGTTGGAATTTCAGTCCAAAAGCACAAAAGACTATCACGAGGAGATGACAGCTGATGTTTTCGAAGAGTATTTTGAGCAGATGATTGAACACATACCACCAAATTCAATTATAGTATTAGATAATGCACCTTATCATTCACGACTAGTAGAAAGACTTCCAACGACTGCGTGGAAGAAACAGGATATTCTTGACTGGCTGCGGAATAAGTATCTGCCTTACGAAGATGGAATGGTAAAAGCAGAACTTCTAAAAATTGCCCGGCAACACAAATCTAAGTTTAAGGAATACGTAGTTGACAAAATGGCAGAAAGGCGAAACATTACAGTCCTTAGACTTCCACCTTGCGAAATAAATCCAATTTATATAAAATACAAGCTGTACGTGAATTGTTATACTAGTCTTTACAACATATTACAGAACAAAACTGGAAAGATGCAGTAAGGCATGTAATAGAAGAAGAACCAAAAATGTGGGGTTTTTTTGTAGGTACTTTAAACTATTTCCGATACTGAATATTATTATAATTTTGAAACAGATTAGACAATTTAATAACATTTTCATTTTAATTAATTTCAATGGAATAAAAAAAAACAAATAAAAAAAATATACAATTTTATAAGTTATCTGGATAATTTTAATTACAGATGCCATATTATTTTTTTTATCTCAAAGTTTGATTTGATTGCAGAAATACCTTTGTCTTTATCTAGTATTCAATAGCACACAGGAGTAGAAGGAAATAAATAAAATTTAATTTTGTTCAATACAATTAAATATGACGTTAAAATACCTTGGAAAATTATTATGATATGTATAAATAAATCAATTAGACATATCAATGTTTCCTGATTCTGAGAAATTAAACTGCGCAGCCCAGGTTAAATTATCTTTAGCAAATAGCAGATATTTCTTCTTTATGTGTCGTCTTCTACCGAAGGTTGGCGACCATCAAACGATAGGTTTCTCTGTTCTGTGCCTCATGTAATATGTTCGCAGCTTCTGGTATTTCAAACCATTCTCTCAAGTTTCTCAGCCAGGATTTCTTCTTTCTTGCCAAACCTCTTATACCTTTCAATCTTGCCTTACACGATAAGCTGTAGCAGACTGTACTTATAATTACGGAACACATGGCCCAGGTAAGACGCTTTCCTCCTTTTAACACTTGTTAACAATTCCACCTCTTTACCGATTCGTCCTAATACCTCTGTGTTGGTCACTCTGTCTGTCCAAGGTATTCTCACTATGCGTCGATACAGCCACATTTCTAGAGCCGCTAACTTCTTTATAGTTGCTGCTGTTAACGTCCACCCTTCAACTCTGTAAAGTAGCGTAGAGAGTACGTAGCATTTCGTGGCGCTCCATCGGAGGTTAACGCTTAGATAACGGTTGTTTAAGAGCTTTCTCATTTTGATGAATTTGGATCTTGCTATTTCAATTCGGATCTTAATCTCTACGTCTGGGTCCCACTTATCATTTACTGATACTACTTTACAGAAAATTAACAAAGAAAAATTACGCAAATTAATTTTATTTTATTGTTTGTGTTCAAAACTTTATGCATCTGGAATATTGTTATTAGTCAATTTAAAGTCACAAAAACTTTCAATTATATCCCTGATGTTCTTTTATCAAAAATCTTAAGCTAAAAGTCCTTCCTTTGTTCTGCTTACACTCAATAAAATGTCCTTACAATTCTTTCTATCTCTTATGGCTGTCAAAATCTACTCGGCTTATAATTCTCCCGATAAATAATAAATTTATTTGTACTTACAAATACTACAAAACGCAAATACTGCAAAATTCTCTCAATCAGTAGTCCTAGTCCAGAAACTGCTACCACTTTTTAACCTCTTAATCACAAAATTACTTTTACACTGTTAAAAAAATGCTGGCGCTAGTTACCTTTTCAGGATTTAATGTTCTTCTATCTAAGGTCAGCAATAGATAACCACCTTCTCCTCTTTCAAATCTCCATCAAAACTAAAATATAAGTTTTTATTTATTCTGGCCCATATGTTTCGCATTACCACTAAAATCACCATTTTTCGGGTTAAGGGTTGCGGGCTAAACAGTCCTAAACCATTGCCATTTTTTCTTTTCTGTTTATTTTAGCACTTTATGTAGGAACTATTAAAATTTATGTTCTTCCATCCTGTTTATTGTTCTTTTGACACTGGTGCTGCATTTTCCTCTATTCTGAATTATTCGTAGTTTTAAATATCAAGTAAAGTGATAGATTTTATAAGGTAATTTACTTTGAATTTATTTTATTTCATATTTATATTTTTCTTAATAAAACAATATTATTGTTAAATCTCTTTTTTAAAAACAACTACCCCGTATTTAAATTCAGTCCTTGGTAATCAACCAAAACATTTTTAATCGAATTCATTTGACTAAAAGAAATGCGGCCATTCTAAAGAAAAATGATGAAAAGGAAAAATCAAAAACACAACTTCCTTCAAAATAAAACTTGACAAAACGGCTGGATCTATCTCTCGTGTCTACAGCATCCAGTGGCAGCTCGAATTGATTAAAAAGAATTATAATATTCAAATAAAATCAAATTACAATAATGATACTTTCAAATAAGTCGGAAAAAATATGGCAATGTTGAAATTTTTACAACATAAATATATTTTTAGTCACATTTTTCATTTTCACCATGGTTCTAAAGCTGATTCTTCTAATATATGAATTAAATATATATATATATATATATATATATATATATATATATATATATATATATATATATATATACACATATGATATAAAAATTATAAGCTTTGGATATTACAAATAGAAATTTGTTTGGCAAACGACCTTTTTCCGTTTCAAACAAAATTATCAAAAAACCTTTGTTGAGAATTAGAAGACATTTTACCTGTAAGTTAATCTTTTCATTGTTTGTATAATCGAGTATTAAATGACCATATTCTAATCTTTTGAAATATGTATAAATTGTGTATTGACAAAACCAATTTTAAAGTAAGCTATTTAGTTTTTCTCTGAAACCGAAATTAGGCTTTTCCAAAATCATGGTAAATACAATTTGAGTTTTTGATTGGACGGTCGTTTGTAAATGGGAATTTGTGAGCCAATCATGAGAACATGAGAAGTCAGTGATAATTTGGTCATCGAAGGAAACAGTCGTTTGTCTCAAGATAGGGTGTGGTTCGTGAATTGGATACCGGCATTGTAAAACTAATTGAATAGTTTTGCAGAAGGTGATAGCAAGTAGATTGAAAGAGGTCCTTGTATCTACCGTTGGCATTTTGTGAAGATTTGTGAAAGTAGTTTTACGGCATCAAGTTGATAAAAGGAGGTCCTTGTGTCATTAATAAGTAGTTGAGTTTTTGGAGAAGTGCATCAGGTGTTTTTGGTTAGTGCAGCAGGTTTGCAGAGACGTTAGGAAGGAGCCTAGGTGCCAAAAAGGAGAGATCACATCGTTGAGGAGACTGGATTTTTCTGGGTATGTTCCAACATACAACTCAATAAGAAAATAAGCTGTAAGTGTTTTGTACAATTGAATTTTATATCTGTGAAGGATCGGTTTGACATCATGGCCATTAGCATTCAAATTTAAGAACTGAGGTTTTGTTAGGCTAATCAAAAGTTTAAAGTTTTGTTGTTTCGTGTTTCAAGTAAAGAAAAATTTAAGTAAAATTCTTTTTCACTTAATATAAATGTATGTAGATTTAAAATTTTATTATTATAAAAATTTGATTTATTTTCTTGTATGCTGATTCATAAGATAACGACAGAATTTGATAATTGTTTTATTCGTTCATATAAAATAAAGAAACGTAAATTTTTGTAACATAATATTTTTTTATTCTTATCCTTCTTCTCTATCCCGATAAAAGACAACTAGAAAATCTTTGAATCCATCGAACACAGGTAATATAAGGAGTTTATTTTACTTTTGATAACAAATAAGTTATATTTTTTTATTGGCTCAATAAACTAAGATTAAAGTCAAAATAAACAATCATAACAATATATATATATATATATATATATATATATATATATATATATATATATATATATATATATATATATATATATATATATATATATATATATATACATATATGTGAGTGTGTGTTTGTGCGTGTGTATCAAGCTACTACAATGCTATAATAATGGTTTCTTTTTGAACTATATCCCTAATCTTTAGCCATTCCCATGTCCCTGATATATTCAGTTTCTTATTAAAATTAACGAGAAAGAAAGACGAAACGTCCATTCTTGTTGTTTTCTTGATTTGATGCCGTTCGTTTTCGAGATCAGGAATTAGATTTAAATTAAATATGGAAGCGAATGGCGGCTGCAAATTTAAGAGTTTTGTTTCCAATTATTGCCGAGTCAATGGTAGTGACAGACCGGCCTGAGTGACGTTTTGACGATTGTTTCGAGAATTAGTGATATCTGTTGATTTGCGAGGGCAACATTTTATATTAAATTAGATTTAAAAGTATATTTAATCGGATCAAAATATTTAATTCATTATACTAGGTCTACGAAAATTCTTTTGAGCTTATAATATAAAACCACTTTTTTTTGACTATTTATTTAGCAAATATAGCACAAGAATCCGATAAATGGAAATAGATATACATAAATTTTTACTAAGACGTAAAACAGATAGAAAAATAAACAGTTTAACAATATACACAGAATATAGTCAAAGTAATCTAACTGAAGAAAAAGAAAAAAATATGGAAATATCGAAAGAATACCTTGAAATCATATTAAAAGTATCTACGTAATAGAGAGGTATACAACACATACTTGCGTAAATAACTTCCCAACTATGAGAAATGCTTCTCAATTGAGAATATGAGAAAAACTCAACAATTATTGTTGTTTTGAGGTTATGTTAAAAGTGAAGCGTGTTTTGGTGTTTGCTTTTGTTTATTACGTAGTTAGTGCACATTACTAGATTTTGAATGTTTATAAAAGGTAAAGTTTTAAAAATTTAAAATGCCAAGAAAATGTGTAAATTCAGTGGACCGTTGTTGTTATATTTGTGGTGACATAACATTTTTGTCACAGACACGCAACATAACACCGATTGTGAAAACGACTTATCAGCATTACTTTGGAATAAAAGTTGGAGACCAGGATAAACCATGGGCTCCATATATATGCTATAACACGTATGCAGTTACGTTGGAGAGTGGCTAACAAATAAGAAACGATTATTGGCTATTGCGGTACCTATGGTTTGGCGAAAGCCAACAAATCATACACATGACTGCTATTTTTGTTTGACACCGTCTATAAAGCCAAGATTGTCTATGAAGAAAAGAGGAACAGTAATATACCCTAATATTCTATCTGCTATTTGACCCGGTCCCCATTCCGACAGTTTAACAGTTGCATCCCTTCAAAAAAACTATGAATTATAAGTAGGAACAAAGAAGATGAAGATGAAATGGAAGGCGAAGATGGATATAACAAACCTTCCATACAAAAGATCCTGATTTTGAGAAAATAGATGAAAAACCACATAGATTGAATCAAGGAGAATTAAGTGATCTCATTCGAGATTTAGACTTGCCGCAAAGAAAATGCAAAACTAATACAATTAGTTCATGATCCAACAGAATGAAGGCTATTTATAGACTACAATAAGATAAAACAGCTTTCCTTCTATTTCTATTGGCCTTGTAGTTCACGTGAAAGAGACATATAAACATGAAAGCTCTCGTCGAAGCAATCAATTACGATAAGCACAAGTAAAAGATCTGTGGAGACTTAAAGGTCATTGCTATAATTTTAGGAATGCAGTTAGGTTATACAAAATACTTCTATCTTTTTGTGTATGTGAGATAGCACATAGGAATTCGCAGTACATAAGAACAAAATGGCCTGCAAGAAATCTCAACAGTAGTAAGAAAAATGTCATTGCTGAGACTCTCGTTGATGAAGAATTTTGTAAAAGGTATGAATGGAGAAGCAGATTCTTTAAGCATTTGCTTGCGAAACAAATTTACCTCGTAAAGTGACGCAAAGATTAAAGAGAGCATTTTTATTGGATTACAAATTCGTCAATTGGTTAAAGATCCCTCGTTTAATGAAGTTTTGGAGGATAAAGAAAAGTAACTTGGGAATCTCTTAAGGGAGTAAATAAAGAATTTTTGGACAACAAACAAGAAGAAAACTACACTCAGTTGGTAGCAGTACTTCTAGAAAAATACCATAAACTCGGCTGCAACATGTTTGACATTTCTGTAATGGAACGAATAAAGGCCGGTGGCATGAAGCTATGTTGGCGGATTACTGTTGGTTTGTGTGCAGGGATGTACCGGAACTCACATACCTCCAAGAGGAAAGCAAAAAGGTCTCGTACTCATAGCGATAACGATTGATTTATTTTCATAAATAAAATTTATTTTATTTTATACAGAAAAAAATCTACCTAATTTATTTTTATTTGCCATCAATTTAGAAGTGTTAGTTAAAAATAAAAACACCTATTTCCAACGTTAATTCAATATGTAAAAAAAATATCATTTTTATCCTAATTTACAACAATAGCATATTATAACTTTTGTGTATCAAGAAAACTAAAGCTAATAAATTATTTACATTGTTGTTTTCTTTTTATGGGCCCTAACTTATTAAGATTTGACTAAAAAAGTGAAGGAAGCATTGAAAAATTTTTATTTTGTGGGGCAGTATTATGATGGGTGAAATTGAAAGGCGCGGAGGAATTGGTAGAAAACAAGCCTCGTGGTTAAAGACTGTCGAAGAATTAACCGGGATACGGACAGTCAAACAAATCTTCAGAACAGAGAGACAGAGAGAATCTTGCTGTGTCATCGCCAACGTCAATTGGATTTGATAAGACACGTTAATAAGAAGAAGTAAGACTAACTGAATATCAAGAAGAAACCAAACAACAAACAAATGTAAATTGGTGAAATAATGTTAAAAAAGCAAGTGATAAAAGAATTAAAAGAAAGAAGAGCTTAATGCCATAGAGTTAAGAGAGGCCTTCGACCCAAGAGGCAAAAAAATCACATGTCTTATAAATTTAAATGTACCAAGGGTGCTACAGGAAATCATAAAGACGAAGCGGGTGATATTTAACTAACTGAAGATTTTTCAGAATCGGTTATTTAGTCAGGGTATTATCCTGGAACAAATCGATACAAATGGAATGAAAAACCTGAGATGCAGAGAGTCCCTTAAAGGTGTTGCGACTATTATTTTCAGATACAATTATTGCAAAAATTATGGCATATTCCAACCAACAGCTACATTTATACAGAAATAAGTGGAAAGATCCGAACCTACCTAAATTAACTAATATCGATAAAATAGACTTTGAGGTCTTTTTCTTCCAAGTATTATTAGCAAATTTGGCCACGAATCTCTTTTGTCCCCCTTTTCCACACACCATTTTGGACGTGATATTTTTCGAGGTACTATTAGTCAGAAAAAATTTTTTTCTCTACTTTTATGCCTGCGATTTGATGATAAAACTTCCATAGAACAGAAATAAAAAAAATATTCTGCTGCAACTATTGATGAAATATTCACAGAAAATATCCAAAACTGTCAGATAATGTACATAATTGGACATAGTGCCTGTATTTATGAAATGTTAATTGGCTTTAGACATCGGTGTAAATTTAAAATATACGTGCTGAATAAGCCGAACAAGTATGGCTTGAAAATAATGTGCCTTACTGACTGGTCAACCAGTTATTTTTATAATGCTTACTTATACTGTGGAACAAACAGCGATGTGCGAGATCTATCCGAATCCGTCAAAAAATTTAGTGAACCTACACAGTATTTGATGCGTCTCTGCAAACCAATAAATCAAAGCAACAGAAATGTTTCCGCAAATAATTGGTTTTCCTCTGAGTTATGTATCGAATTGAAGAAAAGGAGTTTAACATTTGTTGGAACTTTAAAAAATCAAAAAAAGGAATTCCTAATAAATTTCTACCAAATCGAAATAGAAATGTTTGATACCCTATTTTTATATTCTCCACAAATATTACAATAGTGTCTTATGTTCCAAAAATATCATAAGATATGCGATAACTACAGGCAACTACAGGCAGACCAGATATTGTACTGTTTTACAATTCTACCAAGGGTGAAGTGGATACATTGGACCAAAAGTCTTCCAACTAAGAAGAATTCGTCGTTGGCCGATGGACATTTTTTATACGCTGTTGCACATAACTGCATCATATAGCTATGTTATTGATGGATCTCGCAATCCATCAACTTAAATTTCTGATTTTAATTTTACAAAAATCTTCGGGAACAAATTAGTAAAGTCTCACCTATTGCGACGACTAAATAATTCAAATATCAAGAATCATTTTCCCACCAGTTTGATCAAATTGATATCACCGAAAATAAACGCAAAAGGTACCTACTATTTTTGTCATAGAAATAAAGATAAGAAGACATCCATTTGCTGCAGTTTATGTAAAAGGCCAGTTTGTGATAGATGTTAAAAGAATACATGTAATGAATGCGCTCGAGAATGACTGGCTACTTTTTGAAAAACACTTTATTTTGTACTTTTTTATTGTATTGTTTGAATTGTTTAGATATTTTCTTACTTTTCCAGTTATTAACAATATATGAGTTATTTTTTTAGTTTGATATAGTTTTTTTACTTTTCTTTGCACAATATAAATTATAAAAAACTTACATTTACAGCAGTACAATTATTATACCTTAGAATACAAATCGCAAAAGATGCTATTTTTTGTCTAAAAACATCTTTTTATAATATTATTCTTTTCTTGGGGGCAAAGTAACTCCAAGTCTTTTACATTGCAGAAATATTTCACCTCTCCAATTAATGGTTTTAAATGCAATTCCGATATTATAATTTTCGCAATTTTGTTCATTTCCTTTTTCTGGAATGCTATCACAAGTGATTTGTTCTTAGATGTAGGTATATCTTCCCTTTTTCATATATTTTTAGAGAAAAAATTCGATTCGTAAAAAACCGCTTCTGGATTAACCAAAAATAAGTGTATCTTCGAAAAAAACATTTGTTTAAAAAATTACACTGTGTATATATTACACTAAAAATAAAAGCGATGATTACAAAGGTATTTTCAAATTTGCACAACAAACTAAACTCGTAGCTTGTCCTCGGCACCTTTCTATGTTTTCTTTCTCCCCAGGCAACAATATCGAAAAGATATCCTTCTCGATATCGCTGACACTTTAACAGTGACTTTACAGGTTGTCGATGCCAAAAGGTCTTGTCCCTTTTTGAGAAACAAACTGTTACCCAAATATCTACCACCTGTTGATATCCATCCGCCACCATCGCTGGCTCGAAATTTATGTCGATCGAGACCATTCAAAAGGGATATTTATTAGGATTTGATTTTTCGGGTATCCACTCTTCTTTCTCTTTTATATCGTAGGAGTTCTCACGGTGATTCGTTCTTTATTCTTTTGGTCGTTTTTGAATTGAGACGGATTTATCGATACGGTTGAATTAATCGTGAGCTTCGATGGGTTCGGGTGTTTTTTATCATTTCGGTGACATTCTTATTCAAGGACGATAGGTGTTATACAATTCTGAAAAATATTTTTGTTGTGAACGAAAAAAATTTGTTTTTCTATGAGTGTTATAATTATTGCTTTGAAAGACTTTTTATTATTTTGATTGTAGAAGAACGGCTATAAAAAATAACATCCAATCACAGGAATTTAAAATATTAATGAACTTTAAACTTACAAGATAAATTCTAACAAAATAAAATTAATAGTCCTACTTTTCTCGACGACGAAATTAAATTTATTTTCGTGGAAACTTCGTCTTTAAAAACTTTATTTTCAAAAATACAATACAATATTGTGAGAGTTATCTGTTTATATTTATATAATTACGAGCAATAGCAATAATCGTTCATATCAGGCAGATTCTGTAGGATAATAGAGAAATCAATAATTGAGAACAGTAAACCGACCTACGTATGTATTATTGTTTTAAAAAATATATATTTTACCGTTTCAATTTGAAACGCCTCTCAAACGACAAAAATCCAAGTGCAGATTCTTCAAATTCATCTTCTGATACCTATACTCTTCCTAATAATGAAAATCCTAACGTAGCAATTATAGTTTATTTTTATGAACGAGAGAGTAATTAGCATAATTTTAACTGGTAGCTCCGACCACTCCATGGGCGTGCTCAAGATTAATTGAAAAATTACTTTGAATAATTGTAAAAAATAAATGAATTATTTCAGTGTTATAAAGTGTTATGTGTATGTAAAAAAAGTGACCTCTTTTATCACACACTATATTAGAACTGACTGGCCTACATTAAAAAGGGTTTTAAAAAATTCACACTTTTTTTAATTTCTAAAAATTACAAAAGAGAAAAAGAGTTTTTAAAACCATCTAAGGTATGTTAAATAGATGAATAAAAATATTAATATAAAACTTACAGCTACTTGTTACAAATCCAAATCAGATTCAGAAGATGAACTTTCAGAACCAAGATTTATAATAACTGGCTCGATCATTTTATCAGTAATATTGTCCAGCTTTCACATTTTTTCCTCTTCTTTAATAGTGTGATTTACTGCCTTTTCCCAGTTTTCAGGTTTTACATTATTTACGGCCTCCAAAAACAACTGTTTAACATCATGAATTTTAAAAGTGGTATTTTTTCTTGAAACTTCACTCTTTATCTGTGCCCATACCAGTTCAATCGGGTTTAATTCACAATGATATGGTGGGGATCTAAGTACTGTCATTCCACGATTTTTGGCAATTTCATCAATTTCGTATTTTTTAAATTTTTCTTTATGAAGGGCACACAACGAATAAAGTTCCTTTCTTATAGATCCGGGATGGTACGTAATATTTTTTGAACTCAGCCAATTCTGCAAGTCTTTTTTTAACCACTTGGTTGTGGGCAGTCCTTCTATAAGTCTGGAGTGATAACTTGCATTATCCATTACTATTACACAGTTCTTAGGAAGAAAATCTATCATTTGTTCGAACCATTCTTGAAAGACATCAGCGTTCATGTCTTCATGGTAGTCACCGGTACGAGTTGATTCAAAAGTTAATAAACCACCTTCAACAAAACCGTCTGAACTGCCAATGTGTACTATTATCAGCCTGCGTCCCTTTCCTGATGGTGGGTTTAAACCAGTAGATAAGTTATTTACAAAAGCGTGCCTTTGACTTCTAACAGTTTCGTCCTGCCAAAATTTATTTGGTGTATGACCCTCGTTGATCCATGTTTCATCAAGATAACATATTTTTCTTTTTTGGTTTCTCATTTCCTTTATGGTTCTTAGAAAATGTCTTCTCCATATGACAATATCGCTTCTTTCTAATAAAATAGACTTTCTGGGATTCTTTTTCCAGCGGAAGCCTATTTCTTTTAAAAGTTTCCATAACGTACTTCGACTCATTTCTGGGTAATCCTTATCATCTCGAACTGAGACAAGAACTTTATCCAATGTTGGAAATTCTTGTCTAAAGAAGAATTCATGCACTTTCCGTCGAAGTCCTTCTTTAAAATGATATTCTATTTGAAATTTTGGTTTCCCTGGAGCATTACGTGGCATTTGAAAACTACCACATTTCTCTTCTTTAATAACTCTGTAAATCGTAGATTTCCCAACACCAAGTGTACTGCTAACTAACTCAACGGTCTCATCAACACTTTCACATAAACGTTTGTCTGTAAATGATTTAAAACAATTAAATATTAATGTTTTTTCATTAACTGTTAGAGGACCAATTTTTCGGCGTTTACACGGCACTTCCAAATTTTCCATAACACTAGTATACACAATAAACTGCACCTTGCAACTAAAGTACCTACTTTTAGTGAACTGTTAAGAATTTTGAATACGCCACTTGGACCTTCCTACAAAATGGAAAAACCCACTATCACATTTTCTGTGGAATAAGTTTAGAAGGTAATTATCTAGTCAATTACTGTCGTAGATTCCTGGAATTAAAGAATTAAATGTTTGATTGTTGAAACCCTTACTTCGTGGAATGCACTCATTTCAGATAAAATAAAACGTTTTATTTTATCTAAAGAATTAAACTTAATTTTGCAAATAGGTAGGTACTTATTAAACTTTTATTGGTTATATATAACCAATAAAATAAACATCTTACATTTCTTGCAAATTCATTAGTACCTGTGAACCTCCATCACTCCGACACTGGCAACCTTATTTAGGGATTAGTAACCCTCACAACTATTGTATTCTATTCTGCTCCAACCTTTATACCTGGTGGTCATACTCAATTTAAAATTGTTTTCCTATATACTTCTGTAATCTTGTTGACAAATATCTGTTTTTCATTGAGTCACCCGTATCAACAGTTTAGGGATTTGCATACATAATTTATTCTTTTATTACTCTCTCATACATAAAAATACACTATAATAGTCGCATTATGTTTCAAGAACCTAATTCAGCACTTTCAAGCCTTAAAGATTCTTGTCCTGGCCCGATGATATCCCAACCATATTTCTAAAACATCTTCCGGACTCAGCCAAATATCATTTACTTGACATATTTAATTTCATATGGACGCAACAGCATTTTCCTTCAATATGGACTAATTCCTACGTCCTACCTCTTTTAAAAGACAAAAAATCACGATATAGTGCGGAATCATACAGGCCAATCTCAATTACTTGTTCCATGTGCAAACTTTTAGAAAAAATCGTTAACAGTAGATTGATGTGGACATTGGAACAAAATCGATTACTGATTACTGAACAAAATGGATTTAGGCAGAATCGATCAACGGCTGATAACATTCTGAAACTCGAAAGCGATATTATGGAATCGTTTGCAACTAATAGAAAATGTACCGCGATATTTTTTGACTTAAAAATGCCTTTAATACTGCCAGTAAACACAGGATTCTAAAACCTTTGTATGAGTGGAATATTCGAGGACACTGTTTATCGTTCATCAAAAATTTTTTAACAAATCGGACTTTTTGCGTAAGAGTTTCTCATTCGTGCTTGAAAACTCACTGCTTAACAAATGGAGTACCACAAGGGTCTGTTCTTAGCCCAACACTCTTCCTAATAGCGATAAATGATATTTTGAAATCATAGAAAAACCTTTAAAAGCACGGATTTATGCTGATGATTTAGTGGTATTTACAAAAGGAAAAAATATAGACAGTATGACAAAATGTTTAGAAAGCTTTATCAATAAACTGGAAACATGGTCTCTAAATACTGGCTTTGAATTTTCTACTACAAAAACAAGAGTCATGGTTTTTGCAAAAACAGCAAATGTAAGTACTGCATCAAATCTTACGTTTTACGGGAAACCAATAACAGTAGATACTCATATTAAATTTTTAGGAATTCATTTAGACAACAAACTGACATGGCGAGAACATACAAAGCAATTACAATTAACTTGCCATAAGAGAATAAATATTTTAAAAACATTATCAAACAGGAAATGGGGTTCCGACAAAAATACAATATTATCAGTATA
Source organism: Diabrotica undecimpunctata (assembly GCF_040954645.1). NCBI lineage: Eukaryota > Metazoa > Arthropoda > Insecta > Coleoptera > Chrysomelidae > Diabrotica > Diabrotica undecimpunctata. The sequence goes on from NC_092805.1 coordinate 24,788,741, forward strand.
CTAATCGTTAATCAGGTCTAAACTCGATTATGGATGCATCGCTTATTATTCTGCCAGAAAGTCTATTTTAAAATCTCTATATACAATTCATAATAATGGGCTAAGAATCGCACTACGAGCATTTAGAAGTACACCTATTGAGAGCATATACGCTGAACTTGGTGAGCCATCCCTTTACCACAGGCGAATGCAACTGACATTAACACATTCATCCTCGGTATTCTGTAATCCAGGAAAACCTATTTATAGTAACACCTTCACAGATAAATATAACGAACTTTTTAATTATAATGATAAACTAAGAAAACCATACTATGAAAGAGTTAGAACATATTGCAAAAAATTATTGATTTTCCTGACATATTCGATCCAAACATCACCGATCCTCATATCCCTTGGTCAATCAATATTCCACAGTGTAATGTATATTTGAGCAAATATAATAAGTCGGAAATACGTCCCTCAGAAATAAAAACTATTTTGTCAAATATACTCCAAACTTATGAAAATTTCTCCAAAATATTTACAGATGCTTCAAAATCTAGCAATGGAGTTGGTGCCGCTTTTGTGATCAATTCACGTAAATATCTATTTCAACTATCTCCCCATTGTAGCATATTTATACTCAGCCGAATTATTCGCTCTTTATCGAGCAATTAAGTTTATTAATGATACCAATATCGTCAAAGCGGTGATTCTTTCTGATTCTCTGAGTTCGATTACTTCAATTCAACGAGTATATCCTAAACACCCAATTGAAAAAATGATCAAATCAGAACTTCACACATGTCAAGAAAAAGGAAGAACAGTTGACTTCATATGGATTCCTTCTCATGTGGGTATCCCCGGAAATGAAGAAGCAGACTTAAGTGCGCGTAGTGCAGTGTCTAGTGCGGAAATAATATTAAAAGTGCGGTCCAGAAGATTTAAAGCTTTCTATTAAGGCAAAAATCTTAGAAGTCTGGCATAACGAATGGCAAATATCAACGTTTAAACTACGACAAATTAAAGACACAGTTAAAGGAACTAAACCTTTGTACAAAAATTGCCATAAACAGAGTGTAGTTAACCGATTACGATTAGGCCATACTAAACTTACACACTCTTATCTTTTTTCAAAATGTAACCCACCAATATGCGAGCGCTGCAATTCAACCTTAACAGTAAAACATATCTTTGAATGTGACAAATTCAAACATCAACAATCTCTTTATAATATAGATTCAAATTTATCAGTTGTGTTAGGTCAAAATAGTTATTCAAAGAACTTAATAGATTATTTAAAAGCTATCGATGTGTTCCATAGGATTTAACTTTTTTTGTATAGCATTACTGACTTTTTTTTAGTACTATTGTGTAGGAAAAAAAAATTTTTTTTAACCATGTAATGTAACTATTCTTGTAAAATTGTACTGATCCGTCGCTAAGAACCATTGGATGCGACTTTGTCTTTAAATAAAAAAAAAATTGAAAAATGCCTTAAATCTTATCTATAATAAATAAAAGAATGGAAAATAAAAGTATTTTTGAAGGGTGTAAAAATGTTTCGGCTTTCGGCTGTCAAAGCCATCCTCAGAGCTATGCTACAATAGAACACTAGTATATGTAACAAATCTAAGTGTTACAATTTTTAACTTACGTCAAGTTTTAAAAAGCACCACTACTCAAAAGAGATCTCCTTTGGTAGAAAAAATTTTCTTTTGGTCCATAGGTTTTCCTCTATTTCTCTATCTCTCATTTCCTGATTAAAGCCTTCACTTTAGGTCTTCTTATGTTCCTTCTTTTCTTTTCTTTTTCCTTCTTATTTACCTTTTACCGTCTTGTTAATAACCCTTGTCTTATTTGATTGTTACGATCATAAATGGATGTTTCCCAGACACATGGTGCTAAAACTAAATAATATTTTATATGGGATTGAATGACAATTTATTATAATGAGAATTACATGTCACACTTGTTTTGACGTTTCTATTTCCAATTTCAAAATCATTTTCAAAAAACCTTTAAAGTAAAAATTACCTTCACGTAAACTAAAAATATTTGGTGGGTATGATTATAAATGGATGTTGCCGGACACGTTGTACTGGAAATTAACTTATTTTCTAATCCACCTGGGTTTGAATTTTCTATTAATATGCTTTTTTATATACTGAATCCTTGATCTTTGTATGTTGGATGTGACAACTTGATCTCTTTTTTAGCCCTAGGATTAAGTTCATTCTTATTCGTGGATGATGTTTTAGATAATAATTAATAAAGTTATATAAGGAAATAGGTTCTTGATATCATTTTGTTTTCAAAAGATTGTGCTTTTGCGATGGATTTTTATATTTCAAAAAGTCAGACTTGTTTTGTTCAATTTCGAAAGTAAATCCACTACAGTAGTAAACTGCGGGATATAGACCTCGAGCAAGATATTTTCACAATATCTGTAAGTCTGGTCCTCTTTCGTAGGTCTTCGTTTGTAATCTTGTCTTTCATTATTACTTCTATCATTTAATCTTATATATTCTTAGTATTAAAGCATAGCTTTTTGTTAGGGACAGATCAAGGAGTTTCTGTTTTATATTGATCGGTATTTTGCCGTATTTAAGTACATTTTTAAGAGCTCCATATCATCCGCATCCATGTACTATTCTTTTTGATACCTTATCTGTTTGGTTATTCTTGCCTATTCTAATTTTCAAGTTTTACTTCGTCATTCTACATTTTTAAATTGTTACTGGACACGAGGTTCATCATGTGTTTTGTTTATGATATATTAATTGTTGAACCGATTTCTCTGCAAGCTCTTCTCAGATCTTCTAAGATGGTGTTAATTTGATAGGACATCTCCTATCAAAACTATGTAATTGGCATAACTCAGGTGACACAGTCTTTCACCGTCGACACTATTATCCTTTTTTATAAGTGCTCTTTGTTCTTTATTTTTACACAATGTTTATTTTGGCTTTCCTGGATAGCTTGTGTAATGCATTAATTGAAAATATCTATATCTTTAGTAGGAGATATCTTTGTATTTGATTTTAATTTGGTTTCAACGTCTTAATGGCATATTTTTACGTCACTGGGTGTTTATTTGTGCATTTCATTATTTTTAAATTTATGTCTTTTCTTGTCCAGATATATTTTAAGGTTAGAGCATACCATTCGATGATTACTACCAGCATAGAATTTATTTAGGACAGTAAAATCTTAAAAAATTTCTCTTATGCTGATAATTGTATAATCTGTTTTGTTTTTGGTTTGGTTATCCGGGCTTTGCCAATATCATCTTCTTTGTAGTGTTTTGTTGAAGAAGCTGTGCCAATTCCCTACATCAATGATTATTAAACACAATCAAAACTTAATTCATCTTGCTGCTTTCAGGTACCTACTGCAAGTATGAGAACATCAACAAACCATTTCACAAAAGGAATATCCAATGATAATTATACCAAGATTTCAAAACTGAATTTATCTTGCTGCTTTCAGGTACTGCAAGTATGAGAACATCAACAAACCATTTCACAAAAAGAGTATCCAATGGTAATTATTCCAAAATTCCGTAATTAAATCATCAAGGGCAAAAAAACAGAATATTGGTGATAATCTGCTTCCCATTAGAGTTCCCAAAAATTTGTTTATAAAGGTTGTTATTAAACTTGCATATGTAAGTGTCAAAAATAGGGTGAAGAATTTCTTTCAATGTATGTATTACAATGAGATTTAACTCTATTCCCATATTTTTCAATACTGTTTGTAAATTATGTCAAGAGAGTAAATAAAACAATTTGGAACAATATTTTTGCCGATAACCAGCTGCTAACTCAAAATTTATAAGGAGCCATTTACAAACTGTATCAACAAATTGTAACAATTTTAATATGACTTAAAAAATCAATTGATAAAAAAGACGAAAGTTATGTTTGCTTGTAAGTAAATACTCTATAAGATCAAAAATAAGAAATAATAAGTGACTCGTTTTAATTTTTTAGGGTGTGGCAGAAGTTTCGATAAACAGAGAGATTGTTTACAAAATTTACAAGTATCAGTATAGGTATAAATGGCAGAATCCATGTATTTATGTTTAAATTTGTCCTTTGTTTATTCAAATCATTAAAAATAATTAGGTACTAGAGAATTCCGTTTAAGATTTTCCTTATAAATATTTTCCGGTTAGATAATTATATCGAAAAATGGGAAATTAACTAAAAAACTAAAGAAATACATAACAGCCTTCATTCACGCAACGATGTAGATGTGTTAAAGAAGGCCCAGGACTGCCTTGATTGATTGGGGCCTGTTGGCTGGGTCGTTGCCGGCCCCTTTCGATCACTGGAAGGAGGTTATCAATAATGTCTGACATAAGTTATCATTATAATCGTATTAGAAGAGGCTTTGGCAATACCCGAACGGGAATATTGATTGTTTGGCATTACGCCCAAAAAATCGACAAAATTATCGTTTATTATTTTTGAGGCAGTTGCAGTCGACTACCACGTGGGAAAGCTGAGATAATGATAGTGTTGAACTATGACCACAATTTGTAAACTGTATTTGATTTTTAAAATATACAGACAACGCACGTGTTGGGTGTTTATAAATTAACAGAACACGCACTACAACATTTCTTCTTTTCAGTCTTTCATCATATCAAATTCATTAATACTTTTGTTGTTTGGTATCACTAGGTTGGTCACAATTTAGTGATAATAACAGTATATGTTAAGGACAATGCCTCCAATGAAAAGATACAACAATTTTATAACGAAATGGGAACGTTGCTTAACCCAATAAGCGAACCGCAAAGAGGTAGTACTAATGTGTGACTTGAATGATACAGTTGTGAGTCATTACTTACTACTATAAAATACTTACTTTTTGAGTTAGTTGCAAAAAACGCCTAAAAACGTGTTTTTTTTTGTTGAAAAATGGACATTCTATATTTTCAATAATTGACTTAGTTAAAAAAATAGAACAAAAGTTAATTGATGGAAATTCATTTTATGTAACAATAAAACACTGAAAACTTTGTTTTCAAAACTTCCACAAAATTTATTTTTAATTATTATCACTACAGCTGTTTCGGCTGATTGCCTTTCTCAAGTGATCTGTTTTTGGCATGGGTTTACACTTTATAGTCTCTAATGAAATAGGTTGAGGAGGGGAGAACTGTTTGTCTTAAGCTGGTAATTCAGAATTATATCTGTGTTTTTTAATTTGTTGATTTCCATAGATTCTAACAAACATATCTTAAGGCCTTTATTTTGAATGTGGAGAATTTTAAATTCGTCATTAAAAGAATGATTATGATCTAGAAGGTGAAGTGCGTATGTAGAATCTGTTTTTCTATTATTGAAAGCCCTTTTATGTTCTGCTATTCGTTTATTAAAATTTCTACCTGTTTGACCAATGTAAGTTTTTGGGCAGTCGCCACATTTAAGTTTGTACACACCACCAGTTTGTCTAGAGACAAAGATTTCAAAACATCCCATATTCAAACAGTTTTTATATTGGTGGAGATACGTAGACGACGTACTGGTATGTTTCACAGGAACTAACAGGCAACTCGACCAATTTTTATCGTATATTAATTCTCTTCATTTAATTTACAATAGAAACAGAACAAAATCAATCCATAAATTTTTTAGATTTAAAAATTACCAGACTTAAAAATAAACATGACTTTTCCATATTTCATAAACCTACCCACACTGACACGACTATTCACAATTCATCATCCCATCCCACACAACATAAACTGGCAGCCTATCATAGTATGTTACATAGTTTAACAGCAATTCCTATGTCAAAATACAATTTTGAGACAGAATTAAATATCATTAAGCAAATAGCAGTAAACAATGGATACAACGAACAAACAATTAATAAAATGTTAAATCAAAAACTACACAAGAAAGCCCTGAACTTAGTATTTTCACCACCAGAGAAAATACCCAGTACCTTCTGCTCGATTACGTATACAGGCAAAATATCAACAAAAATAGCCAAACACATAAAAAAGAAAGGAATAACACCAGCTTTCAGAACAAATAACAACCTAGGCAAATATATTAAAAACAACAAGAGCCAACATAAAAAACACTTACACAGTGGTGTGTACAAACTTAAATGTGGTGACTGCCCAAAAACTTACATTGGTCAAACAGGTAGAAATTTTAATAAACGAATAGCAGAACATAAAAGGGCTTTCAATAATAGAAAAACAGATTCTACATACGCACTTCACCTTCTAGATCATAATCATTCTTTTAATGACGAATTTAAAATTCTCCACATTCAAAATAAAGGCCTTAAGCTATCTTTGTTAGAATCTATGGAAATCAACAAATTAAAAAACACAGATATAATTCTGAATGACCAGCTTGAGACAAACAGTTTTCCCCTCCTCAACCTATTTCATTAGAGACTATAAAGTGTAAACCCATGCCAAAAACAGATCACTTGAGAAAGGCAATCAGCCGAAACAGCTGTAGTGATAAGAATTTAAAATAAATTTTGTGGAAGTTTTGAAAACAAAGTTTTCAGTGTTTTATTGTTACAGAACAAAAGTTGCTTATAATTAGGCAATTTATCCATGACTTATTCTTAACGAATATTGTTCACCCCTGAAAAGGCGTGACTTTCTCCCCTTAAGTAAAAGCAACCAACGGCATAGGTCTAATAATGAAGCAAAGGGTAAGAGGAGCCTTAATCCAAACTTTCAAGCAAATCCGTCGATACAGCTAATAAATATCTTTTTCTGTTACGACCAATTCTATTACATCAAAAGTGAGGTTATAAATAATATTATAGGTACTTACATAATTCAACACGAACACAAAACTGCGCCTAGTACGGACGCTTATCTTTCCTATCGCTACCTATGCGTCAGAAACTTGTACCACTAAAAAGTCCGACTCACGACGTATAATGGCCTTTGAAATGTGGGTATATCGTAGAATGATGAGCATACCCTGGACAGCACATCGCACAAATGTCTCAATATTGACAGAACTCGACATAAATACTAGGCTTACCACAATCATCAACCAAAATATATTGAGGTACTTTTGACACATTACCATACGAATGGAAGGCATGGATAGGTTGGTGGTTAAAGGCAAGGTAGATGGTAAAAGAACTCGAGGAAGATCGCCACTCCGATGGTCAGGCCAAATAAAGTGCTCTACCGGTTACTTTCTGTCTGAGGTAGCACACCGCGCCCAGGAGAGAGAAGAATGGATAGCAACCATTTGTCAAATACCATAACGTCACCACATCCTTAAGAAAGATAAGGGATAGAGGAGGAGAACATCATTCAGGGAAAGCTGTAACAGTTTTAAGGATCGGGAACTCATATTGCTAAGTAATTAACTTCAACAATCAGTTAGTATAGCAATATCTAATAAGAAACGTCACCAAATAATATTTTTTTAGCGATCAAATCAAACTCAGCAGTGGTTTATTATTCTGCAAAAAGTCACTTAGTACCATTAATGAGTTTTAACGCATACCTCTACAATTTATTCGTATGTAAAAAATTACAAGTCACTTAGGTATTTTTGGCTGCTTAATATTTTCTGTATTAACGGGTTAGTGCTTTTTTAACACACAAAAATAGCCATTTAGTAACACATTCAGCAAGTAGTGACTTTTAAAATGGAAAGATTTAATAAATTTCATTTGATCAGCGAAGTTATTGAATTTTTACACAAAATGTCAGTTTATGACTTTTCGCCGGGATATGACGATATATTGTAAATCCTTTACTTGTCGTTTACTGCTTGTATTATTACCTTTCTGAATTATTTCACTCTGTAGTAGTTTATCAGATCCAAACCAAGAGTTGGGCAAGCGTGTCATTAAGACGTTTAATTAGAGCATAGAAATTACATTTTCATGTTCTTTACATGGTGCTCACTTCTTAATTTTTAACCATTTGATTGCTGATGATCTAGCGTTGATAATCTCGCGCAATCGTACTTGGCTTTAAAGATTAAAAGTTTAATGAAGTTTTTATGAGTTAAGGAGATTGTATCGTTTTTTTAAAAATTATTATTCTTGAATGTAATACTTCAAGTTATACATGAAGAGAATAATTTCAGGTGGCGTGTTTATATCTGATGAGAGACGGATATTGCTTATATAATCATTTATGTTAAACATATTTGCTCACCTCAAAGCGTTCACGTATGATAACTCTATTAACATTCCAAGATAAATATAGTTTTATTCTTATTAGTGTTTTATTGAAGCACATTTTGAAGATATTTGCACAAAAAGACTCTTATTACAATAAATTAAAAAAAGCAAAAATCGAAACATCATTTCTCATGTTAATACTTAATAAGAGGGGAAAAGGGGACAGGTATTCTTATGTTTCTGAAAAATCCTGATCTTTTTGCAGCTAGTGTAAATATTAGTATTTTTTTTGTAATATCTTATCTGTGTTATAGTTATTATCATTAAAAACAAAATAATTCGTTTATTATTTCTACATTGTATTTGTATTTGATGCTACATTGATGCTGTTTTGTTTTTCAACTCTATTTTGGATTGAGTTTTATTTCTTGGGGGTCTCATGGCCAGTTGGAATATAAACATAGAACCAATAGCCAAGTCCGTGTAGTAATAATTAATGCTACATTGTGCTATAATTTCTGATATAAATATCACTGGCGCAAGTATCGTAAAATTAAGATTATATAACTATAATTAACATTAAACTCAACAGAATGCGGGTTGTACCGCGTTGATTATAATTTCGCCAAGCTTTTGATATCCTCTTTGATGTCTTCTTCAAGGCTCTACACTGATCAATAACCAATGCATTACTGCTACTGGGAACAGCGGACGGTTCATTTATATCTTCGACGTTGACGTGGTTTGGTGGTTTGGGTGAAGGTTGGCGTGGGGGTGAGCGTGGGATTGTCGCAGGAATTAGCGCGGGGGTTGGCGCGAATATTTCGGAAAGTAGGATTTTGATTGACGATTTTGGGTGAAACGGGCGATATTTTCTTTATGAGAAAGTAATCTCTTTTGAAGGTAAGAGTCTTCATTTTGAAGGTAATCTCTTTTATTGAGACAGTTCGGTCTTTTTTCAATTTCTACGGCGTCTCGGATAATTCTTGGTTTATAGAAGCGGGTGAAGCTATGGTTCTGGAAACTTCAAAATCAATTTTGTTTATAAATTTGGTTTTATAGATCTGAAGTTGAATCAGAATTGCGGAGAAAAATCGAATGTTCATAAATACAATTTCGGATTCTACGATTTGCTTAGGTCAACGTATCATGGGGGGCAGTCTGCACAATTTTTTTGCAGTATATATATGCAATAATTTCATAAACTACGTGTTATTTATTTGGAGTCAATCAATCAAGCAATAGGACATCCACAAGCATCATTTTCCCATTCAATTTTAACCCAAAGACTCAGTCTCTGATCTTACGAAAGCTTTTTTTCCTTACATTAAAGGTGTCACTGATAAACTCGACAAAATCTTTGTCAATTGATATGTCAAGTTTTTTTATATTTGTTTTACTTTAACTGATCAGCGTTACAGAAGGAAAATGGTCCTTCAATCCTTAAATCTGAGACAGAAGATACCATTGCAGCACTGAAAAACATTAAGTCAACAAGTCCGGACAATGTACCCTGCGAAATATTAAAGATCCTATGTAAATCTGACAAACAGTTCCTTGATAATCTAATTGTACTTTTTAACAACATATATAATAGCGGTAAAATCCCGGAGAACTGGCTACAATCAACATTAATTACAATCCCGAAGAAACCAAATGCCCAGATCTGTAATGATTACCGGCTTACAAGCTTGATCAATCATGTCACTAAAGCGTTCACTAATATCATTTATAGAAGAATATATGATAAATGGGAGTCAAATATCGATAGATTGCAGTTTGGTTTTCGAAAAGCACTTGGAACTAGAGAAGCAGTTTTCGCTCTCCAGGTGCTTATACAGCGGTATAGAGACGTTGATAAGGACGTGTATTTGTGCTTTGTGGATTTTAGAAAAGCAATTGATAATGTCAAGCATGAACAATTGATGGATATTCTGCGAAAGACAGGTATTGACGACAAGGACATTCGAATTGTGGAAAACCTATACTGGTTCCAAAGGTACAGAAGCAAAGAGCAAAAATTGGCAACGAACTCACTGAAAGTGTGCAGATCAAAAGAGGTGTCCGTCAAAGGTGTATCTTATCCTCATTCCTATTCAATATTTATTCCGAGGAAATACTTAACAATTGTATGGAAAATGCAAATAAGGGCATAAAATAAACGGCGAGTTAACGAACAATATAAGATATGCCGACGACACCGTGATCCTTGCCAGTACCATAGATGAATTACCACAGGTAATGGAAAGAGTTTATTCAGTTAGTGAGGAATACGGCCTGAGCCTCAACCTAAAGAAGACAAAGTGGATGCTGATAAGCAAAAAGCAACAACCTGCTTGACAATTACGGATAAGTAACATACTAATTGACCATGTAGAATCTTATGTGTACCTTGGCACCAACGTAAATGCAAAATAGAAACAGGCCACAGAAATTAAGGCAAGAATAGATCGAGCTAGAGCAGCATTTAACAATATGAAAAAGCTCATCATAAGCAAGGATTTGTCTCTTCCCCTAAAACTACGTCTAGTTAAATGCTACATTTTTCCGATCTTACCATATGGTATGGAGGCCTGGGCGCTGACAGAGACGTTCACGAGAAAACTAGAAGTATTTGAAATGTGGGTGTACCGACGCATTCTTCGTATATCCTGGACCGAACATGTCACCAACATAGATGTAATCCAAAGAATCGGAAAGGAGAGATAAATCATGAGCACAATCAAATAAATAAAGCGTGAATATCTAGGCCACATATTGAGACACGATAAGTACCGTCTGCTGCAATTGATTGTCCAGGGGAAAATAGAGAGTAAGCGAGGGCCAGGCAGGAGAAGACACTCGTAGTTCCAAAATCTGCGGAAGTGGTTCGGGCTCACATCGGTCAAACTATTCAGAAGCGCCGCAAACAAGATCAGAATTGCCATGTTGATAGCCAACATTCGCAACGGACAGGGCACTTGAAGAAGAAGATCAGCGTTATTAGCGGAGCAATATACAAAAAGTAATAATACAGATAACTATCTTTTTTGTAGTGCCCATCCATTTCGGAGGCTGGTAACCATCATGGCAATCTGTATTTTTCAAACTGCTGCTCTGAAAAGATTTGTGGTTGTGGTGTTAAACAACGTATGTAGATTTTTCACCCAGGAAATTCTTCGCCTTCCTGGTTCTTGTTTTCTTTCTACCTTTCCTTGTAAAATTATTTGCAGCAACCCATATCTTTCGCTGTTCCTCACGATGTTATCGAGGTATTCGATTTTGGCTGTTTTTATTGTGGTTAACAGCTCTTTTTGTTTTTGTATTCTTAATAAATCGTCCTGATTAGTGATTGTCGGTAAAAGATGTCTTAAGGATTTAACGATAAAACCCCATTTCGAAAGCCTCAATTTTCTTGTAGGCAGGGTCTGTGATAGTCTACGATTCAACTACAGAGGACTTGATTTGTAATTATTTGATGTTTTTAGCTCATCAAAAGACTATCTGTACCCAAAGGAACTCTACTGCTAAATGGTTTTGGTATAAAATATGAAATATTCGTTATTAAACTTACTTAATCTGCTGTCGTATTGAACGAAAGGGATAAATCTGAGAGATTGATGTTAGACAGCTAAGTGAATGGAATATATCTATCTATCTATCTGTGGATGGGATATATATGTATAGCAAATAATTCTGCTGTAAAAATATTTGTCTCAGGAGACAATCTATGGATGGAATGTGCATATGCTACCAAAACGCTTGCCCCTCCTCCATTTATGGTTTTAGAGGCATCAGTTGCAATGCGGAGAGGGGATAACTTAAGTAGAAGACAAATTTTTCTCACAGATAGGATAATTATAGAAGGTAGTTCAATATTAAAGTCTTAAAGGTATCTATTGGCTTGTTTATTTATTATTAATTTTTGAATCCCTATTTCGTTTTTTGGTATACTTCCTGAAATCTGTTAGATACAACATGATGGAAAGCTGTATTTTCAGATTTAGGTATTATAACCGAAACGTACGATAGCGTTAAGTAATTTCTTCTTCTTATAAGGTTCAAGGTTGGACTCTTCAACTTTACAAATTAAAATGACCTTGGGATTGGTGCAATATGCTTGAAGAGCAAGTCTAACGGCTGATTTTTGAAGGGTATCGAAACAGTGTTTAGGTTACTAAGTCGTACACAGGACATCCGTAGTCCACTTTTGATCTAATTAACCCTTGATAAGTCGTTGGTGGCTGTGAGACCAGCGACAATTTATACTAATGCCTCACTTCTTATTTTATGTCGGAGTGCCTTTCCGTCCACATATCGAACAACAGTAAACAACAGAGTTTGCATTAGTGTATAATAGTTAGCTAGTTATTTGCACTTTTGATCTCTCAGACTCCACACCTCCATTCGAGTAACTTCTGTGAGTTTGACAAGTAAATTTATTTTCGTATTTTTTGTGAAGTATAACCTACATAGAGTAAGCATTTTAATTCATATGGTTATAAATATAAATCTAGTAATGTTCCAGCCTTTAATTTTTTTCTCCCGTATTTCAGATTTCAGTTGTGCTTCCTTATCTGAGGAATTGGAGGGAAAGGAATGGAATGAAGAATTGGAAACAAAATTAAAGGAAGGATTGGGGGAGGAACCTGCAACTTCAAAATATTTTAAAACCAATACGGAAAACCGGCGCCTGTTTTATTATGCAAAAGATATGGTATCCTGGAGAAAACATGCGCCTCCAAAAAATGTTCGAACAAGAAGTTCTAATTTAATTTCATACTTACCAAGTTTAATAGGAAATTCTCGTCAAGCAGTTGATCCTTTAGAGTGTTGGTAGTGTTTTGTTGATTATAATATTCTCCAAACGATTGTACAGAACTCAAACACATGTATATCTAAACTAAGAAACAATTATGCATATCCGAATGAAGCCAGACCAACCGAAACTGAGGAAATAAAGGCGTTAATTGGTCTATTAAACCTAGCTGGGGTTTTCAGAATAAGTCGCCAAAATTGCAAAGAATTTTAGGCTACTGATGAAACAGCCGAAGAGGTGCTTCGAGCTACTATGCTACTATACTGAAGAAGAAAGAAGAACCATAGACATACTTTCATCAATAGGAAACGTTTTTTACCAATTTAATCAAAACTGCAAACTTAATTACGTTCCTGGATCTTACTCAACATTAGACAAGAAGCTGTTTGCATTCCGTGGACGTTGCGGACTCCGTATGTATATCCCGAATAAGCCAGCCAAATATGACATAAAGTATTTTTCTTAGTGGACGCCAAATGTTTTTACGTAAATATGAAAGTATACGTTGGAGTTCAGCTTTAAGGGCCATATCGCCGGCCTAGTAGGTTTAGTACTAAAACCACCGATTTAGTAAACAGAATATGTGAGCCTGTGTTTGTATCGTCTAGAAATATAACCATGGATAATTGGTTTACAAGTTAATGCTGGAGCAGCACAAAATTACAATTGTTGGAAGAATTCGAAAAAATATAAGGGAGATTCCAAAGGAACTTCTTGATCCCAGTAGACCACAGTACACATCTATATTTGCAATTTCCAAATCTTTGCTTTGGTGTCGCATATCTCAAAGAAAAAAAAAGTCGTAACGCTCTTATCATCTTTTTACTGTGATGACTCGATTGATGAAGATTCTGGAGATGCCTGTAAGCCCAAAATTATTACTTTTTATAACATTACAAAATCGGGCGTTGACTCAGTCGACCAGAAATGTGCGGGAAAATGCGTAAATGAAAATAAAACTTAATTTTATCAGGTACCCTTTATAACCTGATTACGCACTTATACATGTTTTACTCTCCTAAGAACTAACTTAATTCTACGCTACTGATTGTGTTCTTCGAACATCCACTTTAAAACTGTCTTCCTTGAGTCGATTAATTATTTGAAATTTGAAATTTCATACTCCTCCCTAATATCAATCAGCCATGGATGTGTCATTAACAAAAACAAAAGCCGCGAGCATCATCAAGAAGGCAGAAAGGTGAATTAACAATTGATGATCGAACACGGGAAGATCCTCGGCGGCTTTGAAAATGGATTTTTTGTTGCTTTCGTACAGCACCTTCCACCTCACCTGTAACTTATTGATATTAAAAAGTCATCAATGAAGTTTTTTAAAGGCTTTTTGTCGTTTTTTAAGTCGTTATAGTAATTAGTGAATGAGTATGTCGATAATGATGATCTTAGTAGATTATTAAGCAAGGACGGGTATTAATTGTTTTTGTATATGTTGTATATGACATAAATGGAACTTATTATTTATGTATATGTTAAATTAGTGTTGATTATACTTCTAATAAAACATAAACACATCAAAAATTTATCAAGTACACTAAGTTTTTTTTTTCATATATACATCAATTTTAATTGGATTTTAACTGACATATACTGATTAATCAACAATTATTTTATCTAAGCTTTAGTGTAATATGATTTCTTTATGATGAAATAATCAAAAAAACGTTATGAATTGCACTAATTTAATGGATTTAACATAAAAATTAATAAAAATCATCTATAACAAGATTTTGAACACCTTGTCTAGTATGAACATTGTGCAGATTCGTCTCTGAAGCATATTTTATACATGCTCGATGTTATTAAGATCTGGCGATCAGGTAAAAGTGTGATATCCTTATTATGAAACCAATCTCTTACTGTTGCTGTATGTGGCCTTGAATTATCCTGCATGTGGCGCAAATCAGGACCTGCAGCAGTGGCAAATGAATGGACAACACGTTCTAAAATACGATCGGTATATTGATATTGATTCAAAATGCATTTCACAAAAACGGGAACACTTTGATGATAAAAAATTATTTCAGTTTACATCATAAATCACTATATGGACGAACACCCTGTACATGCATGAGTCTCTCTTCGTCGACCTGGTCCTCTCCAAACTCTCACTAGAATTCAGATCAAGATAACGACATCAGTGATTATGAGTATGGATCTAATTCTTAATTACACTGTAAGGTAATATCTTTTTATTTTCTGATGAAAAGTTCCAAGTACTATTGTTATGATTTTATCAGTAAATACTTTCCTCTGCAATTTAGAAACAATATTATTTCTCATTTACTTCTATTTTTGCACAAACAATTGTATATTTCTCTACATGAATGTAAACTACATTAACAGTTAAAACCACATTTTTGCTTGTCTGGGACAGTGCTTACCATATTACTATATTACACAAACAACCAAGACCTGCAAGGAACTTGACTGTGGATTATATACAAGATTAGTATTTTACTTATCAGTGATAATTGTTTTTTGTTGTTATATTTTAACTGACTCGCCTTTATGTCATTGATATCAGCCTGTTTTATAACAGTCAAACACTCTATAATATATATATATATATATATATATATATATATATATATATATATATATAAATATATATATATATATATACATATATATATATATATATATATATATATATATATTATGTAATTAAATACAAAAAGAGAGACGAAAATTAAATATAAATTGTAACAAAACCAACCCCTGACGCTGCACCTCTGTGGTTACATGGTTACAGAGTCCCAACCCCAACATGTGGCATTTCAAGAGACCTAGAGACTAGACGGACTAGTGACCAGAGTGATCTGACCGTTTTGTATACACTTTAGTTTACAGATGTGAATAGAACACAAAAAAAACAGTATTCGAATTAAATTTAATAAGTTATCGTTTAGCTTTAAAAGAAACACGATTATATAGCTTTATCATATCATCGTAATTTTCATTATAAAATAAAACCTAAAAACCCTGAGATTAATTATTATTACTATAACATCGTATTATCTGTTCGGCTTTTCTACGTATTACTATGGTATAACATTAGAATTATTTGTTATTGTTAACTCATTATACATATTGTAACATTGCGACACTGTGTATTTACTAAATCTGAAAAAAAATTTCCATTTACCAAATTATTAAAAATTCTGGTCACTTTGACGTTATTGGTCTTAACATTTTACAATTTTTAATTAACTTTCTCAACTGTGCATGCTAAAATTGAAACTTTTTGGTTTATGTTCTTCGGAAATAGATGGAAATTTGCAATATTCTAAACATAATTAAAAGCAATTCGCCTAAAGGCACATCTTGTTGCATATTCATGACATGTTTATCTCAAACTTATATTATCTTTAACTTAACCAAGTCTACCGTATGTCTGCTGATGGATTAATAGAACATCTATCATTAGAGCGCTAGTCAATTCGCCTTATTTTTGGATCGTTAGAATGAACAGGTATATAAAAGAGTGAGTTCGAAAGTTAGTAACGTTAAAAATTCTTAGTAAAAAGAAGGGATTAAATACATATTTTCTATTTATTTTTCAAAGTCCTGCTTCTTCTTCTTCGTCTAGCCATTCACGTCCACATCTGAACATAAGCCTCTTCAAGTCTTCCTTTCCATTGTTTTTTATTGTACGCTACTTGTAGCCAATTTTTCCCGGCAGTCCTTTTCAGATCATCTGTCCATCTCATAGGAGGTCTGCCTCTGGGTCTTTTGTGTTGGTATGGTCTCCAGGTTAAAATTGATCTGTGCCATTTGTTTAGATCGCTCCTAGCTACATGTCCAGCATATTCCTATTTCAACTTTAATGATTTTTACACCACATCGGTGACTTTGGTTTTCTGTCTTATCCATGTGTTTGTTTTCTTGTCCTTAAGTGCTATACCTAGCATTGCTCTTTCCATCGCATGTTGAGTGACTCTAAGTATATTCATATTCTTTTTTGTGATTGTCCATGTTTGTGCCGCATAAGTTAATATCGGAATAATGCATGCATCAAAAACTTTAGATCTAAGATGTAATTGAATTTGTTGATTTCTGAGTATATAGTTCAGTTTACCGAATGCTGCCCAAGCTAACTTTCTTCTTCTTTTTATTTCTTCAGTTTGAATTTCCCTATTTAGTATTATTTTTTGTCCTAAGTATATATATTCTTCAACTTTTTCTATAACTTTATCGTTTATTATTGTCACGGTGTCTTCGGAGTGCATGACTTTTGTTTTGTTTAAATTCATTTTCAGTCCTATTTTAGAAGATTCGGTATGTAGTTCTAAAAGCATGGTTTGCATTTCTTGTAGGTCAGTAGCTATCAGGATTATGTCATCTGCAAATCGTAGATTACTGAGGTAGCGGCCATTGATGTTTATTCCCTTATATTTCCAATTTAGGTTTTTAAAAACGTCCTCCAAAACTAAGGTGAACAGTTTGGGTGATAAAGTATCTCCCTGTTTGACTCCCCTGTTTAATGGTGCAGGGTTCGTGTGTTCATCTTCATTTAGGTAGTATGTAGCTGTAGCTTGGTTCATAGTTTCTTTTATTAAGTTAATATATCTGCTGTCTATTCTACAATTTTGCATTGCGTTTATTACGGCCGTGTGTTCTATAGTATCGAAAGCTTTTTCGTAGTCTACAAATGCTAGGAAAACTGGAAACTTGTATTCGTTACATTTTTCTATTAATATTTTTGTGGTTAACAGGTGATCGGAAGTTGAATAGCCTTTTCTAAAACCTGCCTGTTCATATGGTTGGTATTCGTCTAATTTCCTTGTTAGTCGAGTAGTTATGACTTTGGTGAGTATTTTAAACAGGTGTGACAGTAGGCTGTCACAGCCTACTGTCACACCTGTCGCCTGTCACCTGTCACCTGTCAATCCAGAAAGTCCTTCTAGATTGAATATAAATAATTAAATAATATTTATTTCCTTATACTGCTCTGAATAATGACCAGTACTAAGTCATATAAAGCAGACAAGAAAATTAAGTGAATATTACAGCCTAAAATAAAGCTCTATAACATAACCATTTGTAAGGTTACACTATACCAGTGTTAAGACGAGTTGGACATGGCAGAAAGCTTATAAACACAATTAAAATAAAAAAAAACATCGTATCAGGGTCACATACTTTGAAACGATAAATACTCTCTTTTGCACGTCATCATACAAGAAAGAGTAGAAGGAAGAAAAGGCTTGGGAAGAAAGGAGAAGTCTTGGCTGATGAATATCAGAGATTGGACTAACCTCAGTGTTGAATAGATATTTCACATTGCAAAAAGATAGGGAAGCGTTTAAAAAAGTGATCGCCAGTCTTCGTTAAAAGACGACACAATAAGAAGAAGACACTATACCGCTAAAATCATCAGAAGGATAGGTTAGGTTATGTTCAATATAAGTGGTTGCTTAACTCGTCACCATCAGATAAAAGTTATTCCTATACTAAACTGTTCTTAATAACGAAATATTTTGTAAGAACTCGTAAGTTAATAATACTTAGTATATTGAGCCTTATCCTAACCAACCACGGTCAGTTACACAGACCATGTTTGCCGTCCCATATGTCTCACAGCATCTTTAAGTCGCACTTTCTGTTAGTCCGATTTTATCCATGTGCTCCCTGAAGCGACAGTGTTCTGTTAGGAGACCTACGATATGTTACAGATAATTTCTATTTATATCTAGATTATCTTTGGATATCTTCTTTGAAGGTTCATGTATAAATACCTTCGAATATTTGAGACCTGTTGTTGAGACTCCCGTTTCAGTTTAAAACTTTATAAATAAATATAAGTTTTATGGATCAGCCAGTTTTGTCATATTTTAGTTTTCTTTTAAATAAAATTAACCTTGATAATTAATTAATAATTCAGAAAAGTTTGGTATTTCATTTCGACATATTACAGTTAGTACATCGTTTTTGTCATTTAGTACATAACCATAAATTTAAAGTCTGTTTTGTTAGAATGTTCAATGTAACATTCGTTGATTATTTCACCTCAACCTAGACCTGTTTTACGCATTAATATCTTTGGACACTTAGGTCAAGGGTTAATAGATACAGGTGTAGCTGGTTGAACATTATACAACCTTTTAGAAAACAAATGCACAAACAACTCTAGATTTTCACAACAAGGAATGGTATTTTGCGATTTCTTTTTTGTAGTTAGTCCCCCATGTCCTCCTCAAATAAAGAAATCCTTATCCACGACTCAGCTCACCAACCAAAACACGAGTAGCCATTCCCAAATGTTTGGATTTATTTGCTGACTCTATCTCCAAGCCCATTAATTGTTCAGTCTTTCCTTTCAACCCCTAACAAGCAAATTATAAATTGTTATAGGTTTACCTAGTATCTGTCACTTAACTGTTTAATAATGTTGATTGCTGATAAACTATTTTTACTGTTTGAGTTAATAGGACAATGACCAAAAATTTTTACTACAAAACAAAACAAAATTGGTACACGCATTAAATGTCCACCTTTACTTTAATTCATGAATCTGTCAGATATAAATTTTACTTATTTTCAGATATCTGTTTAGTTGTTACATCTCAGGCTTAGTTATTATTTTTTGGTAAAAATACCAATTACATTTTTATATTTATTTTAAATTTTTTCTGTCAAAATGTTATGGTTAGATTTTTTTTAAATTTATGTACTATTTGGGCAATTTACTATTATCCACTAATAATATATAAAACTTTAAAGCTCCAATACTGAAATCAGTGTCTGTCTCTCTCCAGCACGTTCTAGGAATTAATATAAAAGCAAAATAACCGGCAGTCTCTGTAATCTATAAGTTAGGAAAGGCAAAATATATTAATATATGCAAAATATGAATTCTGCTTTTGAGATCCACAGTGCAACGCTGCTTCGAGGGTATGGAAAATGGTAGAGTGAAATTGCAAAATAATTCTTTGGTTTGTTATCTTTACTTTTCTTGCTGATTTTCGTTTGAATAATACGGAATTTCTGAATTAACGTAGTTTGTTCGAAATGCAAAATGATTTTGCATAGACTCGGAAAAAAAGCGGGTGGAAAGTGAGGTGGGATATGGAGTTAGATAAATTCTAATTTTTAACTGAGATATAATAAGTTTTTACTTATTAAACAAAAAACTGAATTTTTCTAATAGCTTCTTAACATTAAAAATTTATTTTTAATTTGATTATAATAAATCATTGTTTAAAATGTTTTAAAATTTTGAAATATTATTGAAATTTTGTTAGAAAAATATCTTGCTGTATTATTAGATGCTCCTCAAGCTTTTTTT
The DNA here is from genome assembly GCF_040954645.1 of Diabrotica undecimpunctata. NCBI lineage: Eukaryota > Metazoa > Arthropoda > Insecta > Coleoptera > Chrysomelidae > Diabrotica > Diabrotica undecimpunctata. The sequence continues at coordinate 24,808,975 of NC_092805.1, forward strand.
AAAGTCGAGATGACTAAAGAAAATTCCGAAAACAAAAATGGAAAAACCAATTAAAGATATTAAAACACAACAAAAGACTAAGAAGTGTTTACACTGGACATGTTTTCCAATAACTGGTTCTCACTTAGACTACGTGCTATACCCCGGTAACTGATACATTCATATACATATTTAAGTTATGTCATGATTTCAGGAAAAATGCAGTCAGAATATGGCAAAAATTTGAAACCTATACTAAAAATTTAAACCTCTATGTAGAATCTCCTAAAAACTTCAAAACCAAACTTTCTTTTTACTACAGTTTTTCTTTCTTTATCGTTAAGTAGAAGAGCAATTGCACCTAATTTTTGTCGAGAAAAGCGAGAAACGTTCTATGTATGATAATGTGAAGGCGCAGTCCGATTGCTGGAGTGGAAACGCTACGTGCCGAAAACTATACGTGCACGATAATATGCCGCGACCTTAAGGGTCACCAATCATGAATTCTTTCAGTATTTCACTATATTTAAGTGGGGTCTCCTAAAGACTGCGATAGGGTTTTATTGTGTACAAATTTTTTTGTTAATAAAAATTATTTTTGTATTTTTTTCACATTTAAAATGAATTCTTGAAAAAATAAATGACCTACACTACAATAGGAACTTGAAATAACTGCCAAATAATGAATTTTATTGTAAAATCAAGTACGAGAGCGATCAAAACCCGAATAACGAGTTTCAAGACGTTATCTTGGAGACAACGTCTGAAACGGAGGACATTTGAAAAATTAACAAAGAAGAAGAACCTAATGCAGAACCCCTAAATACAAAATTGAAAGATTGTTAAGTAGGGCCAAAATATACGGCGAGATGAATTATTCAGTGGAAAAGAAGACAGAACGAAAGTAGAAGAACGACAAACCGTATGTGATCCTATAGTAAAACAAAAATAAAGGTGGTGTAGATTGTCCTGATAAACTAATCAGAAAATATTCTTGTTGGCTTTATAGGATATTATTTATAAACAGTTAAGATATTTGTGATATAAACGCATATGTGTTGTAGGTGTTGAAAAATCCATATTGGAATAAAACTGTTCGTTGGCGATAACGATCTTTACTGCTACAGTTAGGAGACTCTTTTACTTGCAATAATCGAACTAAGAGCTAACTATAAACACCACAAATCGCATGTGTTGTCAACTAGAAACTATGGAAAAAAATACTGCAAATCTTACAGAGCAGCAGAGGCGATCATTAGAAGTCAATCCAAGAAGAAAACGTTGCAGATATTTTGAGTGTCCAAGATTGTCAGACAAAAAAGTTAATGTCATTTGTTTTTCAAGTAAAAAAATTTGTTTGTTTGTCAAGCACATAGAGATAGTTTTGTGCAGACATTGTTTATCAGAATGAACATTTTTACAGACATTGAGGGCAATAAAAAAGATTATTATTAATAAAAACCTTTTAGATCAAAATGAAAACTTCTTTAGTTGATATTTATTGACTTTCAAGTGGTGTGAAAAAGACAAAGTAGTCTCTCTATTGGAATGTTTTTAGGATCTGGTGGATAAAGATCTGTAAGTTCTAACAATATAGGTAGCATTGCAATCTGAAAAAAAAGTTTGTATACACCACTAAGGTTTACATAATGGATGGAATTCTTGGTATTAATTAGGCTCTTGGTAAGGGTATTATTAACTTTAAATTAAATTTTAGTGTTGTCGCAAGAAGGTGTCAATTTAAACCCACCTACTGCTTGATATTGCGGTTATTAGCGCAAGTTTTTCAGTTATTAACGCAAGTTAGTAATCGTTACCAGAAATCTTGGAAAAGAAAAAATTGAAGCAAAGAAGTGAATTGTAAACATTTATTGGGATCAATGGTTAATGCAAATAAAAGGTTATTAATGATTGGAATGATATCTTATCTAGGAACATTAGTAAAAAGGTTTGTTAGATCGAACGAGACCATAGTAAAGTTAAAGAGAAGTTAAAAAAAGATTGGTGATTGAAGCTAAAGTGTAAATAATAGTATATTTGGAAGTATATGGAAAATGGAAGTATAAGTGGAGTTTAACCCTTACTGATGTGGATGTTTCAGGAAGTAGACACTGACATGCGGTATGTCATACCGCTGCCTATGCTCTTTTGTTTTCAATATGAATTTGTCTCATATCATTGTATTTGTTTTTTACATCAACAACGGAATGGTTCTTTACACTTCTGTAAAATAAAATACTACTCCAAATAAAATAAACCTAATTTTTCAAGAAAATTATGAACGCATGCATAATATTAAAAAAATGGTGGACGCTATTAAAAAATCCTTTATAAATTGAATTACAAAAAAAATTGAGTAGGTATTGGTAACTAAAATATGGTAAAAGAATGTTGAAAGGCACAGAATAATAATATGAATAAACAAAATACTGGCAATAACTAAAAATTACAATAAAATAACTAGACATTTTGAGCGCAAGGTCCGCAAATTTACTTTGTACACTGTAAGAGGTTTGTTTTCCACAAGAAAAGCACACATAAAAGGTTTTTCACTTTAATGAACTTGGATATCAGTATCACGTCTTCTTTTTTTCAAGCCTTTCTTAAACTCTGCTTCTTTTTGGCGTTTTTGTTCTAGTATTTGTTCAATACAACATATCAATTTTTTCGGGATTCTGGGATTTTCGAGTCTTCTCTGAAGATGGTAAAACTAATTCCTTCTCCAAGTTGTGTGGTTTAACCTCTCTGTATTTTTTTACTATAGTGATTGGTACATAACATGCGAATTAACAGCATCTATAGCAATGATGCTATAAAAAACAGTAAGTGGCCATTGGTGAGAACGACGTTTATCCGCATATTTGGAACATTCGGCATCTAACGTATTGACACCTCCTTTCGTAAGATTATAATGAGTTATAATCTCTGGTTGTTCAGTAATCTGATCCGTACTTGTTGAATGGTGCATCGAAGAAATAAGTAAAACAGCCTTCGATTATTTTGCCCTACATTGCCCATTGAAATATGACCCTACCATTTGATTGCTTATAATGCCGGCCAAATATTCACCTATTTGGGATATTTTGTCCTATACTCTTTCGTCCAAAATGGATTTTCACTTGTCTAGTATCGATATGCTGGCGATTTACATGACCTTTCGGCATAAAAGACGCTTCATCAGAAAAAAATACTTTTGTATGAAACCCTGATCTCTGTTACATTTTTCCATAACGGTTTCGCAGAATTCGATTCTTCTACCATAGTCATCTTGTAATAGCTCCTGGACCAGATGTACTTTGTATGGATGCCACTTCTTCTTTTTTAGTACTCTTATTGTGACGATATATTTTGCCTACCATAGGGTATTATTATATAGGGTAGAAAATTGGGGGAAGAAACTACTGGGGGTGGAGAAGGGTAAGCAAAATAATCGAAACATATGCGAACGGGCACTCAGGGGTTAGTTGGAGAGCTGGGGTCGTGGATAAGTAAAAGACAAGGGGGTTTTAATTGAGGCAACTACAGAAAAATACAGAAATAAAGGGTCATAAATCTCTTGGGACAAACAAAAACAAAACGAAACAGGAAACACCTCAAGAAATTTAATGTAGGGCGCCACTTGAGGTGCCTAATTATACCTATTACAACCAGCTAGTTGTAACTGGAGATATAATTTTAAAAAATGCAAAACATTCAAAATCTTTTTCAAATTAAACTCAAAAAGGGTTAGTTAAAAAAAATTAAACAGATGTTAGAAACAAAATTTAACATTTATTTTTGTGTCACCACAAACAGTTACAAAACATATAAGAACAATTTACATGTGTCATCTGCTTACAATTTCCAGGAGTTGAAGATACTACAAAAGCTTACAAAATTTACATGAAAGCTAACCTTTCTTTTAAAGAAAACAAAACAAATCAAAAATGCTAAAACGGGCTGACATAAATTAACATTAAATTTAAAAAAAACTGAACAAATAAATTGACAGCTAAAGTCAAACCATAAAATTTACTACTTTAAATATTACAAATTCTTTTTTGTATGAAAGCAATTATTACTTTTTTTAAAAAAATGTCTGCTTTACTTTAAATTTACACAAAAAAAATGTTACCTGGATTTCACTATTTTGCACATAACTCTGAAACTTGTTACATCTCTGGAACAAAGGGAAACCATTTCCATAATCTGGAACGAAAATCTGACGTGGATGGAGTTGAATCCTAGAAACGAACACACGAACAAAAGGGGCTGGATCTCACACTGCAAATTGGATCGACCATTTGAGGCCGAAGCCGGCACTGAGCACAAAACTTATGACTCTGCCTCTTAAACAACCGGAACAGGTGGAATTATTGATCTTCATAACGTAAGACGAAGATTTCCCTGAAAAGGGACAAAAACAGAAAACTACAAATTCAAATTGAATTTGGACATGACGTTGGCCGCTCTTCACCGCGGCTCCAACGAAAGTGACGAAATTATATAAACTAAACACAACGGAAATTAAGACGTAAATTAATTTGGAAACGCAATATAGGGCGGTTTGAACAAAGAAATATCCAAGAATTTGCGCCTGTGACATAAATAAACAATAAACAATACGAATTAAGAAACATTGAAAAAATTCTTCGTTATTCTAATGCATATGTAAGGGGATTTCAATTAACACATATACGAGGGGATTCCAATAAATTTCAAATGCTACATTATAACAGTTGATTGGTAGGTATTATTATCTGCCTAGAACTGGTATGAGGATTTTCTTGAAACACTAGTACAACGTCCAGTTTCTTGGCTCCGGATATTAATTTTCTACTATTTCTGTGAAGATCTTTAACACGGCACGTTTCTCGATTTTTTTTTTAAATTTCACTTACTGTAGATTGAGTAATTGGTTCGCGATTGGGGTATTTAGCATTAAATAAATTACGAATTTCTGCTTGAGTCCTCACTCTATCTCCATAACCAATCATGATTAAAATCTCGATTCGTTCTGTTTCTGTTAGTTTCATTTTTGTAAGTCCTGTTATTAATGTCGGCAAAAAACTCGAACAGTAAAAATTTGATGTCTATTATTTGACAGATTTACAGATCATTGACAAATAAAGACGAGTCAATGACAATATTTATTTAACCCTTAAATGCCCGTGATATGAAAATAACCATAAATGCCCATGTGGGGTCTCCTAGGGACCCCACTAAAATTTTCAAATTAGTAACGTCATTTAGCACTGACTAAAAGGAAAACACGGTTAAAAATAATTTTAAGCATATTTGAATAATTTTTATTTATTTTTCATACAAAATTAACGGCTTTTCTAGAAACAAATTATTTTCAATTCGAACAAAATTAAAATTAAATAATAATATAAGCATATAACTTTTAGTTGCAATTTTTACATACAATAGTTTTTTCTTCTTTTCTGTGCACCTGGCATATAAATTTTTTGCAAAAAGAGCAAACGGTATTCACTTTTCTGTCACAGTTTCGCGGACACTGGTAACAACGAGCACGTTTCTTAGCTGAATGGACGGATTGAGTTGCAACTTCGGTAGTTGGGTTTACCATTGGTATGCCACAATCTTTTAGAGCAGATTTTACATAGGCTTTATGTTTTATATATTTCGCTCTTTTTTCCATGTTGTTTCGAGCAAGCTCAGCCCCTAATTGTAACAGGAAAATACGTCTTCGTGAAAAATTATTTTTCTTCCAATCAGGATTTTTTTCAATGTATAAAATATAGGCATTTATTGCACATATGTCTATAATATTCATAAAGAGCCTGAATGGCCAACGAGCAGTTCTTCTTTTACAGGAATATTCCCTAATCAGTTTGTCGGCATTATCAACACCACCCTTGGTATTATTATAGTCTAAAATCATCAAGGGTTTGTTTTGAGAGTCTTGACAAATTATATCACTATCGTGTTGACTTGAAAGAAGATGTACCATCCTGTGTATTTTAGGTATGTACGAAACCATAGCTAATTCTTTAGTAAAAGCAAATATTGACGACTCCGCAGGTCTTTTTGTCAAACTTAGTTGTGGTGGTGTATCAGGTTTATTTTTGCGGACGGTCCCAAGTAAAGTAATGTTTTTAGATAAAAGCTATTGAGCAAGAGGAACACTGGTAAAAAAGTTGTCAGTTGTAATTCCTCTCCAACTGCCATGATATGGTTCCACCAGATCTTTCACAACACGAAATCCCTGATTTTTCTCTATTCTACCACCTGGTAGTTTTCCAAGGTACACCTGAAGTTTTGATAAATAAGATGTTTTAACATCCGCGGCAGCCCAAATTTTTATCCCATAGCGGCAAGGTTTTGATTTTATATATTATCTAAAAGGACACTTTTCTCTAAAACTCACTAACTGTTCGTCAACGGTTATATGTTCGTATGGTTCAAAGGCTTTGTCACAGTTAGAGACGAACATGTCCCAAATTACTCGTATCGCCGCTAACTTATCCTGTTCCTTCCGCTCCACCCTGGTCACTTTGTCATCAAACCTCAAGAAACTCGATAATTCTTCAAATCGGTTCCTAGCGAATGCGGCTGTAAAAATGACCGGCGTATTGAGGTGTCTGTAGACCATATCTCTCGTGTCGATTCTTTCCCACACCTTAAAGCACCAGCTTTGATAAGTGCTCCTAAAAAGCTATCCAGTTCATTGTTGGTACGTACCGTCCACTCTTTTTTGTTATTCGGATGTTTTTCGTTCCACTCTTGATAACGCCTAACAGCTTCTTCATTAGTATGAAGGCATATGACATTCTTCATCTCTTCGGTCAAAAATAAATTGAAATAGTCTAAAAACGTGTTGGAATTTTTACTATAGTTTGTTAAGCCTGGATGTACATTTATAATATTTTTTTGTTGCCTCTTGGATCTCACGAAAGGTAGGCTATTCCACTGCATTCCAGATTTGGATGTATATGTTGGACCACTAACCTCACTAATATTATCGTCCACTTCGGTAGGTTCTGCATCTGATTCCTCGTCACTGTTGACTTCTAAATTGTCCTCAGTTTCCGAAACATTTTCCTCAAAAACACCTTGCTCTTCGCTATCTGATTCGTCGGTAATCTCATAGTCGAAATCGGAGTCTGATATCCCTTCTTCTATATTTCGGATAATTTTTTCATGTTCTTGGTCGCTTATTGTCATTTTCATTCTCTTACGGTCCATTTTTCAATGTAAACTGACGAAAAATGTTAAAAATAATAAAAATATTCTGGTGCCTCTAAATGCTCAATCGGGGTCACAGCGAGACCCCACTTATCTAAATCTCTCTTACAGACCACTGCACCTCACGAATGTTCGTGGTATACTAACAGAAAACGTAGGAGACACGTCCACACAAATACCTGATTGCGCGGTTGCCAAATGTTTCAAATAAAGATATTATAGCCAAAAATGTATGTCTGGGGTCCCATAGTGACCCCGATTGGGCATTTAAGGGTTAAATATTTTTTGAATTGAACTTTTGAATATTTATTACAATAATTAATTATAATGTAGCAATGTTTGTTATCAATATATTTTTTTCGGAACCACTAAAAAACAGCTATACTCCATTCGCTTAGCTCGTGCATATTTTGACAGATTCATTGTCGGAAACCTACAACACAACAATTCCTAATTCTCAGTATTAATAGCACAAGTATCCTGCTATTGCAGACTTCTTTAAAAAATAAAAAAGAAAAATTATTCTAAATAGTGGAAGTGTATACTAAACCCATCAAATTTTGGGTAGTATATATTTAAAAAATATATTTTAGTTGTTATAATTTAACATAACTATTTATTATATGGTGCAGATAAATAAATATTGATTGTCGGTAATTCGCAAAGTTCAATTTTATTTACTATTTAGTTTTTTACTATTAATATTGGCTATGAGTACGTGTGCTTGGTTGTATAGTAATTTCCAGCCACTTTTAGTCTGTCAAAAAGTAACTAACTTCGCAAAAAAATAATTACTAAATTCACTAGACAGTTCGGACTGGGAATAGCGAACCGAGTATATTTTGTTTTATTCCCAGTGGTGTTTCTTAGTGTATTTTAGTTCAGTGAATGAATATTTATTGTAATTCCATGTTACCTTAAAAAGTACATAATTTTGGTGAACCCTGTAGAAATAAATATTCAAGTGATTACATCGTTGCAAAGACGATAAGGAGATCTTTCAAATGAGCTGTCGCGTAACCTAGGTTTGTATATATACATATATAGCATATATAGCATTCAAAAATTAAAATTCACGTGTTTTAAGATTTTTTTTAAAAGTCGTCTGTTTCTGATATAATAAATTTATTCCATACATTTGCATCATACTGTATATTTACAATAAACGCAACAGAAATTTGATTTCACTTCGTATTGCTAGCTTGTTTATGCTCTTTGTGATTCGTAACCCAAACATCGGTCTGTATATACCACATATTCTAGTATTAAAATTTATACCTTATAGATTAAAAATCTCGTACAATAATTCTTGTTAATGGCTTAAGCTCCGCTTCAATATCTTGTCTAAAAAGCAACTCATCATCGACACACATGTTGATCCTATTTACCACACATTGTGTAGCAAAACCAAATGAGAAAAGAGAAACAAAACTTGAAATTTCCAATAATGCTAACCAGCAGGCATCTCATAATTCATGCATTCCCCAATTAGTTAGGGATATTTTTCAAAATTGTCTGATTCGAATCAGTTATAGATCTTAGAAAACTGGTCTTAGTGGTTTAAGGACGTAAAATATCTACTGCAACGTAAATCTTGATAATGTACAAGGTGTATGACGTTGAAAAACTTATTTAAATGCTCAACAAAATTAATAAAACAATGATATCTGATGATATATCCTTCACGATCATAATTAAATAATAATTTATATAATTTGATTTCGTTTTAAGTTTTAAGATGCTGTTATGACATAATGACATAATGTCTATACATAAAATCAATTTTTTATTAAATTAGCGGCTTGTTACGAGCTACTGTAACTGTTTACATCCTAATTGACAATATCTTCCAATTAGAAAAAGCCCATATTAGGGTGCTGTCTTATAAATATATAGATCAAAAAAGATTTTAGTAATTATGCCAATATTACATGTCTGTGTTTATTAATATGCATAAAATTGCTTTAGTAGACAAAGTAACAACCCACAAATTGGTAAGAGAAAAAAAATCTGTTGAATTGTAATAAATTGTAATAAATTAGAAATAAACAAAATACTACTTACATTCCGGTACAAGAGTTTTTATATAGTGATTGGTAATACATAGTTCAAACTATCCCGTATTACCGTGATGTTTTATATTATTTAAATTATTAAACTAATTTAATATCACATTTTATTTCAACAAACAATAACATATACCTTACTCCTATATCATCTGTTAACATCACTCCCCTCAAGAAACTTCCTCTCAAGTTGTCAGACAGTTACAACATTGACCGAAAATCACTCATTATCAGTAATACGGGATAGTTTGAACTATGTATCACCAATCACTATATAAAAACTCTTGTACCGGAATGTAAGTAGTATTTTGTTTATTTCTAATTTATTACAATTTATTACAATTCAACAGATTTTTTTTTCTCTTACCAATTTGTGGGTTGTTACTTTGTCTGCTAAAGCAATTTTATGCATATTAATAAACACAGACATATAATATTGGCATAATTACTATAACTTTTTTGATCTATATATTTATAAGACAGCACCCTAATATGGGCTTTTTCTAATTTCAGCATTTAATTTACTTTGTACCACTGACCTGATGATGCTTTGCAAATTTAAGAAAGCGAAACCGGTCGTCTTGGGTAGTAAAATTAAATTGATTGTGAGTAAGTGTAATTTATTTCTTTGTACCTCTTTTTACTTCTTTTTTATTTTAAGTGGGAATTTTCTATCTGGACCGTGTTGCTTATACTTACTTTCATTTCAAGGCATCGTCTTTGTTTCGTATAAGATGTTTTTTTCTTTATTTCTATTTACATCTGTAATAATAGCCACTTTACATCTGTACTAATATCTGCAATAAGCCAATTCTCATTAGGGTTTGTTAAACTATTTGTTTAAACAAATCCGTTCAAATATATTAGTATTAAAAAATATTTTTTTTGGTATCAAAAGTTTTGACAATACTGTATCAAAAAGATTCCGCGAAAACTAAGAGTGAAAGGGTGATTTAAGATGGACACGGAGCAGCACCTCAGTTTTAGAAACCCTCAAAAATCCAGGATTTACACCACGTATAGACAGAAATAAAAAACAAAAATAGTATTCATACTATTTTGTTTTTTTTTTCTTTTCTGTTCTCTAGGGATCAGTTAAAACACACCATTAAAAGATGTCACAAACGAAGTTTTACTACTGTTTTGTATAAAACTTAAGAGGTCGCTGGTTAAATGATATTAAATAAATAATTATAAAGTAAAAGTGTAATATTTTGTTTGTGAATAAATTAGCGATAAATAGCAAACACAACTGTCAGTAAATTAAGAAATTAACTGGTCTTACTCATTATTGATGTTTGTACAAAGAATATAGACTTACCCCTTAAAATATTGATGTGTTCTTAGCCAAGGAAATCTCGTTGGTACGTCGGGACGCCCGCCGACGCGGATCTATGGCACGAGAGCCAACAAACTTGGTGTGTTTCGTTCGCTGTCTTGGGAGGAAGTGTCTTGAGATTGCAGGTCAGAAAAGAACCTCTGGCCGTTGGGTGGAAGAGGGTACATCAAGAAATCACCCTAGTCTATTGTGATTTTGAGTGGCGATAATTTAAGTTAATTGTGACTGTAATACGAAACCGTACACTTGTGTGCATCTTTGTGACACAGAATACAAAAGAGAAGTCAAATTCTCCGTACTTAAAACATAATACATGAGATGGCCAGTTTAACAATTTTACAGGAAGCAATATATTTTACCAAAGTCGTTAGAATACATCATTGAATTAGATCACATTACAGTACCGTAACAGAAAAATATTAAATGTAAAAATATGAAAACAAATACAGTATACTCCCTTTATAACGAACACGGTTATTACGAGGTTTCGCTTATAACGAGGTACATTAGATGTCCTGTGAAATTTCTATTGAACTATAACCCTTTATAGCGAGGTAAATTTGCTTATAACGAGAGAAAATAAGATTGCAAAACGTGTTTTTTACGTTTTGGCCCGGCCGTAGCTATAAATAAATACCCTTTTTAACTGCGGGCCGCCCGCAATAAACTTCTTACAATTTATGATTCTTAGTAGGAAATGTAAAATTTATGAGTGTCATTGTATTGGGTTGACCATTCACACCTAATAATAATGGTCCTAATAGACAAGATGTGGAAAGTGTTTTAAAGGTTGTCAGAAACTTTATCCAAGGACAAAACGCAAATGAAGAAGCATAAAACTGTTTCACATCTTTAGAAAATATGATAGATAGAATACTGGACAATTTAAAGCAGTCAAAAATGACAAAATAACTTTATACGCTTTATACATATTTACAGAATACAGATTTTTTTGTTTTAACGTATATCATTGACAGTAAAAGTAAACAACTCTTTTTTGTTTTAATGCATTTCATTGACAATAAAAGTAAACAACTTTTTAAAAATGCCATTCAAACAATATTTATTAGCATCTTATATTGCTCCGAATGGCTTCACTATAGAAAGTTAATGTTTTAGAAAACTACATATTCATATGTATGCACAATATTATTGTTGTTGGATATAACGAGATCCGCTTATAACGAGGTAATTAGTCTGCCATTTCAGTTCTCGTTATAGAGGGAGTCTACTGTAGTATGTACTTTCCCAAACAACTACCATTAACTAAATTTTAAAATGTATTTTGTTCATTATTTTATATGTTATATTTTATATGTGTGTTATTAATGTTGAGTGTCATAGCTTTATATAAATAATCCCAACGACTATGTCTTGAAGAAGGAATAAAACAATTCGGAAAGCTAGACCAAAAGTCAAAAGAGTGTTCCTGTAACATCTCGGCCAAACTTTCTGATTGCAACCCTAATAAACTGTGTTGTTTGTTTATATCGACAGTCAATAATATCCAGTATATGTATATATATTATATATAGAAAGGGTGATAAGACTGTCCCCTGTTATACTCCAGAGGTTCCGTGTTCAGATTAAACTAGTCCTCTCTGGAAGCTGAGCATCCGATCGTTTAGGTACGAGGAGATAAGTTTCGTTATAGCTCCGCTGTATCCACAGTCTCTCATTTTGTTAATCTTTTATATTCAGGACGTATGCTGCTTTATATTGCTTGTCGTTGAATTCAGCTGCTATGTACTTAGTAAGTCTGAGTACTTGTAGTTCGTTGGAATGTTGAGCTCAGAATCCAAGTTGTACTTCATGGATTAATCCTACCCTGTCTGTCTCTGATTGGAGTTTGGTTTGGATGACTCAGTCTACGATCTTGCTGACTGCTGAAAGTAAACTAATCGGCCTGTAATTGTGCGGAAATGTCTGGTGTGTCTGAAAATCCTAATTTCGGATTAGATTCATGAGGATCTGTATGATACTTATGCAATAGTGCACACAGTCATTGCAAAGACTTTATTAACTGGTAAGAAGTGTTTTAGTTCTAGAATTCTGTTTATTTTTATCTCTCTCTTATTTAATATACTTTTTTAACTTTTTAAATAATTAATGTTTAAGATATTTGTAAATTACTGTGAAGAGCTCTTGTATTTGTATATACAGCACCATATGTTTATACAATCGCTTTTTTAAGACTTTCTTCATGGCCCTTTCTACTACTGTACATATAGTAATTTTATCTACAACAGTGATTTAGTCTGTCACTACACCTTCCCTTTTAGGGAGTACCGAAAAAAAATATATACATGAAAAAACTTAACCTATCTGTTTTACATGCCTATGTTGTAGAATAGAACATACACATGTAGTTCCATACACTTGTAATTTTGAGTCAAATTTCTCAAGTATTACTAGGTTTGTCAATAATATTATCATATATTGTAATATTTTTTCTTAAATTGTGATTGCTTAATTTCAGAAACTGTTTTCTTGTGACGTGTCTAATTTAAATATTAAGGTGGGTACACATATGCGAGCCGAACTGTTCGCGAACTGCTCGTGAGCTGTTTGCGAACAGTTCGTTGAAAATATGTTTATGTTTCGACTATCCAATACTCTAAGTATCTAATAACAAACCGAGAATTAATTTACTTTGTTATTCTAAACATTTCGGAATTTTGTTTAGATTATCTGTTATTAATTTCTCTCGTTACTTTTGAATAAGCCGCGCTCGTTCAGCAATTTTGTTTAACCGAATGATCTCATCGCACACTTAGCAGAAACAATTTATAGACACAATTTATAGTTCTGCGAACATTCTTTGTGTTTGTCCCAAAAACCGACAGGCTGTGGTTCCTGACAAGCAACGAACGAACAGCTCGCAAGCGGTTCGTCCCGTCGTACAAATTAACGAATATAGCGTTCACAAACTGTTCGCGAACAGTTCTGCTCGCATATGTGTACCCGCCTTTATGTTTATATGGGATTCAGCCACATCCCATATCTAATCACATACAGTCGACTCGCGTAATTTAAACCTGCGATAATTTGAACCTATTTATAACTCAAAGTTATCACGAGTTCCCTACAATATCTCTTTATATTTCGAACTAATCAATACATTTTTATGCTCTTAATAATTCGAATAAAAAAATCATTGCTATATAAGAAAACGACGCGTTAATTCGATTTCATCGGCGTCCAATACTCTACAATTTGAAGTTGCAGAGAGAGAACCAGAAATATTGTGCCCCTTTTATTTTTGTTATAATTAATATAACCACATATTTGACACACACTTCTTACGAATTGGTTTGTTTAGTTATTAGTTACTGTTACTCTTTTGTTGGTATACAGATTAAAATTTTGTTAGTCATGAGCCCTAGAAAGTATAAATTTTTGACGATTGCTGAAAAGAAGAAGTTCCAAAAAGTAGAGGAAGATGAGAAGAAAGGTGATGTTGCAAAAGAATTTAAGATTTCTTTGAATACTCTTTCAACCATAATAAAGCACAAGGAGAAAATTAATGCTGCTCAAATTGCTGGAGTACGGAAAAGGAGTACTAATGGTAAATTTCCTCGTATGGATGAAAGTCTGGTCATTTGGCTAAGACAGTGTAGAGGACAAAAAGTGTCGATTAGCGGAAACTTGTTGAAGGAAAAAGCAAAAGAGTTCGCATCTACTCTAAGCATCAAAAACTTTGCGGCAAGTGAAGGGTGGCTTACAAATTTCAAAAAAAGAAATGAAGTTGTGTTTAAAGAAGTTTGTATGATGCAATTTGCTTAGATTGGCACGGTAAATTGAAGACCTTAATTGAAAACTATGACGCCCGAGACATTTTTAATACTGATGAAACTGGCCTATTTTTCAAATGTTTACCGGACAAGACGCTTACTTTTAAAGATCAAAAATGTCATGAGGGAAAATATAGTAAAGAGAGGTTGACAGTTTTACTTGCAGTAAATATGGATGGATCGGAAAAACTTAATCCCTTAGTGATAGGAAAAGCAATGAAACTGCGATGTTTCAAAGGCGTGAAATCATTTCTTACGAATTATCGTGCTAACAAAAAACCTTGGATAACGACATAACTCTTTAACAATTAGCTTTTAACAGTTACTGGGGACATGAAACGGCAAACGAGGAAAATTTTACAATTTTTAGACAATTGCACTGTCCACAACAGTCCTCCTATATTATCCAACGTGGAACTCTACTTCTTTCCACCAAATACAACTTCCAAATTGCAACCATTAGACTAAGTGATTATCCATAATTTAAAGACGTTCTATCTCAAAGAAATTGTTAAGCTCGTTTTAGAATCTCTCGACAAGCAGCTAACTGCAAGTCTCACGGTTCTGACAGCTATTTTACTGATTGATAAGGCATGTAGAGGTGTAACACGCCTAACAATTCTGAACCGCTTCAAAAAATCCGGTTTTTTAAAGAAAGATGAGGAAAATCTTCAATTACTTCAAGTGGATGAAGATGTTGCTGTCTCAGATTCACTAACCGATGGTGAAATTTAATCTGCGATAGATACGAATGAAAAAAGTAACGATGAAGATGAGTACGATACATCAGAAACTTTGGCAGAGGTGTCAATTAAGGAAGCAAGATCCTCATTCGATACCTTACAAACTTTCTGCCCACAAAACAAAAGTGATGAAAAAGAATTTTAGGCACATTTTCTCTTAACAAAAAATTATTGAGCAGTCTGAGCAGCAACAATGTGCTTTGAAGCAAACCAACAGTTCTTTCGAAATATTGATTAATTAACATTATGAATACATACATGTATGTACACGAATGTACCTCTAAACTTTTGTCATCGTTATAAAATAGCAGTTAATAAATAATAATTGATCAACACTTAATAATTCGAATTTTTATTTATTTTCTCTCACAAATTTCGAACCACTTGATATTTCAAATACTCAATAATTCGTAATATTTTAAGAGTCCCTCAAGTTTCGTATTAACGATAGTCGACTGAATAAACATAACTTTTAAATTAAGATTAATTGTTGATATATGGAAGTGGTGACTATTTCTACGTAAGTAATTGTTACCATTACGAATCCAATAAGGTCTCGAAGACTCGTCATTTTTCATAAAAATAATTTAAGTTTTTCTGTTATCGACATTCGCATCATTACCCAAAAATCCAAACGACCTTAAATCTAAAATAAGTGAAAAAAACTATGACATTAACATTCAAAACAAGAACTTGTTATTTGGAAGAAGTTATTTGGACAAGAAAAAAACTTATTTTTTTTTTTAATTAATTAGATGGCTTTGGTAAAGACCAATTTTCTAGTGTTTGGGAAAAAGGGCATAAGTCAAATTTTTACTATATTGACTTAAGTATACTGGCGACATGGAATTTAATAAATTTAGTTGTGATCCAAAGGACATAAGTCCATTGTATTTCTAACAGCTTTAATCTCTATTGATCTAATAGATGCAAGTCGTGTAAAACCGGTTCTGTTTGAACAAACGGACTTATGTTGACTAAAGTCTTTTTTACCGCGGCAACCTTACAGCCATATATATTTACACTTGCCAAGGACAGGCTGACTTAATTCCGTATGACCCGTTACAATAACAAACACGTATTGCTTTTCAGTGATAAAAATTTGTATTTGCTTGTGTTTTGCGAACGTAAAAATGTCAGAAAGATGTAAAAGAATTATGAAGATGATTAAGGAGCAAAATAATGGAATGTTACCGTTTAATACTGTTGTTATCTGTAAAAATGAATTTTATTGCAAAATTTGAGGTTTATATGTAATATTAGGTATGTTTATTAAAATCAATAATTCTTTAAATAGTGACCATTCTTTATACACATGTCTATACAGAGTGTGCAGATTAATATTTTGAAGTTGTTAATCACGAAATTGAATGTTATGTTATTTGTATTGTGCACTGACCACACATAAACGACTACTATTCTCCTAATAATAAAATAAAACCGAAATTTTACAAAAACGTAGGTATAGCTATAAAATGTGGCGAGATAGCGACGGATATGATAGTGATGCCGACCCAGTATTTGAAATGAAACAAAGTGATGGTGATTATGAAAGTGATGACAGCGACTTAAAAGCTGCTCCTTCCAATAGGAGTAATAAATTTCAGAATACTAGTACAGAGATGCTCAATAAAAATATTGTACAACAGCGTAACAACCAAAGTAATCAACAAGATGCAGTATGCTTGCATAGAGCCGAAAACAGTGAACAAATTGACGAACAAGGGAACGTGCTGTAGATTTTCAAGCCTTATGCGAGAAAACTAAAAACAGAAAGAAAGTAAAACGAAACACTGGTAAAGAATATATTACTGCTAATAAACAAATTCAGCGAAAACGTGAGATTAAGAAGGTAGGATCATGCAGAATGAATGATTTTTATGACTTTACAGCCTTGTTAAAAATTGTCTTTGTTAAAAGAAAACAAGATAGTGAAAAACGAAAATTTCTATGGCACGACTGCAAATGGCTCAGATACACAAAGGAATAGGGACTGATATATTATAATCACTTCAAGAAAGAGAAGAGTTCTCCATTCTGAATTTAAATCGCCGTGGCCGTCCGGTTGCACTCTCTTTATCAAAAAGTATACAGAGCCACTTGCTATCTCCAAGGCCAAAAAGATGATCTCTTGGAATTACTACCCCTTATTCTAGATGTACACAAAGGCTTTTATGAGCAACTTGTACATTCAAATGCAACAGCTGACATTGATCCAGATTTAGAAGACCTAGATCCAGACGCTGAAAATCCAGACTTAGAAGAGGTGCATACGTAATAAACATTTGCAGTGATGTATTTTACTTATATTTTTTTTTTTCAGCGAATAAAACTTCATCGATTATTTTACGTTTCTGTATTTACCTGTGTTTCTATTTTATTCGAATACTACCATACTTATTATTTAACCGTAATAACAGTTTTGTCAATATTACTATACTTAATGGCTAGCACGGTAGTTCATATAGACTTAAGCCAGCAATCGCAATCAAAGTCAGATTCAGAAGACTTAAGTCAATCAAAAATCATTAATTTGAAAAGATATAACCTACTTTATTATTGTCTATAGGTTTGGTTAATATATCGTATTATAATATTAGTATAAATGTAAGTTTAACTTAAAAATTGATTTATACGACAAGAATGAAACCTTTAATAAATCCTCCTGAAAAACAACAGATTTCGACTTATGCCCTTTTTCCCCAACACTGGAGAATTAGCCAGATGACTTTTTTTTTTCTCTAACTGTAATAATTAAAAAAAAAATAAACAAAAAAAAAAACTTTACACAAAATTAAAGAAACCTCATCCTTCTTCACAGTAACAATGCTTAAAAAGTATTAGTAGTGTAAAAGTTAAGTGTGAGCAGTGTATGTTTTTTTTTACTTTTATTTTTTATTTTTTTTTTGTTATTTTGTGTGTCGCCCACTTACAAAATCTAACTCAAAGAGATGGTTAGTAATTTACAATTTCATTTTGCATCTTTTGGCGTAATTATATAAGCATTACAATATATTAATATTCTTATTGAAAATTATACAATTTAAATTTATGGGTAAGCAAATTTTGTTATTAACAACTTCATTATAAAATTTATCTGTGCTTTGACTATTTAATGAACAACCAAGTAGAATGTGTGTTAAGTCTCCAAGTTCACCACATAAACAGAAAACAACTTAAAAATGTGATATTACAAAAAATAATAGAAGATATATAATAAAAGATAAAAGTCAAGAAATAAGAATTTAAAACTCAAGAGACTGGCTGACACAACAAACAAACTATATGTAGCATCAAATAATCTTCAATCACCTAAGAATCTGAAGAAAAATAACTGACGAATCTTTTTTTTAGATTTGGTTCTGTAATATACAACTGTTTAGTTTAATTAGGAGAGAGTTTTCTTTTTAGCTATTATTAAAAAAAATTAAAAAGTTGAATTTATTCCTAAACAACCAAATTTAAATCTTTCACCGTGTATACGAGTATCACGACTTACGGAATAGAGCAATAAAATTGTAAGATTAAACATAATAAATAAACAAAATCATGCTTTATTTCTTATACACGATAAGGCCATAAAGCTTTCCCATCAGTTCATATCCAACAAACCGGCTCTTTATTATCTTTTATTTAAAGTTGAGACATTCGCTCTTATTTCTTTTGTTTTAATAATCATAATTCCGCGGCTACTAGATGACCCATGAACTCAAAGACAACCGTGAGTGAAATTCTTGGAAACGGACAAACGTCGTGGTGTAGTCGTCAGGCCTGATCTTTGCTGCGATATACAGTAGCGTGCGTTTTTTATTAAAATTATGACAGGTTCTTAACTTTTAATACTTTTCTATACCGTCGGATTTCAATACGAAATTCAACCACGATTTTATCCTTTAAGTCTTATTGTATACTAAAAATTTCATATGAGATAAGCAAAAACGAGGGTACGTTTTTCTATAAATCGAATTTTCCAAATTTTCCGTAACTTTTCCAAGGTAAAATTTTTCGTTTTTACGATCTGCCGTTATGCCTTTTTTTGCAGGATCTTTATCGTGAAAACTAACTAATTTTTAAGTGGAATAAAGGAGAAAATCATGGATACTGACCTATTAACATTACATCTTCAGGTTTTAATTAACACTCTTAGAGTACCAGTAGCCCTTACGCCAAAATTTTTAAAATATAATCCATACTCCTTTAATGATTCGAGAAAATCGTTACAGCACACGTGATTTTTTTACAGAAAAGAAATTTAACTTTCACTCAGATTTCCCTAGGAAACTCCATAGTTTTCACATATTTTACTCTCCTTGATTTCATCTTTATATATCTCTATCTTATATATCTACCAATTAATCATAAAAAGTTTATTTTTTATTTTTACATAGACCGATCGACTTTAGGCGCGTACACACATAGCATTTAGCCAACACTTTTATATTAACTACAAATTTTACTGACATTAATATATTATCTGTTTTTAAACCTTTTTCTCTCTATCTTTCTCTCTCTCTCTCTCTCTCTCTCTCTCTTATGGAGCTACAGTCCAAGTCGTGCCCTGGCCTCCCTCAGTATACACCTCCAAGCTCTCCTTCAGTTATCCATCCCCAATATTTCTTTAGCATTGTTTCTCACTTCGTCTATCCACTTCTCCCTTGGTCTTCCTACTGCTCTACGTCCCACCATAATTGCACTAAGCGTTCTACTAGGTGTTCGGTTATTTATTCATATAAAGTGACCTGCACAGTGCAATCTTTGCAATTTTACATAATTTGCTATAGAGGATTTTTTTAAGATCGGTATATCTCGTAGTTGAACCTTATTCGCTTTGATCACAAATAGGTCCCGATATCTTACTCAATATCTCTCTTTCAAAAGTATTAATAAGGTTTGTTGTCTTTTCTGACATGACCGATTTTTCTACGAGATATGTTGGCATTGGTCGTATAATGGTTTTATATATTTTAAACTTTATTTCCTTATGTATGTCTTTGGATCGAAACAGCTGCGACAGGGAGAAGTATGCATTGTTAGCAAGCATTATTCTCTTCCGTATTGCCTTTTTTTCACTACCATCCTTAGTTACGTATGTCCAGGTATGTAAGCTGTTTTAAACTTCAATATTTACCTCGTCTATTGACAAATTTTGCAAGTTTCATTGTTTCTTTGCTTATATTAGAGCTTTAGTTTTATCTATGTTGACGGCTAGCCCAATTTGGTTCGTATTTTCTTCGTTCTTTAAGTTTGACATAAAGTTCTGTGATGTATCTTGTGGTTCGTCCCATCAAATTTACATCATCTGCGTACTGTAACAAACTGTAGGCTAAAGCATTGAGTTATAACAAATATTGTGGCTATAAGCGCACAAAACAAAAATCTAATAAAATTGGACTATATATAAACTGGAGACTTGTCTGGGAGTAGGTAAAAATGCATAAGGAGGACTCAAACTAGTCTAGGCTAGAATGATTTATTCTCAGTGAATTTAAAAATAAAAATAATGATGAGCACCATGCAAGATATGTTGAGCTATAAATAAATTCATAAAACTAAAAAGAAAACATGTTTATATTGTTAAGCAAAATTAGCAAAATCAATACGGTAAAAATTTTTTAAAATTTAATAACGTGTACATGACAAGGATAAATTAAATAGCAAATCAACAAAAATAGGTCTACAGATGAATTATAATAAAACGAAAACGAAAAAAGCCAATGTATACTTCCTGTTCTTACCTACGGTTCTCAAACTTGGACTTTTACAAAGGAAAACATGGAAAATAGCAAAGACCCAAAGAGCCATGGAGAGACAAATGCTGAACATCAGGCTATCAGACAAGAAAAGAAATACTTGGATCCGCAACAAAACAAAAGTGACCGATGTATTAACGCAGATAGCAAAACTTAAGTGGAAGTTCGCTGGACATACCATAAGACAGAACGACGACAGATGGAATAAGATGATTATACACTGGAGACCATATAGGGTAAGTCCGGTAAAGACGGGCCACTTTTTTTCTCACTTTGATTACTTGAAAAATTGACTAGTGTATGATACGATTTTTGGAAAGGAATACTTATTATAGTTTATATATTTATTATGCAAAATAAAAAACATGTAACTTGAGGAATATAAAAGTTATAGAAATTAACATAAATACTTCTTATTGGCCCATCTATACCAATACGTAGGTACAGATGGGCCATTCCTATTGGTAGAGTTGGGTTAATTTGAAACACATAAAATAATGATGTTAACCTATTTCTTTTTACTAGCAATTTTTCCACATGAATCACAAACATTTTCAAATTTTGTACAGTTGTCATGGCACCAGTGTTTGCAAATCAAACATTGAACCCAGTCATCTTTTCTGGATGTTTTGCTGTAATCTTCACCACAACCAATGCACTCATTTTCATTAAATTACACTCATTTACGTAGGCCGATTTTTCGGACATTACAAACATTGCTCCAGGTGGCATTCCATCCGCGTATTCTTCTTTTCTTATTTTTTCTTTTAAAAATAGAATACGGAGGTAAAAATACGCCCTCAGCATTGCAGCAGCTTATCACAGAAATCGTTTCTCCTTTCTCTCCTGATGTAATAACAGGGACATTCTTGGATCCTTTAGACTCGAGTACATTTAACTGTTATTTAACTGCAAACCTGTCTTGTCTACGTTGAAAATATGCCCCTGCTTATTTATTAGTTGACTATTGGTTAAAATACTTGGCAGCAGATCGAAGTACTGTTTAACTACCTCGTGGTTTAATCCTTTTGCCCTGTCCAAAGAAACTCCTTTACCTTTTCGCACTGATATGTCTGGATGGCACCGTAAAAAAGACTGCAACCAGTCAAAACCAGCTTTATTGTTGTTTCTATTGAATTTGTGGCTTACATTAAATTTTTCTGCTAACTCAAACGCCACAGTTCGTACATGGTCACGAGTGGGTGCAAAACCATACTTTTGCAATTTCTTAATATGCAGCACTAATTTCATCTCGATCTCATCCCCAAGAGTTGAAGAAGGTCCAAGATGATTGTGTTTTTTTAGATCATTATTTTTCATTCTTCTCTGTATGCTACTTCGAGGTATGCCATAAGCTAATGCAGCTTGATATAGTCCCATGCGATTTTCTCTGATAGCTGCAACCGCATTTTGTAGTGCTTCTTCGCTCCATTTACCTCTTTCAACAGTAGATTTCCGCTTATAATATGAAGGCATATTGTAACCTGTAACAATATAGAAATTAATTAATAATACTTATTATTAAAAAAATGTTGAATAATACAAACCCAATACATTATTAGCCCATCTATACCGACACAGTGTGGCCCGTCTATCCCAAAGGTTCGGTAGAGACGGGCCACGCCATCGAACACACAGTTTAAATTTTATAAGGGTATTTTAGGTTAGGTTCAGTTGTTTTATCTCAATATAACAGTTGAATACATAAATAATAAAAAAAACTTACCTTTTGTCAAAACTTAAACAACTTGCAAATTCACCAAGGAAAAATTTCACCAACAACATATAATTAAGTAAAAAAATCTCCGTTGTTTATGCATACACTTCGCAATGACCACGTTCACAGGGTCTGTCGTTGATTAAATGTTATAAATCAACGTTGTCGCACTGCACAATAAACAGTGGATCTGCAATATGACGAATGGCCCGTCTATACCGATGGCCCATCTCTCCCGGACTTACCCTAGTTACAAACGAAAAAGAGGAAGGCCACAAATGAGATGATCAGATGACTTGAAGAAACACGCAGGTCCGAAGTGGATACAAACTGCCTACAATAGAGAGACGTGGAAGAAGTAAGAGGAGGTCTATGTCCAAAATTGGACAGCAAGGACTGTATATATAGATAGATTGTACATGACAAGGTAGATTTATACAAAGAGATGAAATAAAAAGATAAAAAAAATATATAAAAAAAATTAACCTTGAAAGGTTTAAGTTAGGTCCACAAGAGCTCCTTACAATAGCTAAAAAAACTGCAAAACTATTATGCAAGCTATTATATGATATCTTCTTCTTCTTCTTCTTCTTCTTAGTCGTTGACCTGATGCAGGTATCGTGATATCATGAAGCTACTAGCTAAATTTCCCAATGTTCCTCCACGTTTTTCTATCTTCTGCCATTCTAGCACATTCTGACAATGGAGCGCCAATGATAGCAACAATATGGTCCGTGTATCGTGTGGGAGATCTACCTCTATTTCTTTTGCCTTCTACTTTTCCCTGGATGGTAAGTTTTTCAAGACCATTTCTTCGAAGCACATGTCTAAAATAGTTTATTATTTGTTCTGATATTTGTGTTCTTAGTCTTTTCTTTATGTCTAGCTGGTCCAGTATGGATTCCTTTGTTCTTCGGGCCACCCATGGTATTCTCAGCATTCGTCTCCAGCAGTACATCTCAAATACATCTATGTATTATATGATATACAAAAAAAAAACTAAATAAACAGTAACTATTTTATTAAAACAGATAAGCAGGGGAGAGATTAAAGTGTCTCTAAAAAACAAAAAAAGAACACAACCTGAGTCCATTCCAAGTGAAACTTAATATGAATATTCTTACTAGCCTGTAGTTCTAAATTTAACCACCTCTATTTACATCGAAATTTTTACAAATAAAAGAAATAGCTGCAGTTAGCTGGCCTCACCACTGTGCACCGCAACATTCCTTGTAACAAATGTGAACAAATTCCTTGACCACCTTGACCACTTAACTTATGACTTTAGCTACAGATTTCCTTCGAGACCCATTTCAATATTTAAATAGTTAAATAGCAATTTCATAAAATTTAGATACAAAATCTCGTAGCTTGCCCTGTCTGTATACGACTTCCTGGTCACCATATACAGCAAAGATTGAGGACCATCTTCTAATCTCAGTACTCTTCCAACTTTAGGCTGCTAATTTTTCAACTCGTCCAAACGACCTAACTTCTTCTTATAAAATACGGATGAGGTGGGCTAGAGAGACGTTATGCGGAACACTAAAAAGATCCTGCTGAACTTCTGTGGTCACGCCGAATCTAGCACTCTTTCTCTCTTCGTAATTTAACATAAATTCATTAAAGCTTGGTCGCCGGTCATCTTTGATCTCATATTGGAGGGTTCGTGCTTCTTCTGTTCCATTTGAGCCAGCATATGGTGCAAGACGATTTATGTGAACTACTTTTGGTTTACCTTTCGTCAACTTCTTAATTCGGTATATTACGTCATTTATTCTCTTTTTAATTTCATACGGACCTTCCCATTGTCTTTGAAGTTTAGGAGACAAGCCTCGACGACGTTGTGGATTATAAAGCCAAACAAGATAACCTACTTCATAGCTTTTATTCTTGCATCGAGAGTAATATTGATCTTTCATTTTGTCACTGGCTAACTGGATGTGTTTTCGGGCAAGTTCATGAATGTTGTTCATTCTTAACTTCAGACGATCGACATAATCTTTGCTTGCAACATGTTCTTTAGAAGGTCTGCAGCCAAACTCTAGGTAGGCTGTTGTATTATTTTCTTGCAATTTACGGTGAATGTGACCTACGTCGCCACCATTCGAACTTCTGGGTCCACGTCTCTTTGGCATCGTGTTACGAACTGATTTCCGTACGATTTTCTCCAGACGTTTATCGTTTTGTTCGTCACTCTCTTCAGAGGTTCGTACTGGATAGCTCCGTGAAGCTCAACTAGCTGTCTCGTGTTCCAAGGCAATGGCGAGCGCTTTATCTCAAACTTTCGATCTTGCTAGTCGTAAAGCTTTTTGTAGTTCACTGTCTCTCAACCCAGTGACGAAGTTATCTACAGCAATCTTCTAGAAACATTTTCGAGTTTCTAGTCGTTTTGTCTAGCTACTTCTTTAATAATTTAAGACGTTTTATTGAATCTTTTATCATTATTTTTTAGAAATTTCTTCAATCATTTGCGAGACATTTTTAAATTTCTCGTCGAATTTTCTAGAAACCTTTTCGAATTTATTATTATTTTTTTTAGAAGTTTCTTCAATAATTTGCGAGACATTTTCAAATTTCTTATCATTTTTTCCAGAACTCTCTTCGATCTTCATTAAAACTGCTTCTTCTGCTGATTGAAAATGGAGTATCTGTGGGTCATCTCCATTCTTGTTGGGAACATTCTTTAGAACGTTCTTGGAGGATATTCTTGGACCTGCTACAGTCTTTATCGCGTTTTTTTAGTTGCTCACGCAACCGTTTTACTGAAAGTTGTACTAGCAGCATCTTTGTTCAGGCACATACGTATTTTTTAAATGTTCTTTTTTTTAAAGATCACTACGCGGATGTTCCCGATGAACAATACTTTTCAAACGTTCAAAAGTACTTTTTTAGCAAACACTGTTAAATTTATCTTTAAATCTCACACCTGACACCACTGTACGGTTTTTAAATAAAACGAACGGTTCTAATTATTTATATAAATATATTTATATAAATCTCTGGAAGCTTCTAGTCGTCTCGACAGATGCCACCGTTATATGGGCTACGTTGAATGTATGTTCGTAACAATGTGTTAAATAGAGTAGGAGCCAGACAATTGCCCTATTTTAGCCCGTTAGTTATCTGGAAGGAGTCTGCAAATTGATTTTGAAATCGTACTTGCACTTCTGTGTGAGTCATGGTTGCTTAAACTCGGCGGGCGAACTTTCGACACCAAATTGTCTTTGTACCTGGGGTAATCGAAGGGTCAAATTTTATTAAAGGAAATTTCGACACCGCGGCGTAAAGCAGGTAGGTAGGTAATTAGCGGCGATGGACATTTGCACCCAAGCAGGACAAGCGGGTTTTCCCAATATTTATTGTCACAGCGGGGGGCGTGGCACTTGTGTACTTGTGACTAAATTATTTCAGTTGTAATTTATTTCTTGTTTGACGTTGACTTGTGCACGTATACGGATATTTAAAAAATGAGTTTGATAAAAAGTTCCCGTGGTCGAGATTTATTAGTGGTGGAGCATCATTTGTTCTCGAAACAGAAAGTGTTAAAAAGCGGCGAGATATTTTGGCGCTGCATCCAAATAAACACTAAGTGTTCCGCAAAAGTGTTTACAATAGGCTGTGAGGACCTCACCATCACAAGAAGTGATTTGGTACATAATCATGAAGCCGATCCAAAAAAGCTTGAAGTAAAGATGGTAACCAATTCATGTAAAAGAAAAGCCCAAGAGGACATATCGGAAAAGCCTGCCAAAATTACAAGAACTGCTGTTGCTGAGTGTGATGCCAATTTGCTGATGGTTCCTGACATAGCTAGCATAAGAAAGAACATTTACAACTGTCGTCGTAAACTGTTACCAGGTCCGTTACCAAGAAGCATATCAGAAGTCCATAACGCGGTTAGTAATTATTCTCCTAAAACCTGTCGCAATGAAAGTTTTTTGTTTTTAAATCATCCTGAATTAAATGTAATTGTATTTTCATGCGAGACAAATATTCGTTTGTTGAGTAAATTAAAAACTTTGTATATGGATGGTACATTTTCATACAGTACCAAATATTTTCTACAATTATTTACTATACATGGCTTGGAAAATGGTCATTATGTTCCTTTAGCATACTGTTTGTTAAAGGACAAATTGTCAATGACATACAAAAATTTATTTTCTTTATTAAGGTCTAAGATTTTTGAAACATTTCAATTATCATTAGAGCCAACTGAAATATTTGTGGACTTTGAAAAAGCAATTCACTGTGCTTTATTGTATATGTGGCCCAATGCAAAAATTAGTGGATGCCGTTTTCACTTACACCAAAACTGGTTTAAAAAAATTCAATCTTTGGGTTTGGTACAAGAATATAAGGATACAAATTCAGAAATTGGAAAATGGTTAAGGCATACGTTTGGTTTAACTTATTTAAATCCAGCAGAAGTTGAAGAATGCTTTCTTTCTGATTTAATGTCATATAAACCTATAAACGCAACACTTGATATATATGCAGATTATTTACTGGAAAATTACATTTTCGATAGCGCTCTATTTCCACCACACATATGGTCTAATCAGAATCCGTCTATTGCGAGGACCACAAATGCCTGTGAATCCTTTCATTCGAGATTTAATTCTTCTTTTTATTCAACACATCCTTCTATTTTTATTTTTATTGAAAAGTTAAAAGAATTTCAAGTAGACACTTATGTCAAAATAAATAGTTTACATATACCAGCAAAAATCAAAGATACTACTGTTACGGCTAAATGGGCATTTTTGGAGAAAATGATGGATAAACTACGATCCTAACAAATACGTAGGTTAGATTTTATAAAAGCTGTATCTTATCATTCCTATAATAGCAAATAAATCATTGTATACAAGTATATTAACGGTAAAATGTACAAAAATTAGGTACTAGTTGTATTATATTTAGATATTATTACAGTTATAAAGAAATAAAATGCACATTACTTTTATTAAAATAAATAAATTAATTAATTATGGTATTTTATTTATGTCGCAGCTATTTATTTGGTGTCGAATATACCTGTAAGATAAAAACGGGAATTGGGGCTGGTGTCGAAAATTGCCATTAAATTTTAGTCGCTACCTGCTTAGTGTCGAAATTTCCTACGCCCCTTAAACTTATTACGCTAGTGTCATTGGTTTACCAAATTATTACATAATTAATTATATTTTTTCTCTGTCTATGTTATCAAGGCCTGTCGAAAATCTACAAAGATTTGGTAGATATCGATATCGTGTTCCCAAACTTTATTACTTTTCTCTACATACTACAAATTGTATTCTTTACCTTGTACTTTCGCACATGGTCTTTTTACTTAAGCGAATTTACCAACTTCATAGTGTTTTACTGTTTTGCTCGTCAGTTATTTTTCTCTTCAATTTAAATCAATCGGCCCAGTTGCAAAAATTACAAAATCGTGGAATGATAATCATTCTTGGTGGAAGTAGATATACACTTATAGCAACAATGCTTAGAATGCTGCAGTGGGTTTTAGTTCAACAAAAGGTCTTTTACCTTAAAATGGTGTTCATTTATAAAATTCCTAATAATTTGGCTCCTGCTTACTTTTGTGAGTTTATTACATGGAATTGTGATATTCACAATTACCATACTCAAGGTAAGAGCAATTTACACATTGTGAAAACAAAAAGGACACCTTCAAGAAACTCTTTGATGTTTAAGGGTTTTGATCATTTTACTTCTTCTTTAAGTGCCATCTTCGTTCCGAAGCTTGGCGATCACCAGGGCTATACGTATTTTCGAAACTCCTGACCGAAACAATTCGTTGTTGCTACAGCTATACCATTCCCGTAGATTCTTTAGCCAGGAGTTTCGTCTTCTTCCTATGGACCTTTTTCCTGCTATTTTTCCTTGCATAATTATTCAAAGCACTTCATATCTTTCGCCTCTTGTAATGTATCCCAAGTATTGCAGTTTTCGTTTTTTGATCGTAAATATGACTTCCTTTTCTTTATTCATTCTTCTCAAGACCTCGACATTTGTGACTCTCTCGGTTCATGATATTCTCAGGATTCTGCGATACATCCACAGTTCAAATGCCTCTAATTTTTTGGTATCAATCTTTTTCAACGTCCATGACTCCATTCCGTAGAACAGCACAGAAAGTACGTAACATCTCATCAGGCGAAGTTTCATTTCAAGGCTCAAATCTCTTCCGCAGAACACTCTCTTCATTTTAGTGAATATGGATCTGGCTTTTTCTATTCTTATTTTGGTTTCCCGCTGGGCTATCGTTGTCTTCATTTATAAAAGTGCCTAAATATTTGTATTTGCTAACTCGATCGATAATTTTATTGTGTGAATATAAATTTTGAACATTTTGTGTTGATTTCAATATTACCATAAATTTAGTTTTCTTTATATTCAAAGATAGTCCATATTCTTCGCTGCAGTCTGATACCTTATTCACCAATGTCTGTAGCTCTTTAAGTGTTTCTGCGATCAGAACAGTGTCGTCGGCAAATCTCAGATTGTTTAATCTTACACCATTTATTTTAATACCTACGGATTGCTCAGAGAGTGTTCTATTCATTACGTCTTCGGAAGAGAGATTAAACAGGGTTGGTGACAGTATACACCCTTGTCTCACACTTCGCTTTATTTCAATTTTTTCAGTGGTATTATTCTCTACTCTCACTACTGCTTTCTGATTGAAGTACATATTTGCTATTAGCCGGATGTATCGTTTATCTAAATTATTTTCTGTCAGGAGTCTGATTAGGTGATAATGCAGCACTTTATCAAAGGCCTTGTTGTAATCTATGAAACACATGAAGACATCTTGATTTATGTCAAGACATCTTTGAGACATAACGTTCAGTGCAAACAACACCTCATTTTACTAAGCTTCCTCAAACAGTTAAAAGTAGTTCATGTATAAAAATATTTAAAAGCACATTAATGGACCATATTAAAAGCATCAATAGTTTGGTAGTTGTTATATAGTCATGTTTTATGTTATATATTTTTTAATAAGTGTAGGTACTATATTTTAAGTGTAATTGTTATTTTTATCTTATGTATTAATGTTATAAATTGATTAATTTTGTATGTATTAGGGCTTTCGCTATTTTTGAATAAATAAACTTCTTCTTCTTCTGTTATCAGTAAGGCTTATAATATTTAAGACCCTATCCTATTTTTTCTAACTTGTAACGGTATTTATTCCCTATAAAATAGTCCTGACCTGGAAATCTGAACGGAGGCTCTATTTACTTCTAGAACACTTTCCTTGGGAAATGCCGTCATTTCAGAAGAATTTTTGTTACGCTGTAGAATTTAATAATATTATATCCAAAATTTAGAAGCATTATAAAATTAATATTATTTGTGTATATAAAAATAACAAAAAAAATCCAACTCCTTCACTGAACTGTCCTAGCAAAGTTTTGATCTTCGCAGCGATATTTTATATTTTTTTTATAATGTTTGCTCGATTTGGGTAAGAAAATATAACAATAAATCTAAGTTTATAAAGTTGATTCTTGTTAATCTTGTAGGTGATTTATATTTTAATGTAATTGTAGATGTAACTACCTTGGGTTTGGTTTAAGGTTATGATTTATGTTGAGTGTGTAGTACTTGTTAACTCTTGTTTTGGTTGTTGAATTAATTATGGATGTATAAGTCGGTGTACGTACCTAAGTCGTTATGATAGATCTAAGTATTATTTTATTATAGTAAAATTACAGCAGTAACTATAATATTTTTTGTAGCAAAATCTTCTATATTTTTTAATGTTCTACGATTATTATTATTTTTAAAATTTTTCAATATATACATTTTACACAAGAAGTTTTACTTTTATTATTTACTAGAAATCCTTAAATTGTAAATTAAAACTAAAGTAGATAATAAAGAAATAAAAATTATATTAAAACTTAAAACTATTACAGACTACAGACAGTTTTTTATTTTAATTTAAAGATGGGAAGCTTTTAATTAAAGACCCCTTATTAGGTACAATACTAAATGCCATTACATGTGATTATTCTTCGAGAATAAGGTGTAGGATAAAAAAGAGGTTAAGAATGTCGAAAGTGTTTAAGTATTTGATGAAAAATGAAGAGTGAACTACCTAAGAACTACGTTTTTCGGGTACTCTTTATAGATGCACCCCAAAAAATCTACGGCATTTTTAATGTATCTAAACAGGATACTCAGTATTAAATAAAACAAACGTATAGCCAATAACAAGGAACTACGAAGTCTGTATAAAGACATATTGACTTTTTGAAACCGTAACAGCATCATCATTATCATTTAATCTTCACTTGTCTACTACAGAACATAGATCGCTCTAATAATTATCCATTTATTTTGATCTTGTGCGTCTTGCATCCAATTCCTGTGGTAACATTTTAGATCGTCAGTCCAACTTCTGCTTCGGTAGGCATCATATTTTAGTCTTCTTTCCAGTATCCGCTTTATCCATCTGTTACCTGTCATTCGATCTACGTGACCTGCCCAGTTCCACTTCAGTGTTGCTATTCTCTCTACAGCATCAGCTACTACTGATCTTCGTTGTAGCTGGCGGTTTAGGATATTGTCTCGTATTTAAACGCTCAAACGTCCTTTGTGCCACACAGATCTTTTACACTGTTCTCCTTGTCATAGTCAACATTTCCGCTCCGAAAGTCAACACTGGCAAAACACACTGATTAAAAGATTTTCTTTAAAGACCTGTTGGTATGATGGTCTTAAATATTATTTCTTTTATTGTCGTTTTGTTGTTATTGTCAAGCAGTAAAAAAGGAACTAGTTTTTCACATCTGTTGCTTATTTCTTTTCCTTTTTTGGGCACATTAAATAAGTCATTTTTTCTGTTCCGAGGCATAATCTTGTTTCTATAAGCTGTATGGTTTTAAAGTCTGTCAGTAAACTACTCACCTGGCTGTAGACTTCCTCCTCCTTTATCTGGATTCGGGACCGGCAACAGTTCTGTCGAGCTACTTGATCCACCCAACTAAACTGCAGGCGGAGTAAAAAATGTAATCCATCTTCTGTATAATATAATAGAGAAGTTCCCTAAATATTATAGAAACTGTCGCAAACATCTACCTAAACAACAAAATGGAAGTCAGAATAGATGGACAACTTACAGAACCTATAGAGATAGGCAGCGAAATAAGACAAGGGGACTCATGGTTTTCAGTATTGAACAAGTAATAAAAATAAGATACCTGAGAATTACACTGTCCAGCTATGGAGACCTGGTTAAAGAAATGAGAGATCTAGTACAAAGAGCAAATAGACTGGCAGGATGCCTTAATACCACTAAATGGAGAAACACACACATTAACACTGAGATGAAGTCAAGAAATTATAAAGCCAGTGTAAGGCCAATAATGGTATATGCCTTAGAAACAAGACCTGACACAGTTACAACGCAAAGGCTACTGGAAACGGTGGACATGAGAGTATTGAGAAGAATTACAGGAAATACGCTGAGAGATAAGTTACCAATCGGCAGAAGAAATATTTGGAGGACCAAAGAAGAAAAAGAAATAAGTCATGCCTAGATATCACAATCTTCTTCTTTTTTCTTTTTTCTCTTCTCTTATCCATTTTTTTTGGCTAATTTTATCACCCTTTTATTTCATTTATGTAGATGTTTGTATGCTGTATCATTAGATTTTATAAATCGACGTTGTTCTATCAATTTCGAGATGTCTTATGTCATCCAATTATTTTTATTGATGATATTGAAGTTACTTCTATAATAATTATTGTTTGTGGAGATTTAGTTAACTTGGTTTTAAAATTCATTTCATAGTTCCTCTGGATCTTCTAGTTATTCTCCGATGTTCTTTATTTTATTGTTAAATTCTTTTTAATATTGTCTTTTATGCTTATATCGTCAAAGTTAGTAATATCCACAAGGAATCTACGTTCCTGTATTTGGCTGTATACCATATATTAAAAAATTAATTAAAATCCTTTGTAAAAGGTATATAATTAATATACCTTTTACAAAGGATTTTAATAAATTTTTTAGAAGTTAGTTATATTGGTTTTTAGTTTTTGTCGTTGGATTCGTTTTAACCTTAATTTAATATCTGCCACAGGAGGTTGGTAATCAGATCCAACATCTGCTCCGGGAAATGTAGTGAATTTTTGTGGGTTTTCGGAAGTGTCTTAAAAGTAGGTTATCATATATTAACCCTGGGTTTCTTGAAGTCTCAGAAATACAGCCGTCATCAAATGAGGTTTTCCAAGGATATAGTCGTTATTTGAGTAGTTTATACCAGGTGTTTGGAATGACCATGTAAACATTGGCATGTTTACAAAATTCATACAATCTCTAACCTCGATCCTTAGGTTGTCTAAGACCATAAGGAGCTACAGTTTGACCACGTTGACCTTCTCCAATTGTTGCATTAAAGTCGCCTATATTATATAAAATTTCGTGTTCATTGAGCTTCTGTAAGATGTCTACGATTTGATCATACAACTTTTCGACTTTATCGTCATATTTCCCATTTGCAGTCGTGACACATATTGGAAGTATATTGGTTTTGGTTTTATTGGATGAAGTTATAGAAACGTGAATTGTAACAGAAAATCTTATTTTTATTATAAGGAAAAAGAGTTACGATTTGATTTTGATTTGAATTTGATTTCGAAAAATTAGTTTACGGATTTCTTATTTTTATTATTTATTGCAAATACTTACTGATGTTATGAAATAAGCGTAGGAATTAGAATATTGCAGTAGAGAGGTAGCGGTAAAGTTAAAAAGTCTTAATGTTAGAGAAGCTAAATATTATTAAAGTGGATTATGAGGACAGCTAAGATTAAATTTGAAATTAGAATATGGCGTAAGAACATATAAGCTATACACCAATGTGAATTCAACCATAAATAATCAGCCAGTTGAAAGAGTTACGTCCTACAAATATTTAGGGGTTTGCTTCACTGATACTAATGACCAGACAAGAGAAATCAAGAGGCGAATAGAGATAGCGAGACAATCGTTTGTCAAAATGAAAAAGTTCCTATGCAGCCGGGACATAAATATAAACTTAAGAACGAGAAGGTCAAGGTGCTATGTTTTCTCCGTTCTGCTGTACGGCATGGAAGCCTGTACACTGAAAAAGATAAACATCAAAAACATTGAGGCATTCGAGATGTGGTGTTACAGGAGAATGTGGAAAATACCATGGACAGAAATAGTAACAAATCAAGATGTTCTGCTGAAGATGGGGAAGGAATGCGAAGTCATAAAAACCATACAAACGAAAAAACTGGAATATCTGGGCCACATAATGAGAGGAGAAAAGTACTCTCTGCTTAGACTCAAAATCAAAGGAAAAATCTCGGGAAAGAGAAATGTGGGACGTAGAAGGATTTCCTGGTTGCGAAATTTAAGGGAGTGGTATATGTACAGTTCAATACAGTTGTTCAGAGCTGCAGCCAACAAAGTAAAGATTGCTGTGATGGTAGCCAACCTCCGATAGGAGACGGTATTGCAAGAAGAAGTGGGAACATATTTGATCAATTTTTAAAGCATAAACTATAAAGTATATAAAGCGTGCAAGAAGTGGTCAAAAGAATCTGAATTGACAGTTATATATTTCTGTTCTGTGTCTCTCCTATCCAATTAGTTACAATTCTTTTGAGGTTGTCGGTTCATCGAGTTGAGAATTTTGCAGGTTTTACTTGTCTGCCAGTAGCGTTCACTCCCAACTACTCTTTGGCCCAGTTGTCGTCTTTTATTCTTGCAACATGTTCCGTCCATCTGTGTTCGATAATATCTTCCACTTTACAATATTTAAGTGTTCAAATAAATCGGCCAGGTAAGCTAGCGTGAGAAGCCAAGGAGATTTCGAAAATATATTTTTATATTCCGAATAAGCATCTGTCAAATATATCAAAAGTTCTGCTTTTAACTGAAAGCTAAAGAAAGTCTTGGTCCCATTAGTCAAATAGCAATGTATCTCATCCAGTCAATATGGTAATTATAAGTACTTTGCATAGATGTTTCAAACAAACCCTTTTCGTTTCCGTGTAGAACAAAATAAAATATCTTCTGTAGTGCCATATTTTTTCGTTGTACCATACGAATGCTAGAAACTGGAAACAGTTGAAAGTATCTGTAGATGCATCCATCTACATAGAGCGAAGGACATACATTTTGTGATATTTTCAATATTTTATTGTTGAATATCTTGTGCCATAACACTTCTTCTTTGGATAGTATTATTTAAAATGGGCATGGTTTTTATTTTTATTATAATCACTTTCGCCATCCCAACCGGCACACCTTAACTGGCTCCCGAACTCTATAAAGCAATTACTATTTAAGCAATTACTGTAATTTAAAGCAATAAACATTTCTGAATCTAAATCTGAGAAAATAGATTTTCTTCGTATCTATATTAACTATCCGTTAACGATAATTTAGAAATTATTTTGATCTAGATACAACATATTCTTTATCAAATATCAGGTGTAAAAAAAGTTTAGTATGCAAAAACAACAATTTACATTAAATATCATTGCAAAACAATTTTTAAGAGTTAAATCTCCAGATCCAATTTTTAAGTGGCCATCCACTCCAATAAAATCCATTGCCTACCTACCTTAATTTCCAAAAATTTCATCGGGGGCCAATTCACGCAAACCCTTTTATTGGTATAGAGCTTATTACCTGCAAGCGGGAGCCTATTCATGTGCACCCATCTCAAGAGCTGTAGGTAAAATTAAATCTTCAACAAGTGTGTGTGTCTTACAGGTTTTCAATGTGATGCAACTCCATACCTAACTAGTATTGCTTATATATTTATAGAGGTTGATGATGAAAAAATCGCGTCTTTATTGTAAAGAGAATTTTACAGGCTTCTCTTTTACAGGCTTTAACAAAACTTCCTTACAAATATTGCAGTGTGACTTATTCAAAATGACTGTAAAGTCATACTTTATTTTTATTTTCAGATGCAGACGGTTCAAACGATCTTTTTCAAAATTTATCCAAGTTTAATAAAATAGTAAAGATGCAAAAAAAACGTAATACAAATAACTTAGGCACCATTTTACTACAGCAGGATATCGCACCGCTTTTATAAGCCAAATAAGTCGAAGTCGAATTTATAATTCCAGAAAAATCTAAGCACCAATGTAGTTGTGGTAGTCTGTGGTTAAATACGAAAGAAAAACGTAAGAAAAAAGAAATTGTCTAATTACTTATAGATTGCGAAAGTAAACATATTTTTCTCAATTAAATAACTGTACCAAATCTAAGGCGGCGTATTACATCTTCTCCTTGATTTGGCAATGTTATTAAAAAGCGAAGAAACGGGTCTGATAAGACAAAGGAATTGCCAACAAATTTTTTTGTCAAAAGGGGTACTCGATCTAAGAAAGCTTAGGAAACACTGTTCTAGGATATACGTAATTTATTCAATTATTTTCGAGTGGTGATGTATATGATAGTTTAGTAAATTTTGCATGTTCTTTTTGTTTTATTAGTCTTATTATTAAAATTTTCAATAATTGCTAAAGCAATTGTAGAATTAAAATTTGACTCAAATATTTTTAGGCGAGGTTTATCTCATCACATTTATTTATCAGATAATATACTCTTACATCTAATCCCTTATCGCCACCATTGATGTAATATATTACAAAGACGCTGCCTTTGACCATATTCGTACTCTCGTGTAGATAATTTGCATACCAAATTGAGGAGAGCGTAAATAAGCATTAAAGTAAAAAGTTTCAAATCAATATCAAATATCAGATCGTAAATAAGCACGAGAACAATCTCCAATAACACAATTATGCCATTTATTTGAACACCTTTAGCATCGAGAAATATATTGCTGTAATAAATTATATGCTGCATTATTCATCACATTAGCGGATCTTTTGGAAAATTTAAAGGACTTTGTGGTTAGACTTTAAGTTCAGGTAAACAATTAAATATTCCATCTTAAATCAGATGCGTAGATTTAAACAGAACAATTTTTATTGGTCCACAGAAAGTTCTGCTCATTTGTTTTGAATCTTATATAAAACAAAATAGACTACGAGAATAATTGAACCAACATAAGAAGAAAATATTGTTTTATACACTTAAGGTAGTTAGACATTATACCCTAGGTTTATTTTTTAAATTTAAATAGAAACACTACAGGGAAACCATTAATTTAATTGTTTTGTATACGGACATCTAACATTCTTGACTTTTTTTTAATTCATAATTGTCAAAACTTACTTAAAATAAAAATATTAGTGTAGTGTATTTTAGGTACCTCAGGCGCGGTGTTTTCCGTTTTTTTTTTTAATTATTACCCTCTAGATAATCGAATAAATGAAAAAGGCCCAGAAATAACCAAAGAAGAAGTGATTCATGCAGTAAAATCTCAGAAAGATGGAAAAGCCACCGGTCCAGACAATATCAATGTCGAAATACTTAAACTAATTGCAGATAACGAAAGTAAAAGCCTAGATTTAATAACAGCATTATTCAATAAGATATATGACACAGGTAAAATACCAACAGACTGGCTAAAATCAACATTCGTAGCATTACCAAAAAAATCGAATTCCTCACAATGCGATGATTATCGAATATTAAGCTTGATGTCTCATGTCCTTAAAACTTTTCTCAGAATTATCCATACACGAATTTACAAGAAGTGCGAGTTCCAGATGAGTGACACTCAATTCGGATTTCGAAACGGATTGGGAACACGAGAGGCTCTTTTTGCTTTAAATGTGTTAACGCAACGATGCAGAGACATGAATGTAGATGTATATGCACTATCGAAAAGCATTTGACTGCGTTAACCATCAAAAGATGATCGAAATTCTGAGAACAACTGGAGTTGACGAACAAGAGAATCAGCATAGACAACATCAGATATGCTGATGATACCGTCTTAATAGCAAGCAACGCACAAGAACTACAAAATATAATAAATGCGGTAGTTCACCACAGCGAAATGCTCGGTTTACATCTAACGTTTCCAAAACTAAAACTTTAGTATTTTCAAAGACACCAATAAACGTACAGGTGTATGCCAAGGGTCAAATAATAGAACAGGTAAATTCCATAAAATATTTGGGAACAAATATCAATAGTCAGTGTAATCCAAAAAAGACAATCCTATCAAGAATCGAACAAGCAAGGAAAACATTCATGAGCATTAAAACATTTTTTACAAGAACAGACCTTAGTCTACAGATTAGAATCCGAATGATCAGATGTTACGTTTTTTCTGTCTTACTGTATGGCTGTGAAAGTTGGATAATGGACTCTGAAATAGAAAAAAGAATAGATGCCTTTGAGATGTATATATACAGACGAATGTTGAGGATTCCATGGGTACAAAGAGTTACTAATGTTGAGGTACTTCGTCGCATGTATAAACAAAAAGAATTACTAAGAATAATCAAAGAGAGGAAAATGCAATACTTGGGTCATGTGCTGAGAGGCGAAAGATATGAATTACTTCAAGTTATACTGGAAGGAAAAGTACAGGGCAAAAGATCAGTAGGAAGACGCCAGAACTCGTGGCTGAAAGACCTGAGGAGATGGTTCGACCGCTCATCCGCAGAGATCTTTCGCGCAGCAGTTTCCAAAACTACAATTGCCATTTGGATCGCCAACCTTCGAAAGGAGACGGCGCAATGAGAAGAAGAAGAAGGTAAGCCTAAAAAATATTTTACCAAGCCTTTTTTTCTTTTTTTATAAAAATGATTTAAATTAGTTTGAATTTTTTACGAAAAGCTGAAATTAATTACGTGGGGTAGCTATAGAATAGAATAGAAAAATATTCTTTATTGTCACTGAAAATTGTAGAATTTTATGGGCAAAGCTGACAAAAAGTCAGTAAATAGTAACAATTACTAGCAAGAACAACGATATTAAGGGAAATTGGGTAGCACAAGCAGCAGCATAGAATTTTTTTTATCTTATTGGGCAAGTCATCTAACAGATTTAGCAATTTCTGAAAAAACAGTTCCGTGGAAAAGTCAGACCTATAAATGCAAAGAATGTATAGATTAAGATTCTTATTAAAAACCAAGGTAAACACTTCATTGGCTTTATTCAACAAAAAGTTGTATTTTGTTATCGGAGAGAATTAATTATTTGTAGAAAGAATTAGGATAGCACCATAAAATTACAGCGGCGATATATATGGGGCAAAATATACGAAAAGATTCACTGTGTAAATGTGGCATACATATAATAATATAAAGAGATGCCAGTATCAAAGTAATATTAACTTGGAAAATCCTTTTAACTTTCTACTTTATTCTCCAAATGGTTCATTGCTCCTATCAGTCTCTTTACTTAAACTTTACATCTTAACGTTGTTAATTTTTTAATACACTTTTTCATTTTTAATATTGTTTCCTTGTCTATTTTTTTTCTGGTACACTACATTACTGTAGGTTTGCGATCACTACATTACAATTTTCCCTGTTCTGCGTAGTTCTTAGTAACTGTTGAACATTTATACCTGTCCATGCTCTAATGTTGTGAAGCCATGATATTGCTCTTCTGCCTGCGCCTTGACCCCTTCTATCTTTTTTTTAGCAAGTTATATTTATCATATCTCATGTGATCTCGGTATGGTATATATATATATATATATATATATATATATATATATATATATATATATATATATATATATATATATATCATCGTTATTAATCGTTGTGCATAGTTCTAGTTTTCTCTTGTTGTTTAAGTTCTTCTATTCTTTCTGTAATTAGTATGGCATTTTTAGCATATCTGATATTACTAATATATTTTCCGTATTTTTGTGTACCAGTTTAGACATCTACTAATTCTTTTTAGCATTTGTAGAACGCATAGTATAACGTGAAGAGTAGATAAGTAGAGTAGAGTAGATAGAATAAGTACAAGATATTTAATTAACTAGAAAAATATAAACTACTGAGTTGAGTTGAAAAATGTTTTCCCAATAATTTATTATCAATATATTAAACTACAAACTAGAAAACACAAGATTCAAAATGACCGCTATTTGCCTGAATACAGCGCCAAAGTCTGTAAGGCTATTCATCGATCGCTGTACGGACGACATCCAAAGGACATTGTCCATAACTTCTACCAGAGCATGTTTAAATTACTTTTGATTATATTGACCTCTTATAGAGACCATGCCCTCTAAAAATGACTACAATTAGTAGTCAAGTAGATTAAGGTCTGGGCTGACTGATGACCAATGTTCACTACTGATAAATTGAGTATAGCTGTATAGCCACTGTTGAGTAGTTTTCGGATTATGCCTAGGTGAAGAGTCTTGTTGGAATATCCATGGTCTCTTTTGGAACATGTGAGATTTAGAAGCTCCATTGCATTGGTAACATGTTTCGCCCTTTTCACAAAAATGTAAAAAATTGACGCCGTCATAGGACACTCCCCACTAAACCACCACTGAGGCAGAAAAAAAGTCCTCGTTTTATCCTTGGCAATTGCTCGCGAATTTTCTTGGATGACCGTACACAAACTATATCCTTTTGCTTATTAACAGTTTTCTGCAGGCTATTTTTTTTTATTTGTGAAGATTTCTTTGGAAAGCGCTTTACCGTACAACGAGTACAGACGTCCTGATGGTTTTCCTATTTTTGTTTTAATGCAACCATAATGCCTTTTCTTGTTTACTGATTGAAAATCGCAAGACTTAAGTCTTGTTTGATAATGTAACTCATGGTTTTCGGTGCAATATCCAATTCCCGAGCAAAAATTTGTTGTTTTCTGGCAGGATTTTTGTTAATTTTTGACTTAAAAGCGTTAATAACCTGTGGCGCAGAGCCACGCAAGGCCGGGATCTTTTACGATCACTTACTTCTCCCGTATTCAAAAATAATTTAACAGTAAAATAAACAAAAACATACGAGCTCTTTCTATTTCACACTTGTGAAGAGCAATGACAGCAATACATTTTATCTGTCAACTCTATCGTAACAACTCGACTGGAATGGCGTGTTTGTACTGTACTTGTCAACTGTCAACATAACTTTTAGCTGTGTTCCGTTTATCAGCCGCAGAAGCCGCGTTGACACTTGTATCGATATTTACGGCAGGACTAGTATATATTTCACAGTTTCTATACAAGAAAAATGTAAAGAGGTAGAAGATTTGCAAATAAAGCATGAAGATAGAGAACTACACAGAAAGGTTTAAGAAGTATCTGGAATATGGAAACCCAAATACTTATCGATTGTAACAAACAAGAAAAACCAAATGGAATTAGCCTGAAAAACAGAAAGAAACATGGGAGCAATATCTTAAAGATTTAATTGGTGATCAGAGAACAGAAGAACTAATAACATTTTAAACACCTATGTGATAATGCTGTCAGAAAATTAACATACCTCTGCAACATTATATATGAACATGGCACAATACCGCATGGCTGGCTAACATCCACATATATAAACTCGTCCTAAAAAACAAGAAGCAAGGAAACGTGAAGACCATCGAACTGTATCCCTAACGAGATATGCCGCTAAGATTTTTAAGCAAATAATTTATAACCGAATTCACAATAAGTGTGAAGAATACCTGAGTCGTTCTCAATATGGTTTTATAAAGACTTCAGGCACTAGAGAAGCAATTATGGGATTGACACTGATGACAGAAAGGTATCTTAAGGTTCAAAAACGGCTGTGTGTGTGCTTTGTCAATTAGAAAGGCCTTCGACCGACCGCATCAAACACGGAAAATTGATTGAGGTACTAAAGAAGTAGGGTTGGACGGACACGACATAGCTATCATAAGTAATACATACTGGAACCACACAGGAT
Organism: Diabrotica undecimpunctata; assembly: GCF_040954645.1. Lineage (NCBI taxonomy): Eukaryota > Metazoa > Arthropoda > Insecta > Coleoptera > Chrysomelidae > Diabrotica > Diabrotica undecimpunctata. The sequence continues at coordinate 24,850,391 of NC_092805.1, forward strand.
GCGTTCGAACAGAGAACGGAAACACCAAGTACATCAACATAGAACGAGAAGTGCGTCAAGGGTGCATTTTATCCCCCTATTATTTAATGTATACGCCAAACATATAATTAGAGCTTCTCTTGAAGATCGCCCTGAAGGTGCCAGAGCTAATGGTATCATCATTAACAATATAAGATATGCCGATAACACCGTAGTATTAGCAGAAACAGAAGACCAACTAAAAATATTGATGAACATATTATCAGAAGAAAGTCACAGGCTGGGCTTGGACATTCACTTTTTCAAAACCAAAATTTTGATATTCCACAAAAACCCCCATAAACAAGTTACACCTAACATACAAATAAATGGTATCACTCTTCAGAGTTCCCAAAGCTTCATATACCTGGGCAAAAAACTAAATAGTCAACTAGACCACTCAAAAAAAAATAGAAGACGCATTGAAATAGCAAGATCTGGTTTCATGAATATGCGTAAAATGCTCTGTAACTTCAAGCTATCAGTCTCAATAAGATTGAGAACACTAAAGTGTTATGTGTGGTCTCTATTACTATATGACTGTGAGACCTGAACATTAAAACAGTATGACGTCAACAAATTAAATTCATTTGAAATGTGGATATGCCGGCGAATGCTAAGAATAAGCTGGACTAGCAGAACTACGAATGAAGAAGTACTGAGAACAATGAGCACACGCCCTCATCTGGTCAATACTATCAAAATTAGAAAGACGTCATATCTAGGACACATAATGCGCCATAGGGAATTTGAGCAGCTCCAGGTAATATTAGAAGGCAAGATTGAAGGTAAAAGGGGTATAGGACGAAAGAAAAAATCTTGGCTACGAAACATCAGAGATTGGACCCACATAAGAGGAAATGAATTATTTCATTAAGCCCAGAGAGAGAAATTTGCCATATTGATCGCCAACCTCAACAAAGAAGGCACTTAGGAGGAGGATACATCGACACAATTTTCTATAATCTTTTGGAATCTCTTTATTCTTCTTCTTCCTGCTTCCCTTTATGAGCAATTCTGCTTGTTCATTAGCGGATTAATACCTCTATGGAAGGTTGTCACTTCATCTTTTGCTCGGTCGTGCTATACTTCTGACGATTGGTGACTTATCTATTGCTATTTTGACAACACGGGTCTCCTCCATTCTCCTTATGTGATTATTCCATACTTTTTTTCTATTTTGTGTCCATTCATTTATACACTGTACATTACATTTTCAAATTTCTTCACTTCTCTTTCGATCTCTCAGAGTATTTAATGTAATTCTTTTCAGTACTCTCATCTCTAGTAGCCTTTGCGTTGTAGCTGTGTCGGGTCTTGTTTCTGAGGCATATATCATTATGGGTTTTACACTGGCTTTATAAATTCTTGATTTCATCTCAGTGTTAATGTGTCTGTTTCTCCATATAGTGTTATTAAGGCATCCCGTCAGTCTATTTGTTTTTTGCACTTGATCTTTTACTTCTTTGTCCAGCTCTCCATAGCTGGACAGTGTAATTCCTTAGTGAATCTCTTTGTTATGTAACTGATTAAGGTAATGAGCCCTAACTTGTTGCATTTGCAAGAGTTAGCTTTCTTTGGTATAGATAGAAATTTCGATTTAAGCCATTTCTTTGATATTAAGCAAGTTTCACAGATGTTATTAAAAATTGTTTTTATCCAGTAGTTTGGTATATATATTTCTATTTCAATTAGATCACAAACTTTCTTGGCCTTTGTGTATTTTACCTCTTTGCTATTATAGTTTCTTTCATACCTTAATCTTTATTATTAGGGAAATTGTTTTCTAGCTTAAATTGTTTCGTTGTCATCTTACACCTAATAAATGTTTAGTTTAACTTTAAGTATTTTGATTACTTTTGTCCAAGACTTATTATTTAACTCTATAACGATATGACTACCCACCACTGACTCTCCCTTAATTTTTACTATCAAGAGAAACGAAGAAGTTATAAATTACAATGCCTTCCTGACTCGACTAATATGTATCGTTCAAATCGACTAGTTTCTTAAGTTTAAATTCATGTTTTTCCCTTTCGATCATTTGTCGTGTGCCATATGCGGCCAAGTCTGCCGGAGAAAGAAACTATTATTAATCTTGGATCGATTTTTGCAATGGAAATAGCAGTTGTCTCAAAAAACTGTAATTTATATTCGGAAGTATACAGTAAAGAAAAATAGTGTAATGAGTATAACAAATGAGATAATGCAACCATGTAAATAAATGGTATGAAAAAAATTGGAAATTTCTTAAAACATTTATACAAGAATGACAGATATAATAACGTAAAGAAACAACAGTGAAAAAATTTTTAGTGGAGATACAATAAAATTTCTTAAAAGACGTGATGTAAACATGTCAAAATGTCACATAACAAAATATAATTTCTATAGTCTGTAATTAAATTTAAAAATCAATAGGTAGGAAGTATATGTAAATTTCGAAAGAATAAAAAATTAAACGGTCTTGAAATGGTTGTACCTAATTAATTACAACTTTATTTATCTTCCTTTGTATTTAGTAATGTGGTCTTAATCTTGCACCAAAATAATTTACTAAAAGGAGCAGATATTTTTAATCCATTTGGTACATTTTTTGAAATTTTGGCAAATAGAGAAAAACTGCTATACGTTTGACAAGATATTAAACGAAAAACTGATATACCTAGAATGTGGATGAAAAATCATTTAAATATTATATATCTTATAATATTTAAATATAAAATATCTAAATATCTAATCTTAATATCACAGAAAACAAAACGCATTTTGATTGTCTTCACAAAGTGACTGACTTTTGGTAGAAACCAAGTAAAAAGTGACTTCATAAAAATAGTATTTTATTATTAAATGAAAAATATTCTTTAAAAATGAATACGACAATTATGGCATTTTATATGTCATAAAGGTCGCCGTGGTTATCATTATTGCAATCGCAGCAATCAGCTCCTCCGATAACGGCATCATCCTTAGTTTCACCAAGGTTAGCTCGATTGTCATTTTGCTTACCAGAGTCAGAGAGAATTGGTTGTAACCGTATTAGCTTAGGATCGTTGACCCAATTACTACTACTACTTGTCGGTTTATAACGTTCTCAGCCGTTTTCCGACTTCCAATCGCCACTTAGTCCCGTTGTTCCATAGGTCTTCTTCTATGGCTTCTCTCTCTCAGTTCTTTATTTATCCCTTCGCTTTAACATTTTCTCGGTCTACCTCGTTTTCTCTTGCCTTCTGGTTGCCATTTTAATATTTCTTTTGGTATTCGTTGTTCATCCATTCTTTGTATGTGTCCAAACCAGATAAGTTGCTTTGTTGTTAGGTCATCTGTGATTGTTCGTTTGATTCTCATTATTTCTCTAATGCATTCGTTGGTAATCCTTTTTCTTCTAGATCTTCCTGCAGCTCTTCTTAAAAAATCCATTTCCGTCGCTAATGTTCCATCTTGTGAAATAGTAATACCTAGATATTTGTAGTCACAGCAGTGCTTTATCGTGGTGTTATCGTCTAATATGAGATCTTCTTGTTCTACTCCAATGCACAGGTATTCGGTTTTCTTTTTATTTACTTCTAGACCCTATATATCATACTCTTCAATTATTTTCATGCCATATAATTTAAATTGTCATAATCATGAGCCATTATTACTTGATCGTATGCAAAGTTGAGCGTATATACCATAGTGTTGGTGAGCGGTATCCCCATTCTCCTGCATTTTTGTTTCCATCTTTTTAAAGCATATTCGCGGTATATTTTAAATAAACTGGGGAACAGACAAAATCCTTGCTTTAATCCTTTTGATGTTATAAATTCTGTTGTTATTTGTGTCTCTGCTTTTATTTTTGTTATTGCTTGGTTGTATAGCACTTTGAAGGCTTTTAATAATTCTATATTAATATTCGTGCTTTCCATTGATTGCCACAGCTTCTTCAGTGGAACGCTGTCGTAGGCTTTCCGTAGGTCGACGAACAACATATGACTCTCTTGATTCCTTGCCATCTTTTGTTCTATTATCTGGGTTAAGGAGAAAATGTGGTCAATAGTGGATCGACCCGTACGAAATCCTGCTTTTTCTTCTGCTTCATAATCTAAGTATTCTCTCTCGATTCGGTTCTTTAACACCTTTTCATATATTCGACTCATAGATCCGGTTACAGCTATTCCTCGGTAATTTTCACAATTACTTTTATCACCCTTAATATGTATAGTACTGAGGTATGATATCTTCCATTCCGTAGGGATTTCGTATGTGTTTATGCATTCTTGAAATAGTTGTCGAAAACATTCGTACAATTGTACAATTGATACTCCCTTGGTCCTGGGGCTTTGTTTATCTTTAGCTGTTTACACACATTTTTAATTCCCCTGTTGTTAATCTTATTGGCGAGCCGATTATTAAAATTCTATCTTGGTTTTGATTTCTATGTTCTTGCAATTCGACTCTATTCTCTACCAAAAGTCCTTTGAAATACTCTTCCCAGTCTTCCGGTTTTATGCTCTGTATTACTTCTTTATTCTTTTGTTTTGTCAATTTTTCTATCAGTTTCCAACTTTCTGTGCTTCTGGTTCCTCCTAGATAAGTATTTATTCGTTGGCAGTTTCTTTCCAAGACTCGTTCTTCTTCTTAGAGATTTTCCTTCGTACTTCTGCTTGTTTTTCTTTATATTATGTTTTGTCTTCTAATGATTTGGAGCTTAAATATTGTCTTTTACATTTTATTTCTCTCTCTATTTCGTTATCCCACCAGTATGGTTTGTTTACCTTGGGTGTTATGTAGTATCCCATTGCTTCAAATGCTGCTTCGTGTAAACATTTTTTTTATGTTTATATAACTGGTCCATATTCTTAGGGGCGGAAATTTGTAGCTTCTCATCCAATTTGTTTTTGAATAAGTCTTGGGTACTTCCTTCATCTAGGCTTTTGATGTTGTATCTTCGTTCCAGTATCTTTTCTGCCTTATTTATGTCTACATGTGTTTCTCTCTGTTGTCTTCGGATTGGGAAGTGTATTTTTGAACGTAATAAATAGTGATCTCTACCGCATGTTGCGCTTCTCTGGACTCTTACGTCTTGTACTCTCAGTCGGGTTTTTTGTTTTGTTACAATATAATCGATTATTGATTTTATGTTTCGTGTTTCTTGAATCCATGTATAGCTGTGTATCAGTTTATGTGAAAAGTATCCATTTAAGATTCTGAGTTGATTCTGGTTTCATAAATCTATGAATCTTTCACCATTGTTGTTCGTGGTGTCTTCTCCGTATTTTCCTACTATTTCATCCGCATCTTTTCTTCCTACTCTACTGTATCTCCCATTAATATTATCTCCCGTGATTGACTTATTTTCGATATTTCCTCGTGAAGCTGTTAAAACAATGCGTCTTTTACGTTAGCTGCGAAGGAGAAGGTTATACTAATGGAATTCTCGGACAACTAAAACTTCTTCAGAATGTATTAGATTTCCTAAAAGAATAAAATTTATATCACGAAATTGAATATGTTTTTCCCTTTTATGCAAATTATAACATAATGTAAAATTTATTGTAACAGAATTGGCCCAAAGTCAATACTTGCCATTTTGACTTGTACCTCTCAAACTGGCTTTACTTTATCAAAAAATAGGTCTCTTCCTGGAAGTAAAACAAACAATTTTTTTATATTTGTTTATTTATTTGCATTAAGTTATTAAAGAAAAGAAAAAAAAATTGAACTGCTTAAGTTAAAATATAGAAGTCGCATTAATTTCAAATATTAGTTTTTATTTGAGCGCTTTTTCTCTATACCAATCGTGTAGACCATTCACGTTACATAGTCGCTATAGACTAATATATACCAACAAATTGTAGTATATTTTAATAAAACCGTCATAAGCCTATACGAACAAATAAAACAATTCCCTGGCAACGTTTCTTCTTATCACAAAAGCAATAAATTCATAAACTCTCGTCTTAAATATTTATAATTCGATAAAACTGTAGTTTTGGTTCAAAATAAAACAAATATCGTTAGTGTGCATTCGAAAATTACTATATATACGAGCATATAAAGACTTATTATATGTCGAGATAAGATTCTGTAAGTGTGAAATAAAAAATTATGAAATGCAAATAATAAATACCGTGAAATTAATAGGATTATATAGTTATGTACGTCAAATATTTGTTTATGCACCAGCAGAGTTGAATGGTAGATAGTATAGAGATAGAACAAGCGAGTTTACTATGTTATGTGAGAATTAAAGGTTCTTATTCTAGAAAGTTTTTCTTATATATAGAATATTTGACAAAATAAACAGAACTAAACATTAAATTGCATTTATTGATTACTAGTACTAGGGTTATGTATTATTGCCTATGCTGTTTAGCCTTTACTCGGAATTTCTATTCAAGAAAGCCTCGGAAAAGCTTTCTACATTAATAAAAATTACTGAAGAACAAAATGGTGTTAATTATTGTTGTCTCAATACTTATTTTTGCCCGTGTCTCATTTTGTCGTGAAGTGTTAGTTAATTTCCATTAACAGTAGCTTATTTTTAAAATTCTGTCAATTATGTCATTCATGGTCTTTATTCTGTATGTAGATCTTTTTTATTAAGCAAATCGCATCGACAAAGTTGGCTATTAGCTAAACAATTACCTGTTGAGACAGCATTTAGAATGTTAATTGAGGTTAAGAGACTTTTTAGGTTTGGCATATTGCACTGTATACCCAAAATATCTCGTAGTTTGTTGAGTATATTGTTTAATATGCACTTTGGCGTTAATGCTGGACATTTCTTTAATATATGTTTGATTGATAAAGGCATCTCAATAAATAAAGTCAAGATTAATAACCTGTGGTATGCAGATGATACAATAGTGTTATTTACAATACTTTAGAAGGGCTGCAAAACTTAATGAACAAAATAACGGAAACAAATAGAACATATGGACTGGATATAAACACCAGCAAAACCAAGCTTATGATCATCAGCAAGGAAAACATAACTAGAGCAAATTTGTATGTAAAAAAATGAGAATTAAACCTGTCTCACAGTACCACTGCTTGAAAACTATAACCAATGAATCGTGGGACAATACCCAAGAGATTAAATGTCGCATCGGAAAGACAAAAAGTGCATTCTCGACTTTGAGCTCTGTGTTCAAGAGCCATGACCTCACCCTAGAAACAACAATAAGTCTCCTTAAATGTTACATGTACTCAGTGCTTTCGTATGGAGTAGAAACGTAGACATTAAAGGCGAAAACTCTATCGAAACTTCAGGCTTTTGAGCTATGATTATACAGAAGTATCCTGAAGATACCGTGGACAAACAAAGTCACCAATGAAGAAGTAATACGGAGGATGAAGACAACCGCAGATTTGGTTAACATCGTGAAGGGCCGTAAGCTGCAGTACTTAAAACATATAATAAGAAATCAAGGCGGATATAAGCTACTTCAATGCATTTTAAAAGGTGAAATTAGTGTTGCCCAAATGCAAGATCAAGACGAGACTTAGACAGTCTTGGTCTTGGTCTTGCGCCAATACACCTGGTCTTGGTCTTGGTCTTGCAGCAAGAGTCTTGCAAGTCTTGCAGCAAGAGTCTTGCAAGTCTTGCAGTTACCCATTAGCCTATTGCTATTTATTAAAAGTTACTAGGGAAGTTTGAAGCCACGATCTAAGCGATCCGTGCCTATGCTCTAACTAACCCAGCTATCTACCATGCCCCATGAAAGTCAATCAAACATGGTTAAAACACAAAAAAACCAAATTAATGACATAAACTTGACTGTATTTTAAAGAACATTTTCTGTCTAGAAAGGTATTGATGGACCTCCACCATATATGAAATGGAAATCTTAAAAAAGATTGGTACGTGGCAAAAATCCAAATACAGGTATCAAGGGCACATATTCTTTAGGTGACAAGATAACAAACTATAATACACTTATTAAAGCAACATAAATGTTATTAACAATCTTAGCTCTACTTTTATATAAAAAACTAACTTGAAAAAATAAAGAATAGGTAAGAAAGCAATGATAATCAAAAGAAGTTATTTTAAATTAAGGAGATATCTACTTAATAAATACATTAATTTACCAAAATAAAGTATGTAGTAGGAATATTTTTTAGGAACCAGAATTTTGGTTTTTCAGGAAGAAATATTTGTAATTCTTTTTTGTGAAAAGATATTAGATGCTTCAAACCTGAAGTGTTTCTGTTTTTCATTTTCATTTTAACCTTTCTATGTAGGCACAATTCAAATAAAGCAATTTGGGATACATAAATTATTTCGAAAAACTCATCAAATTTGCTTTTAGGTCTTTTATATCTATAATTCCAACGCTCACTACTCCGACTATTTTAAAACTATTTGAATCTTTGTCCCCCATGTCAAATTGTAAACTTGTCAAATGAAGTTTAGTGATGTCGAAAAAGTAATACTATAAATGTCCGTTACTATTCAATACCCTAAGTATCTAATAACAAACCGCGAATTATATCGTTACAATACTTCGTTATTCTAAATATTTCGTTATTTTGTTTACACAGTAAGCTACATTATCTGTTATTAATAAACTTTTGAATATTATCGCGCTCTTTCAGCAAATTTGGTTTAACCGAATGATCTCATCGCACACTCAGCAGAAACAATGTTTAGTCTTAGGCCGATAAGATTTGTTTATTTAAATTCCTCCCAACTAAATTATAATGGAAAAAAAATTGAATTATTAAGTGGGTGTCCGTAATAATAAGTGTTATATTTTTTATAGCTAAGGTGACATATTTTTAAAAAATTTCGATACGATATTACTGTCGACGTATCAATGCAAGATTATTTTATGATTAGAGGGCAGCTATTCTCAAAATCTGGACAATTAATTTCAGAGCGAAGAAGTCGTCTGCTGGAAAAGAATGTACAAAATATTTTATTTTTACGTATTATCTCTGAGCACGTGTCAAATGTGTTGTTTTTAATTAATATTTTGATTGATGATTTTGATGTATGTTTATGGTATTGTTCGTAATGCGCATAAGTCCAGTTTTTTAAATTTTTATTACATATTTTTTTGCGTCTCATAGTATTTAAATTTAAGCATATACACGAACTACAATACTCGCTAAAACGACACTCCGTCCTAACTGCAAGACGCAAGAGTCTCGTAGGCTTAGTCTTGTTCTTGCGTAAATCTTGCACGGTCAGTCTTGGTCTTGGTCTTGCTAAAATTAGGCGGTCTTGGTCTTGGTCTTGGTCTTGCGAAAACGCAAGAACAAGACCAAGACTGCAAGACCAAGACCGATTTTGGGCAACATTAGGTGAAATTAAAGGGAAAAGGGCCCCAGGAAGAAGAAAAATATCCTGGTTTGCTCACCTGAGAGCATGGTATAAAAAGAACTCAACACAGCCATTCTGTATAGCAACCAGTAAAGTCATTATACCCAGAATGATCGCCAATGTTCGAAATGGACAGGCACCCTAACAAGAAGATATTCTGACTTGTTGGTAATGAGGGTCTGGGTTTTATCGATTTTTTACTATCGCGTAGCTTGGCCGATGATACTTTCCACACTCGTAAATATTACACTCTGCACTATCACTAGTTGCAGCTCTCCTTGCAGCGTTGTCTGCCTCTTAATTTTCATGAATTCCAATATATAATGGTATCCAGAAGAATATAAAAATTTTTTTCATCAGTTGAATGGTATGAACTTATTGTTGTATCTTGATGATCAAAGGATTAGATGAGTAGACATATTGAATTGACTGTACGGAACTTAAAGAGTCTGTAAGTATAATTTAATTTTTATTATTGGATGCGTTGTGAGCAAAAGTGGCCTGGTATAGAACGTATAGTTTAGCAGAGTAAATGGAATACTCTGAAGGAAGGCACTGAGGGTTCTTTATTTGCCATAAAGGAATTGAGGACGATTGTTAGGGAATGCACTCTTGAAACGTGTAGTTTAATTAATTAAAGTAGCTTCTTATGCTGTATAGAAAGGTTTAGCCATTTTTGGCTTATTTATAAAGAGATTTGGGAACTTCTCTTTAAAACAGTTTTATATAGTAGAGTTTTTAAGTTAGACCTAATGTTTGCGGCGTATGCTACACTTAAAGAAAGTCTTATGTCTTCTAGGAGCGGTTAACCAACTTCACAATAAATACTTTCGATTGGTGTTGTGCAAAAGCTCCAGATTTTATACATAAAGAGAGATTGTGAAGACTGTCAAGTCTTTTTAGCAGTGTCTTAGTGGATGTGGAATACATAGTAGATCCATAATCTAATTTTGATCTGATTAATGTTCTGTATCACATCAAAAATGTTTGACGATCCACATTCTTTATTGGCCAGAGTGTTTAAAAAATGTAATCGCTTGTGTCGCAACACCTCAACACCTAAGGATTGGAACTTGTAATGTACGAAGTATGTACGAGAGCGGCAAAACTCATAACATTGTAAAAGAGATGAAAAGATTAAAAATTGATATATTGGGAATTAGTGAAACACACTGGCAAAACTCTGGACAATGCGATATACTTGGATATAAAGTTTACTATGCTGGAAACGACACAACACATCACAGAAACGGCACCGCAATAATAGTTGCCCCACGTATTAATTCGGCAGTAAAATCTTTCACTCCCCATTCAGATAGAATAATGCTTTTACAAATTCAAGCAACACCGGTGAATATTAACATATTACAGGTATACGCGCCAACGGCAGATAAATATGAGGCAACCAGCGAAGAATTCTATGAACAACTGGGAAGCCTGATGAAAATGACAAAAAAACATGAAGTAACAATAGTGATGAAAGATTTTAACGCAAAGGTTGGCAGAGGCAAGGTGAATGAGATCGTGGGTAACTTCGGCCTAGGAGAGAGAAACGATAGAGGTGATAGACTTATATGCTTCTGCCAGGAATATATTTTGCTATTAAGTAATACACTCTTCAAGCTCCCCAAACGTCGACTTTACACATGGAAATCCCCTGCTGACTCACATGACAACATCATAAGGAACCAGATAGATTATATAGCAGTACCAACAAGATATAAAAACATCATAAAATCATCAAAAACGTACCCAGGTGCCGATGTGCCTACGGACCACAATCTGTTGGTATGCAGAATGGTCATGAGAGTAAAACGGCTCGAGAAAAGATCTAATTTAAACACAATTGATATTAAGAAACTCACTAACCCAAAAACCAAAATAAAAGTACGAGAACAACTAGGAAAGAAAATAAACGACATTAACGAGAACACGTAGGACCTAATAGAGAGATGGGATAAATCGAGGGAAGCAATCCAAACAACATGCGCGACTCTATTAAAGCGTGACAGACGGAAGAAGAAAGAATGGATGTCTGATGAGATAATGGATATGATGGATGAAAGACGTAAATTCAAGAATAAAAATGAAGAAAAATACCAGCAGATCCACAAAATCATAAGAACAAAAATTCGAGAAGCCAAAGAAAAATGGTTCTCCAACGAATGCAGGGAAATAGAACACTACGAACGAAAATACGACAGTTACAATATGCACAAAAAAATAAAATCAATGACAAACAAGAGGAAATTCAATAAGTCACCCAACAGCATAAAAGATGGCGATGGAAATCTTATTTCGGAGCCATCAACGATCTTAGAAACATGGAAATTATACATAGAAAAATTATTTGCATCTGACGGGACTGATGATCACCTATATGGAGAAGGAGAAACAGGACCTTCAATCCTTAAATCGAAGATAGAAGATGCCATTGCAGCACTAAAAAACAATAAGTCAGCAGGTCCGGACAATGTACCCTGCGAAATATTAAAGATCCTATGTAAATCAGACAAACAGTTCCTTGATAATCTAGTTGAACTTTTTAACAACATATATAATAGAGGTAAAATGCCGGAGAACTGGCTGCAGTCAACATTTATTACAATCCCGAAGAAACCAAATGCCCAGATCTGTGATGACTACCGGCTTATAAGCTTGATTAATCATGTCACTAAAGCGTTCACTAAGATCATTCATAGAAGAATATATGATAAATGTGTCAAATATTGATAGATCGCAGTTTGGCTTTCGGAAAGCACTTGGAACTAGAGAAGCAATTTTCGCTCTCCAGGTGCTTATACAGCGGTGTAGAGACGTTGATAAGGACGTGTATTTGTGCTTTGTGGATTTTAGAAAAGCATTTGACAATGTCAATCATGAACAGTTGATAGATATTCTGCGAAAGACAGGTATTGACGACAAGGACATTCGAATTGTGGCAAACCTATACTGGGGTCAAACAGCAAGAGCAAAAATTGGCAACGAACTCACTAAAAGTGTGCAGATCAAAAGAGGTGTCCGTCAGGGTTGTATATTATCCCCACTCCTATTCAATATTTATTCCGAAGAAATATTTAATAAATGTATGGAAAATGCAAATGAGGGCATAAAAATAAACGGCGAGTTAACGAACAATATAAGATATGCCGACGACACGGTGATCCTTGCCAGTACCATAGACGAATTACAGCAGGTAATGGAAAGAGTTTATTCAGTTAGTGTGGAATACGGCCTGAGCCTCAACTTCAAGAAGACAAAGTGGATCCTGATAAGCAGGAAGCAACAGCCTGCTCGACAGTTACGGATAAGTAACACACTAATTGATCATGTAGAATATTATGTGTACCTTGACACCAACGTAAATGCAAAATGGGAACAGGCCACAGAAATTAAGGCGAGAATAGAACGAGCTAGAGCAGCATTTAGCAATATGAAAAAGCTCCTCATAAGCAGGGATTTGTCTCTTCCCCTAAAACTACGTCCAGTTAAATGCTACATTTTTCCGATCTTACTGTATGGTGTGGAGGCCTAGACGCTGACGGAGACGCTCACGAGAAAACTAGAAGCAATTGAAATGTGGGTGTACCGACGCATTCTTCGTATATCCTGGACCGAACATGTCACCAACACAGAGGTAATCCAAAGAATCGGAAAGGAGAAAGAAATCGTGAATACAATTAAACAAAGAAAGCTTGAATATCTAGGCCACATATTGAGACACGATAAGTACCGTCTACTGCAATTGATTGTCCAGGGAAAAATAGACAGTAAGCGAGGGACAGGCAGGAGAAGTGGCTCCAAAATCTGAGGAAGTGGTTCGGGCTCACATCGGTCGAACTATTCAGAAGCGCCGCAAATAAGATCAGAATTGCCATGTTAATAGCCAACGTTCGCAACGGACAGGGCACTTGAAGAAGAAGAAGAATCGCTTGTGACAAGATAAGATCAAATTTGTTGTATGAAGTTTTCAGCTTAAAGTTTCTTCGAATGTTATGCCCAAGAACTGTATTGATGTTACACATTTTAGGTTCTCACCACATAGTCTTAAGTTGGGGGGTGTTTGTAACATTTTTTTTAGAAAACAGGATGAAACGAGTTTTTTCAGTGGAAAAACAGAAATTTGTTTCTTGTGACCAGAGTTCTAAATGTGGTCATCTAAATAACTGCTAGATATTTACTCCTTAGTGCAGATGCTTCAGAAATGTCACTTTCCAAATCTATGATATTATCTCTAGTTGAACTTTGCTCTCTAAAGCCACTTTGTTCTGGAATAATTAAATCTTGTCTCTCTAGATACCATCTTAATATAATTAATATTAATAATTTTTTCTAGTAACTTACACATGGCGTATATTAGAGATATCGCTTGGTATGAATCGGTCGGTATCTTGTAGATTTTGATTATTATATATTGTCTAATTTGTGTATTTCACATCACGCAATTTAGTTGTTTTGTCACCTGCTGACCTTGCCAATTGGTTTATTAATTCTAGTCTGCCTTCTTTTTAATTTAAAACATATTTTTTTAAACAGGCAATAAAAATACAGTGTTGAAGTAATCTTTTTAAATTTTATGAAGGCCATACGTGCTTGGTCTTCCTCGGCCAAGCACGTATTCTCACATTTCTCATGTCTTCATCGACTTCTTCTTTGACCAATGGATCTATCAAAAATCTATCAATTTTTTAAGCTCGATCATTCTGTTTCATCCGCATTTTATGCCCCATCTACCTCAAAAGTCATATCTTTGATACAAGGGAGTGTCCATACAAAGAGCTCTGCTTATTATATCTGAATGGCTATTGTAACCTATGCGAGTGCAGACTCGACAAAAATGAGAATTCTTTTTAAATGCCCATTCATCATCATAAGTGGCTCGACAATCCGTTGTGGATCTTGGCCTGCTCACAAAGAAGTCGCCACTCCTGTCGATTCCTGGCAACTTCCCTCCATCTTCTAACCCCTAGAATCTGTAGGTCTTCTTCCACATCATCAATCCATCTCATTCGTGGTCGTCCTCTGCTTCTTGTGCCCTCTGGTTGTGAAAATGTTAATCTCTTCGTGTATTCGTGATCTGACATCCTAGCAATGTGTCCAGCCCATCTAAGTCTCTGCACTTTAACAAACTTCACAATATCTGGATCGGTGTATAACTGATACAGTTCAAAGTTGTATCTTCGACGCCATAGCCCATTTTCATTTACGGCCCCAAAAATCTTTCTAAGAATTTTTCTCTCAAAAATACCAAGAAGTCTTTTATCATTTTGAGATAAGATCCACGTTTCAGCCCCATATATCAAAACTGGTCTTATTAAGGTCCTGTATATATTAAGCTTTAGTGCACGTTTTATATTTTTATTTTTTAAATGTCTCCGGAGGCCGTGAACAGTTCTGTTTGCTATTGCTATGCGTCTTTTTATTTCGTCGCTTGTCGTGTTTGTTGCGTTTACTAGCGATCCAAGATATGTAAATTCTTTGACTTGCTCAAAGGTATGGTTGTTAATTTGAATTATTTCTTGGATATTTCGAGGGTTTTTAGAAACCAACATATATTTGGTTTTTTCCTCGTTTACCACAAGTCCTAATTCACTTGCTGCGTCCGCAAGCCTTGTAAAACACTGCACCATGTCTCTCATGCTTCTGCCCACTATAACTATATCGTCAGCGAATGCGAGAATTTGCGTCGATCTATTAAAAATAGTTCCATTCATTCTAATATTTAATTGTCTGATTGCCTTTTCCAAGGCAATATTAAAGAGCAGACACGCCAACGCGTCCCCCTGTCTTAGACCATTATTAATGTCAAAGAACGTAGAGTTTTCTCCTTCAATTCTAACGCATGAGCTTACGTTTTGCATTGTTAGGTGGGTCAACTTAACTAACTTAGGTGGGATCCCAAAGTCTATCATTGCATTATATAATGCAGTTCTTTTCACACTGTCATAGGCTGCTTTGAAGTCAACGAAGAGATGGTGTGTTTCTATGTTATATTCTAGTGACTTTTCTAGAATCTGCCTATGTGCTTGAATTTGATGTGTAGTTGACTTTCCAGCAGTAAATCCGCATTGATATTGACCAACAATATCCTTTGTAAAATGTTTAAGTCTTTCAGATAATACATTGCCGAAGATCTTATACGCAGATGCTAACAGAGTAATGCCTCTATAGTTCTTACACTCCAGTTGATCCCCCTTTTTATGCAATGGACATATTATTCCCTTCAGCCACTCTTCTGGTACCCGTTCATTCTGCCATATAAGTACTATTAGTTTATGGATTGCTGCAAAAAGTTGATCACCACCTTTTTTATACATTTCCGAACAGATGTCATCGATTCCTGGGGCTTTATTGTCTTTGAGTTTTAGGATCGCATCTGACACTTCTCTTCTTGTTGGGTCTTCACTGTGTAGTTGACGTTGTATATTTTGTTCATTTTCTATATTGTACTCTCCTTCAATATCGTTTATATTTAGATGTTCGCTGAAATGTTGTGCCCATCTGTTAAGAACTGAGTTTTTATCATGTAGAATTTCACCGTTAGTGTCTTTACAAATTTTTAATCGTGGTTTAAATTCTCGACGGCTAATATTTAAGGATTTGTAGTATTTCCTCGTTTCATTTTTATCGAATAAACTTTGTATCTCACTGAGAGTGTTCTGTTCGTATTCCCTCTTCTTACGTCGATGGATACGTTTTTCCTCTCTTCTAAGACGTCTATACTCTTCTTTTTTTCTCCGTGTACAACCTGCGTCAATGGTTTTTTGATATGCTGCGTTCTTTCTATTTGTGGCCATTTCGCACTCATGATCAAACCAATGATTTCTTTTTTCTGATTTGGTTTTGCCCAATATTTCAACGGATTTCTGTAACACAATATCTCGTATATTTGCCCATAGTTGGTTAATATCTTCTTCTTCTTCTAAGTTTTTTGTCCTTATTTGGTCTTCTATTTGCTGTCTGTATACATTTGCAATGTCGGGATCTTTTAGTTTATTAATGTCGATTTTTTCTCTCCTTCTTCCCATCTCCTTTTTTAAATTGGATATTCTCTCCTTAAATCGTGTTTTAACTAGATAATGATCACTATCTATGTTTGCTCCTCTAAAAGACCTAACATCTAATAAGTTAGAGCAGTGTCTTGCATCGATGATTATATGATCTATTTGGTTAATCGTTTCATTATCAGGAGATTTCCAAGTTCCCTTATGTATATCTTTATGGGGAAATCTTGTCCCAGCTATAACCATGTTCTTAGACATCGCAAAGTTTATGATTCTGAGACCGTTATCATTAGATTCTACGTGTAGGCTCTCTTTTCCGATGGTGGGCGAAAATATATTCTCTCTTCCGACTTTGGCATTAAAGTCTCCTGCTATTATTTTGATGTCATTTTTTGGGCACTGATCGTACTCTCGGTCTAGTGCCTCATAGAACATGTCTTTTTCATTATCCTCTTTTTCTTCCGTTGGAGCATGGATGCTAATAATGCTTATATTAGCGAACTTCTCTTTAAGTCTTATTCGACATATCCTATGATCAATAGCTTTGAAATCGATTACACTATGTTTGACCTTGCTGCTTACAATAAATCCGGTACCAAATTCGTGTCGGGTAGGATGTCCACTGTAGTAAATATTGCAGTTATTTTTTTCCAGGATGCCTGAACTAATCCACCTCATTTCCTGTAAAGCAATGATATCTGCTTTGGCATTATTCATTTCTTGTATGAGCAGAGCAGTGGCTCCAGGCTGATAAAGGCTTCTTACGTTCCAGGTGCAAATCTTTAAATCATTATCCTTATTTCGTTTGCGAGTTCGTCGTAGGTTAGACAGTCCGGTTTCCTTCTTTGTAGCTCTCATAACAAAAGGTTTTTTACAGGGTTGGGTAGTTAACCCAACGCCAAACCCCCTTTTCGGAGGGCCATTTCACCCGCTCTCGTCAGTTCCCGACCCAACTTTCCACCCGGGTTGGATACCGGATCTCCAGTTGGGTTGCTCGGTTTACAGGGGATACCAGCATGAAGGTGAGAGTCGGATTTGAGTAGAAGAGGCTAATTGGAGTAAACTGGATTCAACTCCATGTTTTCGCATTCTACCCCTTTATTCTACCCCTTTAAATGCCCATTACCGGTTGCATTTAAACTCACGACGCCTGAGATTTCACACTCAAGTAAGTGAACGTTCGTACCACTGGGCTACTGAAGTGTGTAAATAAATTTGTAAATATATTAAATCTGTAAATACAAATAACGACAAATTAGAGGCTTTACAAACAATTACATCGTCTATATTCTATAACATGCTTTATAAGAAAAAAAATTCTTTGTATAAAACTCCTCCAGGTGTTAGATCAGGAACGGAATTTTTTGCGTTTTTTATTCTAGTCAAGGCGATTTAGCCGAACCAATAACGTAATGTGCAATTTAATTTATATTTTGATGCAAATGAGCTCTCACGTATCACCCTTTTCTGCTAGTCTAAAAAAAATAATACCGGAGGGTGAATAGTATGATTGAGTTACCGATATTTCTTCTAAGAAGAACGTTATAAGTTAAAAGAATGACATTAAAAGCTACGTCAAATACTTACGTTACTACAAAAAACTGTATAAATATCAAAGGATAAGCAATACTGTTTAACAGCGTAATTTATTAGCTTTGCGAATCTGTGAATACATTAAAAAATATAGTTTCATATTAGACTAGGGGGATCTGTTTTGAGGTGGATGTGAGAGGTGGCGTTCTGATTTTCGCAGAAACAGTTGTGTGCAAACTTCAGTAATAATAACTGACCTATCTTCCCTCTCAAATAGGTTGGGAATATTAATAACAAAATTGAAGTATTTAAAAATTACTAAAAACTTTTTCTTTCCTTAAGGGGGTGTGCAGCCCTAAATTCCTCCAAACTTTTGAGTACGTTCAAATCAAATAAATTTTGTGGCATCATTAGTTTAAGACGTTATTTTTAAAACTTTTTTGCTTCTTATCACTTTTTCGAAAAACTAGTTTTTTTCTAGTTAGCGATAAAATTACAATAATTAGTTTCTACGGATACAATAATTACAAACAGTTCCATCAATAATAGTCAATATTGCCGTAAAGACAAATTTAATACTAAAACTTCAAGGATTTGTTTCAAACACTTCAAGCCGGAAGACTTTAACAGAAATTTGCAGCATGAATTGCTGCAATATGAATCAAAGAAAGACCCAAGCTGAAGGGTGATGCGATTCCTTCTCTTCATCTACCACAATCAAAAAGCTTATCCATAAATCAACTTAAAAGGCAGTAAAGGTCTTCCAAAAGGGAGTCAAAGAGGATTGTGAAACAGATAATTACACAATCTAGGTAAACATTATTTTATTCTACATATTTTGGAAGAAACACTTTTAAGTATTATGACATAAAAGTAATATCTTAACATTTATTTTTTAGTTCTACAGCTGGAGAATCAGGTGTGGACTCGGTGTGTTAAGAACTAAAAATTGTTTTATCTCAAATTATAAATTCAGACGGGTATGTAAAATGTTCTAAATATGCTGTGATCAGTCGTCGGAATGAAAACATAATATCCTTAACTTTATGCAATATGTATAGTAGATTAAAAATATGATTTTGGTTTTTAGATTAAATACAGATATGGAACCTGCACAAGATCTTGAACTTCAAAAGTTACTTGTCGAGAACAAAACCTTACTTCAACAGGTTAATGAATTAACAGAAATGAAGTCAGGAGTAGATATTTACCAAAAGACAGCTAAAAAGACTGCAAAGTTCGAACAGTATGGACTACTGAGCAAGTCTCCCAAGGTATTGCCATACATGCAGCTGGACCAAGAGCATATAAATTATTGCTGAAAAAAGGTTATCCATATCCTGCTGTTTCAACCCTTCGCTCAAGGACCAAAAAATGAAGGTTCTTTATCTAAAGCTGGCAATACAGAAGCTGATAAGGTCATTGATGGACCCATTAATAACTTGGGAGAAGTTTTGTTAAGTAAAACATATTTCTCAAATTTATCCTGCGAAGCAGAAAAAGAAGAAGTGGATGCAGACATGAAAGAACTAGACCAACTACATTATGATACACTGGAATATGTCAGTGGGTATATATGTAAAAAATTAGATCTGCCTGAAACTACGGATACTTCCAATTACACGTGGATTGATCAAGTATTCGAAGGCGGTCTAACGAAATAACCAGAAGAATTGGTGGCAACAATTCATGAACTTAATATTATTTTTAATAATTTCAATGGATCTGAACATCAATTAAAATAAGGCAAAAATTATTTACAACGACTAATTGACTTATCGGAGAACATTGAATGTGACTATAAAATCGAATATCTTTTCTTGCGGTATCGAGTGTATTTCAGAATTAAGAAATTAAACCTAAAACTTAAAGAAGAGAGAAGAAATAAAAGAAAATTAATAAAAATTGTAACTTAAAACCGTGTGTTTGATTTGTTTTTCGATTTTAGTGCAGATAATTAATGATCAATTATTTTCTTCTGTTTACGTTTAGACGAAGACTTTTTTCCTCCTCGACTCTGGCGCCAAATAAGACAATACAATCAAAAGCTAGCTCGTAAAATTTACGAAGATTACCTTTCTAGGATTAAAAAGCGAAAAACACAAAAAAACTCACAAATTTATTTTACAGATTTATTTTTTTTTTCACCGTAATATTATTTTTTTTAATCAAAATAATAAAACACCTATATTTCAATAAATCCGAAATAGTTCAATAGAAACTCTATTAATCCATTAAAATGACTTTTTATTGCCAATTAAAAATTAATTGTGTTCTGATTGCTAACGTTCTTACGGGGAATATTTAAAATCACTCTCATTGTGACGTAATGCGCGAACTCATGCCAATTTCTCTCTCGGGAGTATCATACCTGTTATTCTTTGTAATATGGTTGTATCCTACATTTGTTGAAGAACAAGGAATTAAACTTTATTTTCATAAAAACAACTTACTTATGACTACACGACTCCTAATTGACTACATAGATTGTTTAATTTTTGATTAAAGTACTAGTATCTTAAAAAATCTGATAACGAGAAAGACAATGGACTTAAATTATCAATGCAACTCATACTCAATTCGTATTAGCATTGAACAGACGAAATTAATGTCGAAGACAACCATCTGGACAAGTTTACATTATTCTGTCATTAATCGATTACCAGACCACACACGGAGAGTGATGAGAAATATTAAAGGATTTATTAATTTTCTTAGAATTTTGATTTATATGGTAATTACACAGCAGAGTTATAACATTATTAAAATAAAGAAAAAACCAACCTGAATAATTTTAGAGTATGTATGAAGAAAAAACTTTTAATCTGGCTAAACAAAATACCAAAGATTATAATTTAACAATTGCAATAAACTTGACAACTTACCGACAAATATATAAAACAAATAGATACAGATAATTAATATTTATAAACATAAGGATCTAACGGCTCTACTGCAAGTAAAGTTGGTTTAAGAAATTGTAACTATTTTATTTTTAATTTTCAAATTACGTTATAATATGGGATAAACAGTCTTTAATAGGTAAAATCCATCCATTTCGCATCCAGAAATATTGTTTGTATTCGTCCAGATCCAACCAAATTAGCCAAAGATGCTACATAACTTATCTTATATGTTTTTAATTCATTTTTCACTAATCCAATTCTAGACGAAGTTTTGCTACGTACCAGTGGCGGCTCGTATCACTTTAAGAAGGTAGTGCCAGAATTCGGCAACTGCCTAAATTTTTAGTGACAGTTTCATGATATTGTCAAAAAAGGTATAAAATAGAAATAAAAAAAATAGGCGTAGATACTTTTATGTTATATATGTATCTACTATTTCTGGGGTGCCAAGAAAGCATACTTAAAGCACGTTCGTCTAAAAGTCGTTCTTTCTTTATGGTATTTCTAAGGAATATTTTTTAAATCGTTTTAGCATCGAAAAACAACGTTCTGCTTCATATGTTGACATAGGAATGGTAATTAATTTACTCAAGTTTTATAGTTTCTTCAAATGTACATTTTAAACCTTCATCATTTAATAAAACTAATAGCGGAACAGCCCCAGAGGTAGTACTTAATTCGTCTCGCTAATACAGTACTTGTAATTCAGTTTTAAGCCGAGCTTTGTTTAAAAATAAAAATTATCTGCATGTTTCATTAAGAAATGATTTGGGAAACTGATATTCATAAGTAGAAATTTCTTCGACATAAATAAATTAGAATTGTTTTGAAGCTACTTTCTTGTGGCATTTTAAAGTAATTACTATTTAAATGGGAATAAGCCACAATTAAAGGTTAAATTACGTTAATTGACGTTTCAATTTCCACTTCGGAAATCGTTCTCAAAATACAAACATTAGTAAATTAACGTAATTTAACCTTTAATTGTGGCTTATTCCCATTTAAATAGTGAATTAGAAGCAACTAAGTGTCTGGAGAAGGTAAAACTTGTGTTTATTTGTAACAAAACTGCATCGCATATCTCTAAACTTTCCCGTTTTCTGTTGGGCCTGTCCTCTTCAATTCGCTCCTTTTTTTATTGGTTCATTATTATCGTTATCCGTTTCTCTCTGTAACGTGTTAATTTATTTTTGAATGTTATTAATAATGACGTCCATTTGCTCCCTTATACCTTGAATTTCTGCTTCAAAATTCTTCAAATCTTTTTCCATTTTAACAGAATCAGTGCATACTTTTTGCAATTATTATTGAAAAATAATTTCAACGTCAGGCATTATGGCATTAAAAATAAATAACCAAAATACAAAAACTTTATCCTGGAGCTTTAATTTATAACCATTTACTTGATTAATGGATGGCAAATCACGTGAATTACTTTGTATAATGTCCATAACTACAATGAGGCCTGTTCTATTTTCATGAACAGTATGAACATCGCGTGATTGAAAATTCCAACGTGTGTGGGAAGATTTTGGCAACCTGCGATTAACCACCTCATCCAAAATTTTTGTCCTTTGAGAGGTACAAAAGAATGAGCACAAATCAAAAAAATTAGCAAACAATATCCTAGCTTGCTTATCGATAGAGCATAATTAAATTTATTTGGTGTGAATAGCAATGAACGTAATTTACAAGAGGATATGTCTCCTTAATAATTTTTTGCACACCATTTAATCCACCACTTACAACAGATGCGTCATCACAAGCAATTAATTTATTCGGAGTATGTTTTAACGAGGGATTTAAAACATTTAAAATGCATTCAGCGATGGACATTAGCATTATGTCCGTCCAGCACATAAAATCTCCAAAAGCTCTCAACTGGTCCACCTTTATACAAATATCGGAAAACTATAACTAATTGAAATTTACTAGCAACATCTGTCGTTTCGTCGGCAATCACTGCAAAATAAGGAGAATTTTCAATTTCTTTCTTACTTCCCCGTGGTAAACATCCAAAAATGCACTCAAGTGGTTCATTTTGGGTTGGTTTTGAGGTACCTTTAAAATATTTGAAACTTTGAATATGAACCTTTAAGTCGTTGTCCAATTCGGCGCTACAATTGACCAGCTCCTTAAATATGTCTCTGTTTTCTAAATTTTTGGTTTCGTCGTGACCTCTAAGAGTTAACTTAAAAGATCCACAAAAGGCTCCACCTTATACAATTTATGATTTGATTCAAGATATATTGAATCTTATCCGCCTCTCCATTGTGTTTAATTAGAGAATCACGATAAGCTAAATTTAATTGGGTTTTTATATTAAACTTACCAAGCATTGAAAAGCTAAAACCATTATTTATGTGCACTTTAGATTTTTCATGGGATTTCATTTTCTCCCATATATGAACAAGATCATCGATGCCTTTGTTTGACTCGTCTCGTCATCTCCAAACAAAACGCATACAAAACAAAACAGTTCATTAGTTTGTTCGCAACCACATAACCAGCTATTTTTATGATAAATAGTTTTAATAAACTTACGACAGCGAAGTTTCTGTCCACTTCCACTTTGTTTTTAATTTTTAAAACAAACGGGTAAAGGCCGACCGAGTTCTTTAGTTTGTAGTTTTTTTTTCTAACGAAAAACCACCAAAAGAGTTTTTTAAGATATTAATTTCATTACTTGTCAATAAATAAATCAAACTTAAGAAATATTTTAGATAATAAACACAATAGTAGGCGAAGGCGTAAATAAACTCGAAATAGAAAAGATCTTCTAAAACTTCCATCTCGAGATCTCGTGTCTGGCTCAAGTCGTCTCATTTAAATGTATTACTAAATATATATTATAGCTCTATCTCTTTCACTAACATAGGATGCTCGTAAAATTTTTCTCTTTTCATAGGAGCTACTATGATATTGGCACCAGCAGATTATCCGGTCCGCAGTAGGTTGCTAGCATCGGTTGTGATAATTGTATAAGACAGAGGTGAATAGGAGTAATTTGTTGTCGAAGGATCGTAACCTTACAGAGTAAATAAGAAGTTATCATTTAACAGACCTTAACATCTATCTATGGTAAATGCTCACAACCAAATACGATTCCGGAGTAAGTTCCCCAATCGGATCTCCGGGGGGGGGAGGGGGACAGTTATGAGTACCTATGAAAAGGAAAAAGCAGCAAAACCACAATATTCAAAAATTTGCACAAGGAGTGAAAAAATAGACAATGCCATTCAGGAAATGGAAAGAATGACCATTGACATAATAGGAATAAGCGAGATGAGATGGCCCGGAACAGGAAGCATTGACAAAAAAGATCACAGAATATTCTACTCAGGGTCACTAGATGCAAAACTAGAGCATGGAGTTGGTGTGATAATAACGAGAAAAATTAGTAGATGTATTTTAAATTTTGTCCCAGTGTCCAACAGAGTAATACTACTGCAAATAAGAGCCAATCCAGTGAATGTAAACATAATACAAATATACGCTCCCACTGCTGATAAAGACGACGAGGAAGTAGAGACTCTCTACCAAAGCATAGAGGATATATTAGAACGAATACCTAAATACGAAGTCAGCATCATAATGGGGGATTTTAATGCAAAACTTGGGGCCGAACGGAAAACGTCTCTAATCGGACCTTTTGGGTTAGGACAAAGAAATGAAAGAGGTGACAGACTAGAAATATTCGCAGAAGATAACAAGATAGTGGTTCTAAACACATTTTATTAACTACCACCGAGAAGATTGTATATATGGAAGGCACCAGCAGATAAACCCCATAACGTAATTAGAAACCAGATAGATTATATATTGGTAAATAGAAGATTCAGAAACAGTTTTAAATCTGTCAAAACATATCCAGGAGCGGACATTGAATCTGACCACATACCTTTAGTGGGAGTCATGGATGTGAGACTGAAGACAATTAAGAAAAAGTCTAGACCTTACTACGACATGACAGCCCTGCAACATCCGGAAGTTAAAAAGCAAGTGGGGGAATATATTAACAACCAAGTTAAACAACTAAAAGAAGAAAATAACATCCAACGAGAAATCAATCAATTCGAAGAATAATTAAGAAAACTAAACAAGATCTGCTAAAACCAAACAAAGAAACAAAGAAGAAATCTTGGATGACTCCAGAAATCCTTCACTTAATGGAACGCAGAAGGTTAATTAAAGGAAATAAAGATGAATATAAAAAAATGCAGGCTTACATCAGAAGAAAAATAAGAGAAGCTAAAGAAAAAGAAGCTGTAGAGAAATGTAAAGAAATAGAAAGACTACAAGCCAAGCATGACAATTTTAATGTACACAAAAATGTAAAAGAAATAACGGGTACTTCTAAAAAGCGAACACAAATGAAACTCATAGACACCAATGGAAAATTAATCATTGACATCCAAGAGATGAAAGACAAATGGAGAATATATTTGGAGACACTTTTTCAAGATCAAAGAACGGATTATAGGCATCCATTTTCAGAGAAGATGACGGGCCCGGACATACTTAAATCCGAGGTAGAAGAAGCAATAAAACGGATGAAAAGCAGGAAAGCTGTAGAGCCTAATAATATTGAAGCTGAATTTTTAAAACTCTTGGAGGAAGAAGGAATAAATTGGATCAGAGCTGTCTTCAATAAAATATACAATACAGGAATCATCCCTGATAAATGGCTAGAATCAGAATTCATAGCGATACCTAAAAAACAGGGGGCTAAAAAGTGCGAAGAATATCGAACAATCAGCCTAATGAGCCACATGTTGAAACTGTTTCTTAGAGTCATCCATGGAAGAGTTTATAAGAAGTGCGAGGAACAAATATCGGACAGACAGTTCGGCTTCATTAACGCAGTGGGTACCAGAGAGGCACTTTTCGGAGTACAGGTACTGATTCAAAGATGCGGGACGTTAACTGCGACGTATACGCGTGCTTGATCGACTATGAAAAGGCATTTGACAGAGTTCAACATCAAAAGATGATAAACATTTTAAAAGAAGCAGACCTGGATGACAAAGACCTCAGAATAATTTCAGAACTCTACTGGAATCAGACCGCATACATGAAAATTAACGGAGAAGAAACAGATCACATAAAAATACTACGTGGAGTTAGACAGGGATGTATCCTATCGCCGTTGATATTTAATATGTACTCACGATGTAACACCATGGTGATAGCAGATAGTTTAGAGGGACTTCAGAGGCTAATGGACAGAATAAACGAGTACAGTTAACAGTACGGACCAAACATTAATACCCACAAAACGAAACAAATGATTATCAGCAAGGAGAATATAAATGGGGCTCATCTATACATTAATGGGACGCAGATAGAGCGAGTAAAACAGTATTGCTACCTGGGAACTATTATAAACGAACAGTGGAGCAATGTACAGGAAATAAAGTGCCGCATAGGAAAGGCAAGAACGGTCTTGAACAAAATGAGCGCCATCTTCAAAAGTCACAACATATCCCTAGATACAAAAATGAGACATTTGAGATGCTATGTTTTCTCTGTGTTGTTGTACGGGGCGGAGGCATGGACGCTTACAGACACCACTATTAAAAAACTTGAAGCATTTGAGATGTGGCTTTATAGAAGAATGCTGAGAATATCATGGACAGCAAGGATCACGAACAAGGAAGTTCTAGAAAAAATGAAGAAGGAACCAGAGATTGTGTTTACGATCAAACGCATAAAATTGCAATATCTGGGATACGTTATGAGAAATCAGCACCGTTACTCCCTGCTGCAGTCTATTTTGCAAAGTAAAGTCAAAGGTAAGCGAGGACCCGGTAGAAGGAGAATATCATGGCTGCGGAATTTAAGAACATGGTTTAAGAAAACCTCAACGGAGCTGTTTCGAGCCGCAGCGAGCAAGGTCATGATTGCCAATATGATTTCCAACATCCGAAACGGATAGGAACCAGAAGAAAAAGAAGAACATCTATCCTCGTAAAACAAAACAAAAAATAAAGACATGTGATAGTTTATAAGTTTCTAACTTATAAATAAAGCGTTGCTGTTGCAATTTTTTTCCAATAGGTTTTCAACAATTTGAGCCTCATGCTTATTCGCATATTCCGTCTGTCACATATTTTCTTCCACGTTTCTACGTTTCTCTACACCTAAAATATTCCAAATTACAAATCAACAAACAACTTCATCCCTCCTAACCGGTAACGTACTTTTAATTTCCACTTCTATTTCCATCATCAGATATATATTTAATTAGAAATGCATTAAAATGTCAGAATCCGGTGCATAGTAATTTTCTCCCGATCTCTGGTTGAAAATTGCGAACTGCATTATTTTTAGAAAATTCAGCCTTATTCAAGCACGTGAAAGAAATTTTTCCAATGGATTAAAAAGCAATTAACAGACGTGTTGGCTAGAAAAATTTAAATTTTCCTAAATGAAATATTTCAAAGGATAAAAAAGGTACTGCAAAAAAAAAGAATATTGGATACGGATGCTCTTGAAGTTATTCAGTCTATTAGAAATTTGTAAATTGGTATAGTTATATGTAAAAAAATATTTTTATTGTTCTTAGTAATTCTAAATCAAAGGAATCATTAATATATCGGTTTTCATTTAGTATGAAACACAGACACACAATCCTCAAAGCATACATAAAATAAAGGTGCAGAACACCGAGGAAAAATACTTGTTCGCCAAAAAATATTTACACAAAATCGAAGAAACACTTAGTAAGTCTAAAAAGAACTCTTCTAGGGTCGAAGAAGCTTCCTGGACGCTTGCTTAAGGAGCTATAATACTTCTGTATCACTTGGAAGAAAAACCAAGAAAACCAAGAAAACCAAATTTATGAGGATATCAAAAACCCAAAATAATGGTGAAAGCCTGACAATTAACGGTAGTGCTTTAGAACAAGTTGAAAACTACCACTATCTTGGCACAATAATTAATCACACAAACGATTACTCCAAAGAAATCAAAGTTCGAATAGAGAAAGCACGTACAAACTTCAATAAAATGAGAAAGGTACTTTGTGAAAGAGAACTAAAATTGGACTTGAGAGTTAGGCTGGCAAGATGTTATATTTTCTCGACTCTGCTTTATGGGAGAGAAGCATGGACACTTAACGCGTCGACTGCTAAAAAGTTGAAAGCATTTGAAATGTGGGTGTATAGAAGAATCCTGAAGATATCATGGACCGAGCATGTAACAAACAACGAAGTCATGAGAAGAAGCCACAAAATAATGGAAGTATTGGAAACCATCAAGACACGAAAGCTGTAATACCTGGGGCATGTTATTCGTAATGAGAGATACAACCTACTTCAATTGATTATACAAGGGAAAATCCAGGGCAAGAGAAGTGTAGGAAGAAGAAGAATCTCATGGTTGCGTAACTTGAGGGAATGGTACGGATGCACATCAATTGAACTATTCAGAGCAGCAGCATCTAAGATCAGAATAGCCATGATGATTGCCAACCTCCGTCGCGGAGATGGCGCGTGAAGAAGAAGATCACTTGGAAGACCCACTGAAACTTTCTTTTCTAGAGCTCGGGGCTTCAACAAAAATAAAACGTACAGGAGTTTCTTGATAACTTGGAAACCGAATCCAAGAAACATTATTTTGCCCCGCATAGAGTTTTTAATATAGACGAAACTGGATTGTTGTCAATTGTCCAGAGCAAAGTTGCACAACTCGTATGAAGAAATAGAAAACGACAAATTGCAACAATATCTGCTGAACGTGGTTCCCTTATAAGCAATGAGTGATGCTGGTCAATTTGTTCCGCCTCTGTTAATTTTTTCTTGAAAAAATCGATATAATTTTAATTTTAGTTTCGTATAAGCACTTCTCCTGTGTAATTTAATACCGTAAACACAGATTGTTTATTCCTTTTCTGGGATGACGTAGACGTAGACTATAAACTTTTTAACGTAGAATTTTTTAATGAGGTTTCTACGTAAAAACTTAGAAACTTTTTGTTCCTTACAAAATAATAAGGGTTAACTTTGTTTTAAATTTTTCATTTTATTTCCTTTTTTTGAGCTCGTTTCCTTGCGAAGGTAAACTAAAGAAATGGCACCCAATTCATTTTAATTTTAAAGATAATACAAACAGCTTCTATATGATTTTTGAAGGAACCGCACCCAAACTCTCCGACTCGAGCAGAAAGGCCTACTGACGTATAAGATTTTTCAAATAAGACTCCAAGAAGAAAATACTCCTACAAATTCAGAAGAAATCAAAACCACCCAAAACCAGCAGTAACGGCCGTTCTCAGCATTTGAACAATTTTCTCAGCTGATGATGCTGTTAACTTTGATAAAAATGGGCAAGGCACAATAGACGACTAAGATGCAGAGTGCAGGTTTTTTAAAGTGCGATTTCAAGCAGATGGAAAGGAAGAGCTTTGGATTCAATATCTAATGTGTAATTTGTGGATACATTAACTACGTTCGGAATCTGAGAAAAATACTTACATATGCGTTTTTTGCAAATAGTCTCAACTGATTTCTGTTTTAATAACTGAGTTACCAAACTAAGTTTTGGTTTTTTGGCTAAGTAAAACATTTGTGAAATATTTTTCTTAGAAGCCCACGTTTTCAATGCACCGAGCCATTTTAAAAAATGGCATGAAATTTATGTTATAATAAATATTTGTTTGTGTCAAATCTTTTTTAAATAAATAACTGTTTGGCAATATTATTAACTGCCGAATCTAAGTACATATCCAATTTTACATAATTATTATTAAAGAGAAAAAAATATTTAAAAAAAACAAAATTCTTTTTCATCAAAACCTCAAAATATAGTTTATTTTAGTTTTTCCAAAGTAAAACTTTTTCTATAATAGAATATAATTACCGCTTTGGTAGCAATTCATTAACAAAGTGCCTAAGATGTTCATTCCAAAACACTTACTAATTTTAATGAAAGCCCATAAATTTCCTAAGATTTTCCAAAATTATAATCGAAAAATCCGCTTCTGATCGTTCTGCAAACGATGATTATTAATCACTTCAAACATAATTAATAAATAAATTCCAATTAACATAATCCATAATCTTTGTTCCCTTCTTATTTCGCTACTTCGACTTCCACCTCCATTGCGAGAGCAGAAAAGTCGAAGTTCGGTTGTTCTTACCGAGAAAACACGTTAGAGAAAAGCTAATCAGGTTCGAAGGGCTGTAATGAAATCTGAAATCTAATAGTGGTTATGCCTTTCGTAGGCCTATGTTGAAGTATTAAACAGATTATGGAAAGCAGTGGTGAATCGGGATTGTTTTAGTTTCCATAAAAATATGTGAAGATTTTTTTTTACTTCGTTGGTTTTACGATTAAAACTTCCAGAAATATAAACATTATCTTTGAGTTTGCAATATCTCTTGCTCCTTAAAATAGTTATCTGGTGCTTAAACTAACCAACTGAATACGATTCGCGTCAACATGTAGCCACTATATTTTTTTTTTTTTTAATTTGATCCAAAATTGCTTTCAAGTTTAAATTTTATTATTAGTTTCAAAGGTAAATTTTTATATTTTTGATAATATTTTTTTTCTTGATTATCTTTGAATTACAGTTTATTTATTTGTTTTAATTCCTATTGATTCTTGAAACTTTTTTAAGACTGTAGTCACTCTTGATCTTTCCCTAACCCGTCGTTCTTGATCTTGTCCCGTCTAGTTTCATTTAATATCCACCGTAACATTTTCATTCCAACTGCCTCCTACAATCATCTTTTTCTGAAATTTTTACAGGCCACTCTTTACCGCCATACATGAACATAGGATTCTCCACACTCTTGTATATCTTCCCTTTCATTCATTTCAGCCCATTTGCTTCCAGTTAAACAAATCAGAATGTATAATGTAGGCAATTTCTTGATCTTGTGTTCCATGTTTCGTTATATTGAAACCAAGTTATTTAATTTGAACTCGTCCTAGTTTTTTCCCCAAGCAATTCATTGAAGACGACCATTCCTATTCCTTCTAACCACATATACTTCGTTTTAGACCTACAAACCTTAAGTCCTGCCTCTCCTATTTCACAACAGATCTTCTTCAACCCACTAGCTTCTATAACATTTCTTTGCTCTTCTTTACTAACATCTGCAAAGAGCACTGGCCAATCAGCTTCATTACTTTCTCTATCAGTACTTCCATAACAAGGATAGGTAGAGACTTAGTGAAGAACCTTTATGTTAGCCAACCGTCACTGGATACTTTTAATCAATTACACACAAGTGTTTACTTTGGTATAAGCTCCCTTGTACATATGCTCCTCCATGAGTCCGACGTACTTCTCAAGAACTCATTGCACTTTTATACTTTTATACATCTCCATAGCTCTTGTGAAAAAATGTAACTCACTTTTCTTCCCACTATAATTCTCTATCAAATATCTTAAAGCGAACAAGGCATCTGTTGTTCTCCTTCGTGGTACAAACTCATCGTGGCATCGTGGCATCATCATTTGTCACAACATATTAAACCCTTGTTCTCCCAAAGCCTTGCAAACCTTTACAGGTGTTCCATTAGGTCCTACTGTTTTCTCGATCTTCATCCTATTTAAATTCTCGACTTTATCTCTCGTTATCCCCAATAATACACTCTTGTTTGGGGTCCCGCATCCTCTGCCTCTTGTCAAGTGTTATTTATTTAGTGACTTTCCAAAGTACTCATACAATCTATGGTATATTTCAACATCAGACCTTAAAATTTAATCTGCCGGACGTGTCATGTATTCTTATCTACTTTCTTATTTCTTTTGCTTATCTTTTTGTTATCTTGTATGTTCCTTTATCTCCCTCTATTTTTAGACATGTTATACCTCTTTCTAATCTTCTTTTTCTTCCTAACCTTCTGTTACACTTTATTGTACCACTACCAAGTGTTAGTACATTAAGAATTCTCTTTCTAGAACTTATAAACAAAAATAAATATAACATAGTTCTTTACATTGACGCGCCAAAGACCGAAAGTGGTGTTAGATATTCTGTAACCACTGTACAACAGCCTATCGAATTCTCTAAAATTTCTCCTTGGTGTAGTATCCACACTGATGAACTACTAGCTGTCTCACATGCTTTCAAATATGCCCAACAATATCCAAATACACACATAGCCATATGCTCTGATTCACTTTCCTCTATACACTCCATTAATGCTATTTCCACAATCCATCCAATCGTCCAAGATATTCATGACACATGTTAGTTTCTTATAAACCAAAATACAACTATCACTCTGATATGGGTACCATCCCATGTTGGTATTAGTGGTAACGAAAAAGATGATTGCCTTGCCAAAAAAGCCGCATCATCCACGGACACCATTATCAATATACAAATTTGCAACGATCTCAAAGCTAGACTAAAGAAGCTTAATCTATCCAGTTTATTTTGAAGAAATATGGCAATCATACGGAGATTGCGTATAGGACATACCCGTCTAACTCATGGCTAAAGCACTGGCCAATCAGCTTCATTACTTTCTCTATCAGTACTTCCATAACAAGGATAGGTAGAGACTTAGTGAACCTTTATGTTAGCCAACCGTCACTGGATACTTTTAATCAATTACACACAATTGTTTACTTTGGTATAAGCTCCCTTGTACATATGCTCCTCCATGAGTCCGACGTACTTCTCAAGAACTCATTGCACTTTTATACTTTTATACATCTCCATAGCTCTTGTGAAAAAATATAACTCACTTTTCTTCCCACTATAATTCTCTATCAAATATCTTAAAGCGAACAAGGCATCTGTTGTTCTCCTTCGTGGTACAAACTCATCGTGGCATCGTGGCATCATCATTTGTCACAACATATTAAACCCTTGTTCTCCCAAAGCCTTGCAAACCTTTACAGGTGTTCCATTAGGTCCTACTGTTTTCTCGAT
Organism: Diabrotica undecimpunctata; assembly: GCF_040954645.1. Classification (NCBI taxonomy): domain Eukaryota; kingdom Metazoa; phylum Arthropoda; class Insecta; order Coleoptera; family Chrysomelidae; genus Diabrotica; species Diabrotica undecimpunctata. The sequence continues at coordinate 24,883,068 of NC_092805.1, forward strand.
CTTCATCCTATTTAAATTGTCTACTTTATCTCTCGTTATCCCCAATAATACACTCTTGTTTGGGGTCCCGCATCCTCTGCCTCTTGTCAAGTGTTATTTATTTAGTGACTTTCCAAAGTACTCATACAATCTATGGTATATTTCAACATCAGACCTTAACATTTAATCTGCCGGACGTGTCATGTATTCTTATCTACTTTCTTATTTCTTTTGCTTATCTTTTTGTTATCTTGTATGTTCCTTTATCTCCCTCTATTTTTAGACATGTTATACCTCTTTCTAGTCTTCTTTTTCTTCCTAACCTTCTGTTACATTTCATTGTACCACCACCAAGTTTCTTTGTCCCTAGGAGACCCACTATCCGGTGTTTTTCCTAGCATTTCCTCTCTTACTTGTATCACAACTTTGCTGTTGCCTTCTCACCAATCATTTACTTTATCTTTTTCGTCAAACTCTTTCAGTACGCTACTCTTAAAGAATTTTGCCAAATGCTTATCCTTTAACTTTTATCACTTTAATTTCTAATATCTTACTTGCTTTTTTTCCGCCTTCCCTTTATCTTTGTGTCAATGATTACCGGTCAGTGTTGACTAGTTACCCACCAACATTACAGTGGCTAACATATTTTAACTAATACTAATAATGATACAGACGAGAAGAAATATAGTCCCACAAAACATTATACATAAAGATGACATTGAAACGGTTGGAAAGTTTACATACCTGAGAGTAGAAATATATGCCGACGAATCAGAAGATGGAGAAATACGGAAATAACGCAGGCAAACAGAGCTTATTTTACCCTCTCCCATATATTTCGGTCTAAAAATCCCCACCGAAATACAAAGATGAGAATCTATAAAACCTTAATTTCGACCAATAGCATGCTATGGCAGTGAAGCATGGGTCCTGAAAAAAAGATCCAAAAGCAAACTCGACACATTCAAAAGGAAAGGACTGAGGAGAATACTAGGACATGTGAGGGAAAACGGAATCTTCAGAAGTAGATATAACAACGGGCTTTATCAACTTTATAAGGAAACCCCACTGTCAGACTTCATTAGAATACAAAGAGTGCAATTGGCCGGACATGTGATAAGAATGGGAAAGGATTGGTTACCAAAAATAGCACTTAATGCTAGAATGCAGGAAAAGAGATCTGTTGGAAAGCCAAGAAAGCGCTGGGAAGACACAGTAAACAGTGAAATAGTAGAAGAAGAAGAACATCTTTTAACTGGCTTATTGACCTTTATTTTATCAGTTTCTTCACATTGCATGAGATGACATGCTACGTTTGGTATTAGGCTGAAGGAAACGTTTTCCTTCTCATGGCGCCGTCTCCTTTCAAAGGGGGGCATCCAAATGGTAATTGTAGTTTTTGAAATTGCTGCGCGAAATAGTTTTCCGGATGAGCGGTCGAACCATCTCCTCACGTCTTTCAGCCACGAGTTCTGACGTCTTCCTACTGATTTTTTGCCCTGTACTTTTCCTTCCAGTATAACTTGAAGTAATTCGTATCTTTTGCCTCTCAACACATGACCCAAGTATTGCATTTTCCTCTTTTTGATTATTCTTAGTAATTCTTTTTGTTTACACATGCAACGAAGTACCAAAACATTAGTTACTCTTTGTACCCATTGAATTCTTAACATTTGTCTCTATAGATACATATCAAAGGAATCTATTCTTTTTTCTATTTCAGAGTCCATTGTCCAACTTTCCCAGCCATACAGTAAGACAGAAAAAACGTAACATCTGATCATTCGGATTCTAAGCTGCAGACTAAGGTCTGATCTTGTAAAAAATGTTTTCATGCTCATGAATGCTTTCCTTGCTTGTTCGATTCTTGATAGGATTTCTTTTTTTGGATTACACTGACTATTGATATTTGCTCTCAAATATTTTATAGAATGTAGAAAATAAGGAAACATTACATCAAGTGAATTCGCAACGTGTATTGTAGACTGCATAGAAAAAAATTGCAAGGAGAAAACAAAGGAAATAGTTTTGTGGAGCGATGGCTGTACATATCAAAACAAGAACTCTATTCTCGAAAACGCATTAGTAGAGTTACAAGTGTTCCAGCTAAATACGTAAGTATTATAGAAACAACATGACAAAATCCTATGCCTTATAATGTCATTTATGTAAACCATAAGTTTTTTAAAGACTACTCTAATTTACAGTACTTTAATTCCATTCGCCCAGGAAAAAAGTGGGTGATCCTGTTGTTACAGATCTGATAGCCTTAAAATACAATGGAATCGATATTCTCACTGAATACAAATTGAAAATGACGATGACGAAATGACGAAATTAAATTGATGATGATTGGAAATCACTTCCCCACAGACCTTCAAAATTTTCCACGGAAAAACCCGATCATTTATACTCTACAGCACTGGGTATCCCTAAAGACATGTATGACCACCCGCAGGAACTGACCAAAGTCATAAAAGTCGATTTTCATGATATTTATAAAAATTTAAAGTATTATTAAGCATTTCAGTTCTTGTTTAATGTATTTTTTTTTTCAGTTTAAAAATAAAATAAAAAACTAATAATATTATTTGTTATAATCAGTGTTCCATAACCTCGTATGGATAAGTAATTCGTAAAAACCAAACCTCGTATATTAAACTTTTCTGCCTTATTCTGGAATGTGACCTTTAAAATTAAACAATTTGTAGGCAGTAGTCATTCTGCTGTATCTATAGTGATAAACTATATATATATATATATATATATATATATATATATATATATATATATATATATATATATATATATATATATATATATATATATATATATATATATATATAACTATATTATAGTGGACGCATTTAAATATAATTAGGTGATAGCATATTGAGAACTTTTTTTTCTCTTCTGAAAACTGTACATTTATCCCATACGAGGTATGAGAGAAATGTCGACGATATGTAATTATTAATCTTCGAAAAATAAACGTATGTTTATAAAACTATCTTGGCAAATTGTTGTTTGTGTATATTGTGTAGATTAGTTGAGAAATATATTCTTTCTTGCTGCTTCAGAACAAGCACTCTAGGTAATTTATTTAGATCGTTGGGGAACAATATCAATTATCCATTTTTATACGAATGTGTGACAGAAACGATTATTACAGCATTTTAAAGAAAAAACTAATGCCATTAGCACTTAAATTTACGATCGTCATTTTTACATAAAAAGGTAATAATATAGGGTGAGCATGCAACCCGTGTCATTTATCGTGTTTGCATATAATTCAAATTAAAAAATAAATTAAGCTGTAGGTATGGAAAACACCGCGATATAGGAAGTCCCAGAGGTGGAAATTTCCTGCTGATTTATTTCTACGCATTTTTCAAATAATCAACGATGTCTATCGATAAAAAGTTTATTAAGGGAAACGAATACGGTTGGCGTTGAAAGATCTGAGAAGATAAACTTGGAACAAATGACAGAAGCTATTTGATATTTCAGGTAACATATTCACCAGACATCAATCAAAAACAAAGTTAGATCAGGCTCTTAATTATAAATGACATAAATTGAAAACTATATAATAATAGACTATTCTCAGGACTTATAGACAGTGGTTTAAAATTATTTTTTTTAAAGGTTTGGTTTGCGACTAAGGAGTTAGTACAAGTAATGTGGTAACTTAGTAACAGCATGCTCTTTCACAAAATAGCTAATCATTAACTTAGGTGATTCTCGATTCATTTTGTGACGTCGTCATATTTTGGATGGTGTAAGTGTTTATGATAATCCATTTAGGCAAACTCGTTTGCCTTTTTATGGTATATTTTCTTCTTCTTCCTCCTCTTTATAAGCAATTCTGCGATTGTCAGATACTTCTGTCAATTTGTGGGGTTATTCCATTCTTTTTTCCTACATTGTGACCATTCATGTAAACACTGTACGTTACATTATCTTCTAATGTCTTCGTTTCTTTTTCGTTCTGTCAGCGTATTTCCTGTAATTCTTTTCAGTACTCTCATCTCTACTGTTTCCAGTGGCCTTTGCGTTATGGCTGTGTCGGGTCGTGTTTCTGAGTCCTATGTCATTATTGGTCTTACGCTGGCTTTATAAATTTTTGACTTCATCTCAGTGTTAATGTGTCTGTTTCGCCATATACTGTTATTAGGGCATCCTGCCAGTGTTTCTCCTTTTAGTACTTGATCTTTTACTTCTTTGTCCAGGTCTCCATAGCTAGACAGTGTAATTGTCAGGTATTTTATTTACATTACTTGTTCAATACTGATGCCATCAATCTCTATTTTACATCCGGTTGGTTTTTTGCTGACTACTATTGTTTTAGTTTTCTGAGATGAGATTCTCATTTTAAATTTTTTTGCTTTCATGTTACAGAACCATATAATGCATGTTACCACATGCATCATATGGTTTTATGGACCAGTCTTTGCAGACTATTTTCATCTTAACCTATCAATATTGCGTCGTCTGCGTAACTCTCTGTTTCCCATTCTGTATCATCTTCCTTTATTAGCGCTTTTGATAATTTCATCCATAATCAAATTGAAGAGCATGGGGAAATGAATCCTCTTGTCTTATTTCGCTGCCTATTTCTATAGGTTCTGTAAGTTCTTCATCTATTCTGACGTCTATTCCACTACGGAAACTCTGTTGTTCATCTGCTAAACTTATATTCTGATTTATTAGCACTTGTAAAATTTTAGTTGTAAGTTTTGGCGTAGTATTTAATAAGTTTATACCTCTGTAGTTTCTGGTTATTTTTTATTTCCTTTTTTGAATAGTAGAATTGGTTCGCTCATTCTCCATTCTTCCGGTATTTTATGGTGTTTTATAATTTTGTTAATTAATGTTGTTAATTGTTCTGTTATTGCTGCTTTACAATATTTCAGTATTTTGTTTGGTATTCCTTCTTTACCTGTTGCTTTTCTGTTTTTCAGGTTTTCATTTTTTTTTTCCGAACGTCCTGTACGTTTGTATTAAGTTCTTCATTTGTGGTAATTTCTGGTATTTCCGGTTCTAGCGTTTGTTCGTTCTCTACATAGAGCTGTTTTAGGTTGTCAATCCACGTATCCTTTTTTATATGTTTTGGTTCTATTGTTCCTTTACCTCCGTTCTTTGACCTCTTGTAAAGCGCTATATTTCCTTTTGCATACCGTAAAAATTATGTTCCATTTCTTTCGAAAAGAAATCCCAGTGATCATGTTTTTTATATATATTGCATATTTTGGCATATTTTCTATTGGTGGGAATTTGCACTGATGTTTTGAAGTTTCTACCACTGCTCCAGATTGGGTTTGGGGTACAACCAAGGAGTGTAAATATCAGAGAAGACAGGTGTTGGAAAGTAAGCGGTAACTTTTAGATGTTTTCTTTTAATTTATGAATTTAAGCCACCTCCATATGGATACGCATAATTCTGTAATGGAATCGGAAAATAACAGAAAACAGATTCGTCCCTGTCTGTGTCCAAAGCTTGAAGTCTATCTAAGACTATGAAAAACAAGAGTTTTCTTCAGGGTGCCCATGCATTCGTCAGAAAGTTTGTTGCTGGCCAAAGCAAACAATTTGGCTAGAAGGTAGGAAAGTTTCTTTTTTGGGTGTCTATCAAATACATTGATGATAGACAAAGATGGTTTTTAAGATGTTTTATAGCGTTCTACTGAACACTAAACACAAATTCTCCTAGTGATCACTAAAATAGAGTCGGTCCTCCCAGAGACCAACGTCAATTCTTTTTTTTTTTGTTATGCATTATAACCGCTAAAATTTTGACATTTTAGGAGTATCATTGGGGTTTTCTTGGCGTTTGGTGTTTGGGTAAGTTTAAGCATACTTAGGTATTGGTTCCTATCGGGTTGGGAAGTCACTGTTGTAAACTTTGTAAAGCGTAGGTGTAAAAATGGAACCTTGGGGTAGTATTGTACTGGTAATAAAAGTTGTAAATAGTGATTCTTAACTTTTAATCTTATGTTCCTATCTTCAATATATGAGTAAAGAATTTTGACAGGCCAGGTTCAGGAACTGAAAATATCGTGAATACCGCGTTTACTATTCCGGAACAGATAACGGCTAACATGAATTGGGTGTCAGCATTATATTGACAAAAGAAGTGGCAAAATCTGTTGACAACTTCATCCCAATCTCAGCAAGAGTGATGCTCATACACCTAAAAGCAAGACCAATCGACATCAATATAATTCATAGCATTAATCAAGTCGTAAAAAGGTTGAAAAATCAAGACCCAACAATTGTCATGGGTGACTTAAACGCCAAAGTTGGGACCAGCAAAACATCATCTCCAGATGGATCATTTGTTCTAGGAAACCGGAACAATCGGGGAGATACATTGGAGATTTTTGCGGAAGCAAATCAATTAGTAATAAGAACAACTGGTTTAAGCTACACCCAAGGAAACTGTACACCTGAAAATCTCCACAGGATTCTGTGGGAAGGATTGTAAGAAATCAGATTGATTACATGCTAGGTAATAAGAGGTATACGAACAGCTGTACATCTGTCAAAACATGCCCGGGGGCAGACATAAAATCTGATGTACCAGTTGTAGGTAATTTCAAAGTCAGAATGAAGAAGGTTACTATTAAGTCGATGAAGAAGTATGATGTAAGAAAACTGAAAGATATCAATGTTCGACTGGAGGTGAGTGATAACCTCAATACAAAGGTGCTAAAATGCAGAAATGCAGGAACTATAGAGAAAAGTCTGACCATCATACAAGAAACAGTGAGAGAAATAAAAGAACAACACCTGAAGAAAGATACAGAGAAATGGAAATCGTGGATGACCGATGAAATACTTGAACTTATGGATCAGAGAAAAAAAAACAAAGAAAATCTTCAAGAATATAAGAGAATACATACCATCGTCAGAAAAAAAATAAGGGAAGCCAAAGAGAAACAAAACACAAAAAAATGTCAAAAAATGGAGAATTATCAGAGTTAAAAACTTCCAATTTGCATAGAAAGTTAAAAACTTCCAATACTGAACACAAAATTAGGGATTTCTTTTAACTAGATTAATTGGGATATCGTTGTGCAAGCGTTTAATAAAATGTCTTCAGAAATACGTCACTCAAAAATTGATAATGTTTTAAACTCTATACTCGAAAATGTGTAATGCAAGATTTTATACTTACATAGATTCATTGCTTCATAATGAATATTGGGTCAGAGGCGTAACGTCGGTATAGACACCCCATTGAGTTGTTCTTCAGAGGGGGCTGGCAATAAATTAAAACTACTGACCGCAACTAAACAAATTCTTTTTATTTCGTTGATTCTAATATGCTTTCTGTGCAATTATGGTTGTGTCAAAGCTTTATTTATGTTTACAAATTTTTACCACCTGCATGGACGAATGTATACAGTGTGTTTAAATTCTAGTACTTATGTTTACATTAAATTGATCTAAGGAAAGCACTAATAAATATGATTATTATAATTATGAAAAATTAACATTTTGTGATAGTCCTGGGTTCATAGAATTTTACGAATAAAAGAATATGGTAATTGCCAATACTTGGTTTCAGCTTCCTAAGAGAAGACTATATACATGGACGTCTCCTTCACATACAGAAAACCACCTGATCAGAAACCAGATAGACCTTATACTCATAAATAGCAGATGTAAAAACTCTATAACCTCAGTTAAAACTTATCCTGGAGCAGATGTTAACTCAGACCACAATCCACTTTTGTTTAACTTATATTCTGTAGAAATTTTCCAAAACACGCTCAATAATATCAAAGCGGAAGTTACCGTTAACGAAAACTTAACTAACAACTTACGATACGCAAACGACACTATGATCATAGCAACGAGTAAAGAAGATCTACAACATTTTATCGATAGCTTAAGTATGAATAGTGCTGAGATAGGAATTACTATAAACGCTAAAAAAACGAAGTACATGCTAATTACAAAAATAATACAAAATATACATATCCTATTGACAATAAATGAAAACGCGATAGAACAAGTAGAAAAATATTAGTACTTGGGAACTTTGATTAATGAAACCAATGATCATACTTCAGAAATAAACAGGCGAATAGAGATTGCCAGATCAGCATTTATACGAATTAAGCTACCCCTAACGTGCAAAAACCTAAATTTGGAGATCAGACTACGTACCATTCGCTGTTATATATTTTCAATATTATCATATGGAGCTGAGACTTGGAAATTAAAAAAATGCAATTTAAAAAGAATCGAGGCTTTCGAACTCTGGTTATACCGCAGAGTATTAAAAATATCATGGACTGAGATTTACACATAAAAAAAGTACTGGAGGGAGTTGGTAAATAAACAGAACTAATCACCACTATACAAACCAGAAAACTGGAATACCTAGGCCACGTGATGAGGGGACCAAAATATGAAATTTTGGGACTTATAATACAGGGAAAGATTTAAAGAAGAAGATCTATTTGCCGAAGGCAGAACCATGATTGAAGAATCTACGTGATTGGTATCAATGCAGATCGATTGACTTGTTTAGAGCAGCAAGTTCAAAAATAAAAATAACCATTATGATTGCCAACCTCTGTAGGAAGACGGCACTCTATAAGAAGAAAATAATCGTTGATATCTTATACAATAAGAAAGAGCCTCTGCCATTCTCTTTCTCAGCGATAATTTATTTTGTCTTCGGCTAACTGACCTTTGAATTCATAAAAATTTTACAATCTAAAAATGCATACCGTCCGAGTAAAACCGCAATAAATGCTTTATTTTAAAAATTTTCTAATTTTGATTTTTGGAAAATTAAAACAAGAATTTTCAGCTCATTCAGCTATTAGCCAAGCATAAAAGCTGGAGCAACTTTTTTAAAAAACAATGACTCAGTTAAAAAAAATAAAAAACGAAAGTCTTTCTATTAGCTATTGGGCAAAGAGTAAAGAAATTATTGAATAATGTTACATGCATCTTTTCTATTACGTTGAAGGAAAAATATTTGTAGTGTGTTCATTTTAATTTAATTCCAGGCTCTAGTTCTCTAGAGTCTGCCTGCTCTATGGTGGATTGCTTAGTCTACTCTTTGTCCTCTGTGTCATGCATCCTATAAATTGCAGAACAACTCTCACAGTATTATGAGTCGTTTGTAGTAGGGGATATGCCGTGTTGTGGATAACAGCTTGACTACCTAATCTGCTCTATGAGCTAGAATTTACAGTTTGCATATATAAGAATTCCATATAAACCCAAAAATTATATCACAAAAGTTACAAATGATTTTCACGTGATGGGTTAGTTATGTGACGAAACACAGTGTGGAACACAATGAAACAGAAAAGACTTATGTGACCTATTGGATCATTGGTTAGAATATATTATAATTTTATATTATTATTTTGTATTATACGATTATTAAACTCAACAGGCGTCCGGGTTGAACCGCTTCCATCATCACTGCGCCGAGCTTTCGACATCTTCTCTAATATCTTCTTCAGTTCTTTCGAGGTCTCATGCTCGATGGTGACGTGGTTTGGGTGCAGGTTGTCGTAAGGGTGGCGTGGGGATTGGCTCGGGGATTGGCGCAAAAGTTGGGGCGAACGTTTTTGACCCTCCATATTTAAGGTAACTGGATGCCGTCATCTCGTTTATTAGGAAAATTTGGACTTTGGATCTAGGGTTTTCAAAATCAATTTTATGACCTGTATAATTATTGTGTTTACCTAGAGCTAAAGTTGAATCGAAATATCGAACAGAAATGGAATGTTCATAAATTCTATTTTGAATTCTACGATTTGTTTGGCCTATATAAGTTTATGTTTCATAAACTCCGTGTTGTTAATTCAATCGCCGTTCGTGTGAATCATCGAATTGTTCTACTGCAAGATAATCAATCCACCATGGTTTGCAGAAAACCTTATGCTTTCACATAAGTTAGACGTATTACCTGTTAAAGAATAAATGTAAAACTTTGGTGTTATCTATACAAAAAAGTTTGGAGATCATCCAAACAGACTTAAATTAACCAAACTAACTAGGCCAAAATTCTAAAGACATAACCAAACCTAAGACATAGGCTCTAACGTTTTACTCCCTATGACCTAACTAGTCAATTTCAATATTTATATTTTTCTCTTATTTTTAATGTATTAAATCGTTTTTAGCTTAATTTTTTAAAGGGCCACCACTGGAATTATATAAAAAATTTACTTATTACTATTATACCATCGATATATTTTTTTAAAAAAACATTTACCTAACAAATAGACTGTCTACGTCCTTTAAACGTAATTTAAATCCCAAAAAATCACCAGCGATTCCAAGAGCACACTTAGTACAGAAACATGCATACCACAATAACGAAAAACCACTATTTAATCTTGGGATACCTCGTTAAAACTTCTAATTAATAAAATCCCTAACTTGTAAGAAAATATATATTTTCCATAATCGCAAATTTGCGATTCCCCGCATGACTAAACTTACTAAGTATAAACTGGCAACAAAATTCACTAACAAATTTTGCTCCTTAGCCGGAAAACTTTCCACCAAACTAGAGTTCAATCTATGAAAGGGTTACGACAATATGGCTAATATAGATATGTTACTTATAAGCTAGTATTAGTGAAGAAATATATTGTTATATACATTAAATTAAAAAAAAAACAATAGATGCGCTGTAAGATAATTTATTAAAAAATATATTCAAGTGGATTCTTCGTTAGTAGTTTTATTTTCAGGGCATAAGATGTAGAAAACTATTTTCCGAAGAAACTATAGACTTTAATTTAAAATACCTTGAAATAACCAACTTTAAAGTACTGATATAAGAAACCAGTAAGATGGAATATTAAGGAACCACTGTATACTAAGCCATTTTGTAATAACCAGTAACATATTTTTAAATATTTTTACTTAATAAGGTAATTCTAAGAATGAGACACATTTGTTGAAGGTTCTAGCAGTCTGACCGATGTAAGTTTTTGAGCAGTTACCACATGTAACTTTGTATACACCACTATGTGCTTTTTTTGGCACTTTTGGTTCTCAATGTTTTTGCTTAAGTTATTGTTTGTTCTATAAATATATTATAAAGAACAAAATCCAAAAGAAAAAGGACTTAAACAGTGGTATATACAAACTTACATGTGGTGATTGCCTAAAAACTTACATCGGTCAAAATAGTAGAACCTTTAACAAACGTCTAGCAAAACACCTTTAACAAAAAGCATTTCAATAGTAGCAAAATAGATTCTACGTACGCACTTCATCTTCTACATCATATTCATTGTTTTAATGACCAATTACAAATTCACAACATCACTTGACAAGGGCACTTTTCCGAAACAGCTGTAGTAAAAATGAATTTTAACCAATTTCGTAAAAGTGTAAAAAACAAAAGTTTTTAGTGTTTTATTCTTGGATAAAATTAACTTTAACGATGCAACGGTGAAATCCATAACTTATTAATAAAGAAATTATTTAGTTAATCAGTTATTAATCAAGATTACGAATTATGCTTATGCTTGAGCTGGACGAGACAAATTTCTAATGCGGTTATGTTTTTTGAGAAATTGGGTCCCAAGCAACTGTCAATAACAAATGTCTTTGATGAAGAACATCCATTTCTAAATTAGGAAGCTCGCTTAGTGTTCTACCTATCACGTCTTATATCTGCTTTAAAAGATCGGAAAATTTAATTGTTAAGGGAAGAACAATAATTTAAGAGTTACAAAAGAACCCTAATTTTATGAATAATTATACCTTAACTATCTATGCTATTCCATATATGTTCACTGTAATTTCAGGAGACCTACTTCGTCACGAAAAGAGTATGACAATTATTGCTGCTGTACGAAGTCTAGCTTAAGCATATTGGAAAGTTGGGTTTTTAAGTTGATGCAGCAGTTGTACCGCAACTGATTCAAGAATTATTAAATGATATGTTGGCTGGTATTTTTGGCTCCATCCAGTTGTTTTTCACCATTTTTGGGTAAGAGCTTAGAGTGTTACGTTTTAGTTAAAAATACTGTTTTTATACCTGGTTGTAAGTCAAATTTTGCAGATGTACAGGTATCACTGACGATAATATGATAAAACCGATTGATAATGAAATATAAATATTTCTTACAAGGAGGAGGAGCTATACTTAAATTCATAGGTAAGGATCTTACGTTCCAGTCTATAATTTTACATCTCTTACCATATGTTATACGAACTCTTCTTTGGCCCACAAAATCGAGATATAATCGATAACTGATTCTTAATCTGATTATGAACTACATAGATATATTGGTTGTATAAATGCAATCCCATTTTATCTTAAAATCAATCAAAGACGCGGTCTATACTACTAAAGACCAAAAGATCTGACAATATAATAATTGTAGAAAAAATAATTATCTGTTATGTTATTCCTGTAGCTACTTCCACTGGATATATTATTGACCTGCAGTCTGATCTTTGAATTAATGACACTATGAGATGCGTTCCATAATACTGCAAGCCAACAATCATATAATAGTACAAGACCCCACTGCAGGATTACTACGTCCATAATGTAGTTCATTAAACTCACATTTTTATATACATTTAAAATTAGGAGAATTAATTGATAGTAGGTTGCCAGTTAAAAAGTGGCTGCAAATAACATATTATGGTCTTAAAGTTTTGGGAAAAATTTCAAAAGCATATAACTCTGACCACAATAATCTTATATTTTTATTAAATTATTTAACAATTTAACTTAACTATCCTTATTATAAATAAAAATTCAAATAATAGACAAGGGACCATTATTTTCGATTTGCCTAATAATTCCCCTGACACGTTGCATCAGCCTTTGGACGACCTCGGCGTCAATTTCTCTAATTTTATATATATGCGGCGTCTTAGCTGTTCCTGATTTTGTGCTTCCCATCCGTTATTATAGACTTTCCGACTTAATTTTGCCCAGAACTCTTTAATTGGACGAACCTGAGGTAGGTTGGGGGGATTGTCTGCTTTCGGTACAAAGGTTATGCTGTTAGTTTCGTACCAGTCCGTTGTGATCCTCGCGTAACTTGACGAAATGCACTCGCCTTAACGCGCGGCAACATCTCGGAATTCTCTCTAATTGATCCTCTGTGTATTTTGGAGCTTTCCTTCTTTTCCGGTTGATAATATTGTTACTCGATAGGGTCCTGTATATATCCTGTATATTCCAACATGAAATTTTCTGGCCAGTTTTCGCTCTGAAACCCCAGTTTTGTTCTTAGCTGCTTCAATCAGTCTTGCCTCTCTTATATGGTTCAAAATCCGCGGTCGGCTACTTTTACGCAAGTTAACACATGGTATCCCTTCTTCACATTCTCTGATTGTGCGATAAATTGTCGATTTGCTAATGTTTTGATCTCGATAAATATTAACAATATCTCGTTTCGACATTCGCCCAACCATATTATAAACACCTCGACGAATATCAATTTTATAAGACATTTTGCAGAGCACAAACCAAAATATTCTGCTTTGTTTATTAAATGTCAATAACTGATGACATTTCAATTCCATGGCCTTCTTTGTTAAATGCATTTTGCTTCTCAATCAGACCAGGTAAAATTTTTCCCAAAACTTTAGGACCATACGTTATTTTTAATTCAATTAATAGTAATTCGTTTTTGATAAATAATTTATTTCGTTTATTTATTTTTTAAATAAAATACGCTGCTTATGACGTATTTGCATGTTTTTTGTAAATAGCAGTATATACGTATTCTTTAAAGGCTATCAATTATTTAACAAGTAGGTATCCATTACCATGATCTAGATTTCGTCTCATGTGTAAATCCCTGAAACTCGCAGACCTTTTTTTCAAAATGAGACGTTTCTTCCAATATTAAGACTCAAAGCCTACAATTAAATACAGATTTGGCAAGAACACTAAATCAAAATTTCTTTCCACCTTCCCACACCTATTTGACACGAATCCCAAATATATCAAATTAAAGCCAATTTTTTTCTTAATATGATGATATTGGGTTACCTAAAAAAATGGTCGAAAAGTAGGGCAGCTAGCTGTTAAAAACGCGATCTTTTTTATCTTCAATATCTCGCATTTTTAACAGCTGTTAACCCTAATTTTTGACCATTTTTTTTTCAGGCAACCTTATATAATCAAAATTAAGAATAAAATTGGCTCTAATTTGATATATTTGGGATGAGTGTCATAGAGGTGGAAAGAAATTTTGCTTTAGTGTTCTTGCCAAATCTGTAGGCTTTGAGTCTTAATATTGGAAGAAACTCTTACGTTAAAAAAAAGATCTGCGAGTTCGTTTTCAGGGATTCACACATGAAACGAAATCCAGATCATGGTAATGAATACATACTTGTTAAATAATGGATAGACTTTAAAGAATAGCTATATACTGCTACTTTTTATTTACTGGTTATAATAAGTTTGCGACTTGGAGAAAAATTGAGCAGTGTATATGCATCTAAAGAGCAGGAGTGTACAAGATTTAATTAAATATTAATTTATAGTCACAGTATATCCAACAGCTATAGGTCCTTTAGAAGCATCTGTATATACAATTTAGTCAAAATCATCTTTTGTTTTTAATTTTTAAAAGGTTGCCTTCGAAATTGGGGATTTATCTGATGCTTGTCATAATTAGCCAACCAGAGATTAAAATCTATTATTAATTTATTTCAGGGAGGTTTAGTTGGGATTAATATTAAAGTTGTGAAGTTTTTTAGGAGAAGTAGGGTTAAAGAGGTCATTAGTTAGTAAAGTAGAGGCTGCATTTTCTATATTAGCTAATATTCGAACCAAATATTTCAAGAATAGTTGCCGGCAAAGCAGCGAGAGTTGAAGTTTGTTAGCTTCTTTATAGGAGCTTTTTATAGGGTTCAACCTGAAGGCTCCAAGGTAAATTCGTATATTGAAGTGTATATTATTGAGAGGTTTTAAATCGGATTAGTTTAGTGACATCTAAATAAAATTACAGTAATCTATTTAAGAATAAACAAGGTATCTGTAAATCCTAAGAAGAGAATCTTCTTCGGCACTCCAGTGATAATTGAACAGTTTTTAATATATTAAGTTTTTTTATGCACTTAGTTTTGAGGAATTTTTTCCAAGTAAGCTTAGTGTCAAATATTAGTCATAAGATCTACCATTTATAGTTGTTTTAGAATTTATATACTTTTTACAAAGAAAAAAACATTGAAACACATATGACCTTTATCGACTTAGAGAAAGCATACGATAGCGTGCCCAGGAAACAACTATGGGAAGCAATGAGAAGAATGCGCGTTAGAGAGAAATGGGTAAATATAACACAAAGAGACTGTATAAAGAAACACAAGTGCAAATAAAGTTAGGTAGGTAATGAAATAACAAAAACAATCACCACAACAAAAGGCCTCAAACAGGGATGTGGTCTCTCACCTACACTTTTTAACATATATATATATATATATATATATATATATATATATATATATATATATATATATATATATATATATATATATATATATATATATATATATATATATAGTAAACTCTTAAATATTGGGGAAATCTGCAAGAAATACTCTAATGTGTATCAATTGTTTCGCCGAACGTATAATATTTAACAAAAAATATATAACATTCCCTTGCTTTTCTTAGATACGTCTCAATAAGATTCAATAATACATGAACAATATAATATAATTAAATAAAGAAAATCAAAATAATATTTCCCTTTACTGGGATTTAAATTTATTCGTTTTTTACCAATGAACCTTAACGACATAAAGATTCATACCAATTATAATGAAGTTGTCAGCGCTTGCGTTCTGGCTTAAACAGAACCTCACTTTTAACTATTTAAAATCAAAAATTTAGTTATTGCCGACATTTCAAAGAATTACCTCCTTTTAAATGTAGTTGCATTGGGTTTTTCGATTAACCTTGGGTAAGCCTTTACGTGTCAAGTTCGAAACTACCATACATTTCAATTCTTATAAAAAACTTTTTTTGCACATAGTAACAAAAAACACCACTATGTTACTAGCAAAGTTTTTTAATATTCTAACTCTACAATTCTAAGTTACGGTAAGATCAATAATGTTTTAATAGATAATATATGGTAGCTAATTATAATTTATTCTCTTTCAGCCCTGAAGAAGCCAAATTAATTCTCTTTGGCGAAAACGTTCGGCGAAACAATTGATACACATTAGAGTATTTCTTGCAGATTTCCCCAATATTTAAGAGTTTACTATTTAACTAATCTGCAAAGATTAAATTTCTTTTCTATATATATATATATATATATATATATATATATATATATATATATATATATATATATATATATATATATAGATCAGGCTTTGAAATGATGGTATAGAAAATGCGGAACAATGGGCATACCAGTACAAGAGAATATATTACATTCACTACTTTTCGCAGATGATCAAGTCATTTTTGCACAAGACAGGGAGGATATGGAATATATGATAAGGAAATTAAAGGAAGAATATGAACTTTGGGGACTCAAGATAAATATGTGCAAGACCGAATACTTATGTATTGGACCCGAGGTTGCAGATTTGAACTTAAGTTTAGAAGAAGAGACTATTAAGAGTTGTAAGGCTTTTAAGTATTTAGGGTCAATGATTAGCCGAGATGGTACTTGTATGAAAGATATAGAAATGAAAATAGCACGAGGAAAACAAGCCACAAGAGCACTTCATGGAGTGATATGGAACAACACTCTAACCAAAGAAAACAAAAAGAGGATCTTTCAAAGCATAGTGATGAATATTACCCTATATGGAGCGGAAGTATGGCCAATGACAACAACAATACGAAATAAAATAAGAACAGTTGAACTGGACTTTATGAGAAGATGTCTACAAATCACAAGAGCGGATAGAATAAGAAAGGAGGAAATATGAAACAGAATGGAAGTAAAATGCTCAATTACAAAAAAGTTGGAAAACAGAGCCCTGCAGTGGTACGCGCATGTACAAAGAATGCCAGAGCATAGGTGGCCGAAAAGAATATTAAACTGGGACCCGCCGGGAAGAAGACGGAGAGGAAGACCTGCTACAAGATGGAAAACATACGTCGGAAATGCTATGATAGATAGAGACCTCAGAGAAGGCGACTGGGAGAATAGAGTGCTGTGGAGGACGAAAACGGCAAACTTATAATAGGAAAAGCCGAAGAAGAAGAAGAAGAATTTATATACTGACTGTCCTGCGTGAGAATTCTAATTTTCTTACAACATTACAAATGTATCTAAATAATTGTTCGTATTTGTCGAAAACTTTGTTGATATAGTAAATTCGGAAATTATATTTGACCACTTATGTTAATTTTTTTTGCTTTTATAAATAAAATACGAAATAAAATTATTAATAAACTAAAAATAAATTAGTGGATTCCGTGGTAGATAACGTCGCTACCTAACCATTTTATGGACCTTTTCCTCGAAGAGCCGTCTTCTCTGTTTCTCTCCATGATCGAAAGTTCACAACAAGTTAGAGAAAGATAGCACCAGTAATTGCTAAGGGATAAGCACAAAACATGCAGATTTTGAGACGTGTATCAAAAACAAACATCTTATAGTAATTGCAATCAATCAACGGTTTATTAATCCGTGATTTTGTTCTCCCGTTGTTTGGCAAAGTTGAAGCTTGAACTTGACGGGGTTATATAGAAGAAGGATTTTCTATAATATATTAATAGTTAATCTAAATCAAGACGTCAATTTTTTTTAAAAATGTGTTAATAATAGAATAACGCGCGGTAAACTCACAATTACTTTTTCTTCTATAAATTCTTTTTAGACAAGTACTTTAATTAGTAGAGGGTTATTCTGTTAGTACGTCAATTATCGTAGTGCAAAATCTGATCATATTTTCTTATTTCGGCAGACAACCAAAGGCTTAGTCTTGTACAAGTAACTAAATACTTTATCAGAATTTATTTTGGTTAAATCCGATCAAGATTTGTTATTTAAAAATAAGACACTGTAAAAAAAATAGGGAAAAAGATATTAATAAATATAAATAACCATTAAAAAGGTAATAAATCAAAAATGGACAGAAAAACTTTAAAATACTAACAAGCAAGTACAACATCGAAACAAATTCTACAACAACCAATATATTAAGACCTATTTTATCAAAAAGTAGATCTGGCAATAAACCAAATAATTCATACAAATAATTCTTCTTCATCCTGCTTTATTGACAGGCCCATGTCTGTTTTTCTTTACTCATGTCTGGTTTTTAGCGTCAACTGATGTCGGATCACGTTTTCTTCGGTGTACTATTACTCTACTTCCGATTGACGATTTATCTCTTGCTGTTCTTACTCTTCTGTTTTATGTCATTCATTCTATATATATGTTGATTCCATTCTGTTTTTTTTCTTTTTCCCTACAAGTATATTTCCTTTATTCCACATCTTGCTCTTATTCTGACTTTTTATTTTATCTTTTAGATTTTGGTTTGCTATTTTTCGTAACAATTTTATTTCGTAATATTTTATAATAAACTTTGTGTTTTTGGCGTATCTGCCCATATTTCTTTTGTGTACGTCATTATTGGACTTATGGTTGATTTACATATCCTAGTCTTCGTTTTCATTGTAAGGTATTTTTTTCGTCAAATATTTTGTTGTTTAGACATTCTGCTTAGGGATGTACGCAGGCACTTTTTCCGCATTTTGTTCCACGGAACGAGGCGAGACGCGGGAGGAAACAGCGATTTTTCTGTAGGACGAGACACAGGACAGGAATGACACTTTGACACGCATGTGACAATGCAAATGTTTTAAAATATTTTCTTGCCATATGAAGATTAAAAACAATTACAATATTAAATAAAAAATATCAAATTGGCAACAATAAAATAAATATACTCAGTGACATTAGAAGTGTTACACCCAGAAGGAATAATTTCTGGAACATAATTTTGGGCAACAGGATAGATTTACATCAAGAATGAAACCATAACGTTGTTATAGTCCATTCGCTTAGCTGGGACATATTTTGAAAGATTCATTGTCGGAAACCTACAACACAACAATTTCTACTTCTCAGTATTAATAGCTTAAGTATCCTACTATTGCAGACTTCTTTCTTAAAAAAAAATTAGAATTATTCTAAATAGTGAAAGTGTATACTAAACCCATCAAATTTTGGGTAGTATATATTTAAAAAATATATTTTAGTTGTTATAATTTAACATAACTATTTATTATATGGTGCAGATAAATAAATATTGATTGTCGGTAATTCGCAAAGTTCTATTTTATTTACTATTTAGTTTGTTTACTATTAATATTGGCTATGAGTACGTGTGCTTGGTTGCATAGTAATTTTCAGCCACTTTTAGTCTGTCAAAAAGTAACTAACTTCGCAAAAAAATAATTACTAAATTCACTAGACAGTTCGGACTGGGAATAGCGAACCGAGTATAAGAATATTTATTAACAAGTAATCATAATATAATGTGTTTGGCGACCCCGTAGCTGAATAGACTCCTGTATAGGTCTAGGCATTGACAAAATGAGATCGATATCTGCTTATAGCACCTCGTTCCAAGCAACTTAAGTTCATGTATTAACTGTGCCAGAGTCTATGGAAGATGGTGCAAAGTAGACAGTCTCCTCCCCATCATATTTATTTTTATAAATGTTCGATAGGATTTAAATCCGGAGCACGGGGCTGCCACGGCAAAACATTCACGCCAGCTTCTTGGAGAAAGCCCATAGTTTGACGAGCAATATCGGGACGCGCGTTGTCTTGCTAAAAAAGGACGTCTCGACGGCCGTCAAGATAAGGCAGTAAAGTGGTTTGTAAGATGTCATCAAGATAACGCGCAGCTGTCATATGGCCTCGAATAAACACAAGTGGTGATCGGCTACCACAGGCAATAGCTCCCCAAACCATTATTTTAACTGTCCTGTGTACATGCCTCTCAACAGCAAACCCTATATTTCGTCGCTCTCCACAGCAGCGTCTTACCATCCTACGACCATCATGCATTCCTAAACAGAATCCCGATTAATCGCTGAATGCTACATTCTGCCATTCTGCCACCAAATGCTGCCTTTCTCTACACCAATTCAAACGTTGATGACAGTGGTCCGCAGTCAAAGGAAGCACTAGTCTGAGCGGAATGAAACCAGTCCAAAGGCTCGAATGCGACGGTATAGTGTACGCATACTAACAGGTCTACCTACTACTCCAAACCATTGGTCAGCAATTTGACGCGTAGTATTCGCAGACCTAGTAATCTAAGGCGCCTATCTTGACGCTTGTGCTACGCCTCGGTTGACCAGTTGGTCTTCTTCGTGTTCCTTTACCTTCGTTTGTCCACACGCGACAGACACGCATAACCGTCATTGCCATACAATTAAAACGACGGCCAATTTCGCGATACGACAAACCCATATTTCTGGGTGTAACATTTCTAATGTCACTGAGTATATAATTAATATTAAACAAATTAGTTAAGTTATATTAAAGATAGTAACTGTAGGTGTGACGAATTGTAAGGTTAAAAGACACTGGATATTGGTTAAATATTAAATATAACTTACCCCATCTAGAGAACACATTTAAGTTGCAAGATGACCAAGACGATGACCAGGATTGGCCCGAACCAAAGCAAATAGATGAGAATATCAAGCCAACTTCCCCAAAAGAAGTAGCTGAGTTAATTAAAGAACAAATCGACCCAAATTAAGAACCAGGTTATGACCTCATTACCGGAAGACTGCTAAAAAATCTATTAAGAAAAGCTATCGTAAAATTAACAAATTTAATAAATGCTGCCTTTAGACTACAATATGTTCCAGAATTATGGAAGATAGCTGAGGTGATCATGATACCAAAGCCTGGGAAACACCCCAATGAGGTGACATCATATAGACCAATATCACTCCTACCTGTGATGTCCAAGGTGTTTGAAAAACTCCTCTGCGAAGAATCCTACCAATAATTGAAGAAAAGAAAATAATTCCAGATCATCAATTTGGATTTAGAAATAAGCATTCGACAATTGACCAGGTGCATAGAATAACTGCTATAATTGAAAGATCATTAGAGAAAAGAAAAGTCTGTTCTGCAATCTTCCTAGATGTGGCACAGGCGTTTTATAAAGTCTGGCATAAGGGTTTGATACATAAACTTAAATCGTTCATGCCTAAACAATATTCAAATATATTACAATCATATCTAGCGAACAGACATTTTAGAGTTAAACAAGAAGACGCATACACTGATCTCAAGGATATTGAAGCAGGTGTTCCACAAGGGAGTGTATTGGGTCCAGTCCTATACCTAATATACACGTGTGATATACCTGAACTAGAAGACGACACCATAGCTACCTTCGCAGATGACACTGCTGTCTTAGCGGTAAGTGACACCGTCGAAGAAGCTACAGAAAAACTACAAAATTCAATAAATAAAATCCATGAATGGACCAAAAAATGGAAAATTAAGCTGAATGAGAATAAATCGGTCCATATAAATTTTACCAATAAGAGAATTAATAATATTCCAATTAGAATAAAAATGATGTCCAAGTGCCTATTGCAACATCAGCAAAGTACTTGGGGATCACTCTTGATGCGAAACTTCGCTGGAAAGCTCACGTGAAGAAGAAAAGAGAAGAACTAGGCATCCGCTACAAGAAAATGTATTGGTTGATGGAAAGACATTCCTCTCTATCCATAAATAATAAACTCCTAATCTATAAACAAATACTGAGACCAGTATGCCTGCCTAGTAACATCAAAGTAATCCAGATATTCCAGAATAAAGTGCTGAGGAACATCGTAGATGCGCCTTGGTACGTTAGGAACAACGACATTCACCGGGACCTCAAGATGGAAGACGTCAATCAGATAATCAAGAAATTTGCAGGGAGCCATAAACAACGTCTCCATCATCATGTAAACGTCGAGGCTATCCAGCTTCTCGACAATACGAACCTAAAGAGAAGGCTCAAAAGAACAAAGCCTTTTGAACTGGTATAATGAGTGAGTGAAAAGCAGAGTAAAGTGTTGTGCGAATATGCATGCTAAATTTAATGCTAGTTATTAGAAATAATAGGAAAGATACTAGTGAGTAGACACCTTATTTTAAGATTTCATTAGTAATTTGAGTTAGAAACAAATTGATAATTGGTCTTACTGACCAGATTTTAATGTAAGTACACTTTTGTGTCTTTAGTAAAAAAAAAACTTACCTCAAGAAAAGAATTAACAATAGCAATGACTTTCAATTCAAACATGCCTTTTTATAGATAAACCATCTTTATAAAAAATATGCCACTTCTATAAAATTAAAGTGACATGACAGAATAGAGCTATCAACTGAGAAATATACTTTGTCGACTGAAATGTGGTATAGAAATTATATATTTTACGGCATATAACATATTGGGGTCTAAATAAAGGAATTTGAATATTAATTACAAATAAAAATTGGAATTTAGATTATGACAAAATACTCAGTAAATAGAAAGTTTAATGGTTTAACACTAATAGGTAGTAAATTCCGATGCACTTTGTTTCTGTTACAGAAAAATCGCAGACTGACCCTCTCTACCCAATACGCTCTTATCCTCGAACACGTCGTGTTTTATTGTTGTGTTTAATTGATGACCTCACACCGACCATTTTGGTTGACCCTTGAAAAAAATAATCGAACGTCTTCCAGATCACGATACCATCGTCCGCTTTTACATTCCCAATACTAATTAATAACCCTCTTCTTTCACAGCCGACGACGCATTTCGCTGCTTTCCGAACTCCGAAGGTATCCAGTCATGTTCAGATAAATACCGACTGCGGCTACAATTTGTCATCCATTGAATTAATTTCGTCTGTCATCGGGGAATCTTCTTCGATGATATTTGTCATTAATTCGAGATGACACCCATCGATGAGCCGGTCGTTTACGAGGAGTCGCTAGGAAGTTATAAATATGTGGATCAAGGGACAATTCAAGTAACAACTACCTAGTGAAATTAAATTTATTGTTTGAATTTTAATTGATAACTTTTTCTTTTTCTTCTTTACGTGACGTTCGATCCCAAGGCGAGTGATTGTACAATTGGAAACAAGCGGGCTCCTCTGCACTGTCCAAGTGTAGCCGATATTATAATAAATATATCGGCCGGGTACAAGTAATTAAGTTAAATTATTTCTGATTATCCTTCGACTTTGGTGTATTTCCATTAAGCGGTGGTTCTTTTGTTGTGTGTATTTAAATAAAGTACTTCTTACTCAGTAGAAATGTATTTTTTCAATTATAACCAGTATACTTTTAAATCATTCAATAGATAATACAGTTACCCTTTATTTGCTCTCTGCTTTATATAAGAAATAATATCACTTACAATTGTTAATACGTGATCGGATGATTCAAAAAATGCGACTATTGAAAATTAAGAGCCGTCTGTCTTCTTAGGCAGTTGAACGTAAAAGAGGGCGAGATCTCTACAATCTTTCGCAGGGTCAAATTTTGGTCTGTACCAAAGGGCGGTCAGGGGTAGGATGCGGGAGCGCTGTTGCCAGTTTGGATCAAATCCGAACATATTCCCCGGCCGTTGAATGTCTCATTCAATAACGAGGTAGAAAGATAAGAAAGGAATGAGATCTAATGGTTAAGTTGAAACGTGAGAAAATACAGAAGACCAATGATATATAAACAAAAAAGTAAGCAAAAACAGGAAGAAAGTAATAAACAATAATCGAAATTAAGAATCTTGAGGCAAGACACAGCTTTGTGATGGGCCTAATGAAGACTCTTTCACTAGTTCGAATCCGTACAGCTCTGACCTTTCCGTCTAAGCCAGGAAATATCTGTAATATTCTGGCCAAAGGCCACCAAAGGTGGAGGCTCATCCTCCTTCAAAACAACAAGATCATCAATTTTTAAATTTTCTTTAATTTGAAACCACTTGAGCCGTCCCTGTAATCTGTTTAAATATTCCAAATAAAATCTCTTCCAAAAGTGCTTTTGAAGCTGAGTACATCGTTGAAAGAGGTTTAGTCTATTTTCAGGTATGTGAGTGATTCCTTGTTCAGGATAAGAAGTGAGTGCAGAGCCTATAAGAAAATGCCCTGGAGTCAGGCATTTTAAATCGACGGGGTCCGTATAAATCGGGTTTATAAAGAGGAAGACGAAGAAGAATAATAATAATGGTAGACTAAATGGAATTTATTAGTCTATTAGATATTTATATACTTATTGAATATGCTGTGGTAGTACATTAAAACGTGGTACAGCTGGTTCCTAACAAAACTTATACGACTTAAAGAGTATTTTGTAGAAAATTAAGCAGTGTATTTTTTAAAGGATAAATACTAATTATTTACCTACTGTCACTGTCACTGCCAAATCTTAAAATTTGTCAGATCACTTATTCTGTTCAACTTCAAAAAATGGCTCCACTTAAGGCAAAGAATTAAAAGCAAGAATTCTAACGAAACTAGAAAATGGTTGGTCACTCTCTGCCGTAGCAAACCATTTTAACGTAAACAGAACAACAGTTTTTTATATTAATAAAAGATGAAGAGAACAAGAAACTCTTAAAAGAAAGCAAGGTTCTGAAAGAACAAAAATATCTATCGCTTATGCAGATCGTACGCTTTTGGAGAGATTAGAAGAGAATCTTTTTGAAGATGTGAAAACTGCAAGAACTATGTCACAGTTTGCGGGAAGAAAGGCAACAGCTTGGCGCAGAATTAAAGCATCGCATATTAGGTACCAAACTACAGCAAAAAAAACAAGCTCTTACACCACACCAGAGACAATCAAGACTTAAATTTGCTGTAAACCATCAGCTATAAAATCAAAATTTTTGGGACAGGTCAATATTTTACTGATGAGAAAATTTCGATCTTCTAAAAAGGGCAAAATTTGAGTGTATAGATCAGATAATAATAGATTTAATCCTCTATATGTTGATAGATATCGAGCAGCTGCTCATTTTAGCGCCAATATATGGGGACGAATCTCATCTAAAGGAATGGAAATGGTGTGGCGTACCTATTGATGGCAGGTTTGTTGGGCAGACTTATCTAAATATTCTAGAAAACCTCATGTTTCCCAGTGTAAAAACAGTTGTATCCAGAAAATAATTTTATCCTTCAACAAGATAATTGTTAACACTGCAAATATAATAAATCAGTCGCTCCAGAATAACAACATCGAAACCTTACCATGGCGCAGCTACAGTCCAGATTTAAACCCAATCGAGAATGTGTGGGGTTTATATAAAACGGTTGTATCAGCGTAATTTTATACTTTAAAATGCTAAAGAGATGTGGGACGGTATACATCAGATTTGGGAAGAGTTCCTTTTACGCAGATAGACCAAAGACTACAAACTATTTTGAGAGTTTCTTATTCCCTCCATTTTTTAATAATAGAAAAACTGCTGATTAAGTTAAAATATTTTGCTGCCTCCGATAGAGCCCAGTTATCTTTTAATTTGGTTACAATTATTCTTGCTTTAATATATTATTGAGTTAGGTCGTTTGTTTTATTCCTTATACTCTTTATAAAATGCAGATTTTATAAAGAGTATAAGGTATTGTATTTTTTAAATGCAAATTTAAAATTTAGATCTTAGTAATTATTACAATTTATGAATTAACATAAAAATTAATTGTTTGTTGCTTGTTTGTTTTTTTTTTATTATTTGTCTGTCAAAATAAATGTAATATAATATCAGACCAATTAAATACACTGCTCAAGATGATCAAATCTTATTAAGAGTCGTATCAGATTTTTAGGAACCAGTTTTACATAGACGTATGTGCAAAAATCAAAAATTTTTTACGAAATATTCGAAAACTCGGGCGTTATTGACATCGAAATTTCTTTCTGACAAAAAAATAATTAAATTTATTACTCTCCTCGTAAAACATTTGCTCATCTCAGTTGTATCGGAATCATGAAACATCGAACGAGAGATATGGATGAGCGGAGCCCACCAACGTGGACAGATGGTATAATAACGCCATTAGAACAGAAAAAATTACAGAGCTACACAGACCGACCAACACATACTAGCAACAGTGCTAGGCTACCATTCGTGCCTCTGGCTACAGTACCGTACCAGGCATATTGACGTATGCAAATGATCTCATTGAAATATAGGAAATTTGCATAATTCTATTATTGTAAAACTATTCTTGGGAATAAAGCACAAATGGTAATAAGTATTACTTTTGGGTGCTTTTGTGTTAATAAGTGCTATGCTCTACTCAGGTTTTATATATTAACAATTTAATTTAAACTTTAGGAGAGAAAAATCCACCCACAGTGGCTCAAGTAAAAGTAGCTATCAAAAAACAAGTCGTCTGAATTAAACAATATTTAGATACTGAGTATATGGAAAAATTAACAACTTCGACTGGAATGAAACAAAGAAATCATTTTCCATTACGCCTTTTCCTGTATCTTGTTTAACATCATCTCAGAAAAAATACTAACAAAAGCATTAAATCAATCTAATAGAAGAAGCGGCTGAATACCAAAAATTAATAAAGTCAAAACAGAATATATGAACGTTAATAGATTAAAAGAACTGTGCTGTACTCTATCTATGGAATCTTTTATGGTTTGCCATATTTTCTATATCTTCGTCTCGTGTTATGATTCATGTTATATTTCAATATTGGACTTCTTTGATTTTTTTCGGCTTACTTTTTTAGTTTTTGTCCAAGTTTGATAACGGCTGGATTTGTTAATCACTTAGAAAATATTATTCGTAAAGAGATCTAATAACATAACATGAAAAAGAAAATGTAAAATTTACAAGACACTGATCAGACCAGTTCCAAGGATAGAGATCACAAACATGGACACGCCCAAAAAGAGATAAGAATTTACAATCAACGTTCGAACAATAATGTATTATATATATATATATATATATATATATATATATATATATATATATATATATATATATATATATTTATTTACGGTAACAATTGACTTCCCACATGTAAAGTTGTAGGTTCAATTGGCTTCCGCTGGTCAATTGGCATCCGGTATTCGGATGCCAATTGACCTCTTCAAAATAATATCAGAAACGCATAGTGGATGATATTATAAGGCTCTTTACGCGATATGAACCCGGAATCCAATTGGACCGTTTTTTGATTCGTAAATAAATCGTAGTTCGAGGCAAAAAATAAGCAGCGCCACCATCGATTTGTGTATATTGAGTTGAAGCGATATTCATGTCGTTACAGCTTAGCGGTTTAATTGGCATCTACAGGATGTGATACGATTTTGGAAGCCAGTCAGTCACTTAGATTGT
The DNA here is from genome assembly GCF_040954645.1 of Diabrotica undecimpunctata. Taxonomy (NCBI): domain Eukaryota; kingdom Metazoa; phylum Arthropoda; class Insecta; order Coleoptera; family Chrysomelidae; genus Diabrotica; species Diabrotica undecimpunctata. The sequence continues at coordinate 24,910,389 of NC_092805.1, forward strand.
CTTAGATTCCAGGTTTATAAAGGTTCGAGTAACATCTGGTCGATTCGCGTTTGAGTTTAATTCTTAGAATGGATATTTTTTGTTTAGTTTTTGGATTTACAATATATTATTGGTTTTATCTTACTTTCTTGTTATCTGCAGTCTTTTATTCTTTTTGAAAGGTTTTATAACCTTATTTCTCAGCGCCATGTGTATAATTTTTTGAAGCACATTGCTAAAACGTTGTGTATTAAAAAGCATTTAATGTTAGGGGTTGTAAATGCATTAAAAATGTTGTGAATTTTGAAAATGTGGTTTGGCGCTGTGTTAATAAGATTCTTTCGTTAAGATGCTTAGTTTTTATCTATCTCTGGTTATGCTTTGTCTTTTTTTCTGTGAAAATATTAACTAATATTATAAATGTGAGTGTAAGGTGTTTGTCGGCTTGTTTTTTTTCGCATTCCCTGTTTAACTTTTTAACCGATCATATTGATTATTTTTGCAATTTTGACAGGGACACAAATAAGCACAGATGATACATTTTATTAAAAAAAGTTGTATTTTCAAGGGATACTTCTCGGCAGAAGACGCCATCACAATCGAATCGAGGATAAAAGCTAGTATTTTATATGTAAATGAGAATGCAATCCACTCTTAACTGATCAACATTTAATATGTCATCACAGGTGTTCCGTGTGCAATGCTGCCAGGTCACCCATGTACAGCTTGGAACAACAAGAGCCATTTGCTGATCGGTTTAGGTCACCGAAACCCAACCAATTATGATTGGATCAACAGAAACAACTACTCCGTGGGCTAATACCCCTACCGGCATTGAATTATACTATTGATCCAATGGTCGCAGAACAACACAACCCATCAAGTGTGAAACGCCAAACAGCTGTTTCGGTCCGCCAGACCTTATCAGTGACGCTTGGCTTCTCCATTGGAAAGTTGTCCGTTCTGCTTAAGGGGACAAGGTCCTCTGAATCTCAAATGTAAATGAGAATGCAATCCACTCTTAACTGATCAACATTTAATATGTCATCACAGGTGTTCCGTGTGCAATGCTGCCAGGTCACCCATGTACAGCTTGGAACAACAAGAGCAATTTGCTGATCGGTTTAGGCCGCCGAAACCCAATTACTTATGTTTAGATCAACAGAAACAACTACTCCGAGGGCTAATACCCCTACCGGCATTGAATTATACTATTGATCCAATGGTCGCAGCACAACACAACCCATCAAGTGTGAAACGCCAAACAGTTGTTGCGGTCCGCCAGACCTCATCAGTGACGCTTGGCTTCTCCATTGGAAAGTTGTCCGTTCTGCTTAAGGGGACAAGGTCCTCTGCATCTCAAATGTAAATGAGAATGCAATCCATTCTTAACTGATCAACATTTAATATGTCATCACCGGTGTTCCGTGTGCAATGCTGCCAGGTCACCCATGTACAACTTGGAACAACAAGAGCCCTTTGCTGATCGGTTTAGGTCACCGAAACACAACCAATTATGTTTGGATCAACAAAAACCACTACTCCGAGGGGTAATACACCTACTGGCATTGAATTATACTATTGATCCAATGGTCGCAGATCAACACAACCCATCAAGTGTGAAACGCCAAACAGCAGTTTCGGTCCGCCAGACCTCATCAGTGACGCTTGGCTTCTCCATTGGAAAGTTGTCCGTTCTGCTTAAGGGGACAAGGTCCTCTGAATCTCAAATGTAAATGAGAATGCAATCCACTCTTAACTGATCACATAGGTGACCTAGCAGCATTGCACACGGAACACCTGTGATGACATATTAAATGTTGATCAGTTAAGAGTGGATTGCATTCTCATTTACATTTGAGATTCAGAGGACCTTGTCCCCTTAAGCAGAACGGACAACTTTCCAATGAAGAAGCCAAGCGTCACAGATAAGGTCTGGCGAACCGAAACAGCTGTTTGGCGTTTCACACTTGATGGGTTGTGTTTTTCTGCGACCATTGGATCAATAGTATAATTCAATGCCGGTAGGGGTATAAGCCCACGGAGTAGTTGTTTCTGTTGATCCAATCATAATTGGTTGGGTTTCGGTGACCTAAACCGATCAGCAAATGGCTCTTGTTGTTCCAAGCTGTACATGGGTGACCTGGCAGCATTGCACACGGAACACCTGTGATGACATATTAAATGTTGATCAGTTAAGAGTGGATTGCATTCTCATTTACATTTGAGATTCAGAGGACCTTGTCCCCTTAAGCAGAACGAACACTTTTCAATGGAGAAGCCAAGCGTCACTGATCAGGTCTGGCGGACCGAAACAGCTGTTTGGCGTTTCACACTTGATGGGTTGTGTTGTTCTGCGACTATAGGATCAATAGTATAATTCAATGCCGGTAGGGGTATTAGCCCTCTGAGTAGTTTTTTCTGTTGATCTAAATATAATTAATTGGGTTTCGGTGACCTAAACCGATCAGCAAATGGCTCTTGTTCCAAGCTGTACATGGGTGACCTGGCGGCATTGCACACGGAACACCTGTGATGACATATTAAATGTTGATCAGTTAAGAGTGGATTGCATTCTCATTTACATTTGAGATTCAGAGGACCTTGTCCCCTTAAGCAGAACGGACAACTTTCCAATGGAGAAGCCAAGCGTCACAGATAAGGTCTGGCGGACCGAAACAGCTGTTTGGCGTTTCACACTTGATGGGTTGTGTTGTTCTGCGACCATTGGATCAATAGTATAATTCAATGCCGGTAGGGGTATTAGCCCTCGGAGTAGTTGTTTCTGTTGATCCAAACATAATTGGTTGGGTTTCAGTGACCTAAACCGATCAGCAAATGGCTCTTGTTGTTCCAAGCTGTACATGGGTGACCTGGCAGCATTGCACACGGAACACCTGTGATGACATATTAAATGTTGATCAGTTAAGAGTGGATCGCATTCTCATCTACATTTGAGATTCAGAGGACCTTGTACCCTTAAGCAGAACGAACAACTTTCCAATGGAGAAGCCAAGCGTCACTGATGAGGTCTGGCGGACCGAAACAGCTGTTTGGCGTTTCACACTTGATGGGTTGTGTTGTTCTGCGACTATAGGATCAATAGTATAATTCAATGCCGGTAGGGGTATTAGCCCTCGGAGTAGTTGTTTCTGTTGATCCAAACATAACTAGTATTTTATAGTATAGCAAAGTAATACATTTTCGGGTAGATCAGATATGTAGGATTTAGTGCTCGCTCTTCTACCTATATTTTATTAAAGTGTCTTATGAAATTTCAATTTCTGGATCATTTTTTGTCTTTAACTGGGATATTATTACTCTCCTGCCTTCTACTATTCTTTGCTTTTCTCACCACTCCTGCTGATATCTCTATATTTGCGTTTCGTTTATTTATTCGTTCATAGTTTGTTATTAATTTTGCCTCACACATATTTGCGTCTTAATAATTTTAATAATATAGAAATCTTATTACCTGAATAAAGGAATCATGTTTTGTTCAAATAAATTTAATAAATCAAAACCATTTCTACATACCATTTTGAAGATAATCATAACAACTTGAAAACACTACAACAAATGAAATGGAATAAGCAGTTGTTCCACATCTCTAACGTAAGGATATGAAGAAAAATTGATTCTTAATATCGTGTGTATTTTTCACCAGCGCGAATTAGTGCTTGAAATCTACGTGGCATGCTGCGTATAAGCCTGTCGATATCTTGTTGAGGTACCTATATTTTCCCAATCTTCGATTAGAGTTTCTTTTAGTTGTTGAAGGATTTGAGGTGGATGTGGGCGCCTCGGGACACATCTATCTAACATATCCCAAAGATGTTCAATTAGTATAAGCGAATAAATGCAATACACTCTTAACTGCTCAACACATCAAGGTGTTATAGCAGGTGTTCCGCGTGCAATGCTGCCATGTTCACTATTGGAGTCACTGGAGTAGTTGTTGCTATTGATCCAAAAAGTTAAGCTTTGCTTGGGTTTTCGGTAACCTTAACCGACAGCAAATGACTCTTGTTTTCCACGCTGTACATGTGAACATGGCAGCATTGCACGCGGAACACCTGCTATAACACCTTGATATGTTGAGCAGTTAAGAGTGTATTGCAATTTTTCGCTTATATTTTATAGTCAGAGGACACAGTCCCCAAAGCAGAACGGACAACTTTCCAATGGTGGACCCAAACGTCACTAATGATAGTCTGGGTGGACCGAAACAGCTGTCTAGTGTTTCACACTTGGTGTAAGAAGTCAGATACCAAAAAATAAAGGAGAAAGTTATGTGCACTTTGCGTTCGGCAATAATGTGCCTGTTGTCTTAAACATCTTCACTTGCAAAAATTTTCACAGTGAGTGTTATCAAATGGTCGTATACTCTTATAAGTACTTTTGTTTGCTATCTAAGTATTTTTCATGGACTTTGAATTTGCTAAAATATTGGAAAGTGTCATCGAAAATGCAAATCGAAGAGAAATACGAACAAGAACGAGAAAATACAGCCCATATAGCCCATAATGCGACGTAACAGCCCAAGACATGAAGTTACAATCATTGTAACATTTAATTTTAACATTTAATCCTACTATACCAGAATTTCTTTAGTAATACCAAATAATTCATTACAACAGAGCTCTTTTACTCAGGGAATAATCAGACTAGAAGTTGTTAAAAGACGATAAAACATTTTTAAATTACTGAGCTTAAAAAATGTAAAATAAAAGTATTTAGCAAATTAAATCAAATTTGAAGCTGTCATAATTTTAAAAGAAAAATATTCAATCTCGAAAAAAGCAATAACTACCTGCCTACAATTTATAGATACAGAGTAATATACTCTAACAAGTTAAATTTTTAAACATCCGTTTCGACAACAAAATATTACAATGACTGAACAGATGAATTGACTCAGGTAGAATTCCACCGAAACCTTTAAGTATTATTGTCGACTTGAGTCATAAACCAATGGATGCTAAAGGTCCAAAGCCAATCGATGCCAAAGAAACCGCAACAGCGATTGATGCCAATTGGTACCGCAACAGAATTCGCTGTATATTGTGGCCCGTGAATATTCACGGATGCCAAATGGGAATACTTTTCGTCCAGAAGTCAATTGGTACTACAAAGAAATATATATATATATATATATATATATATATATATATATATATATATATATATATATACTTCCTGCTTTTTCTTACTTTTATATTAATTTTTTATTTATTTAATTACTTTAATTAATTATTTAATTAATTATCTAAGTGTCGCAAATCATACATAAAAAAAAATAATCTTAGGGTGCCATTTTATTATACAAAAAAAAATAAATCAGCTTAGGTTATACTTATCTTTTCTCGTGGCTTCCAGTATCTCTTAGTTGTTTTTTATGGGGATAAAATAGGAAAAGGAAATAAATAGAAATAACATTAATAAACAAATACAAATATCTTTTATTATCAAAAGAAATAATATGAAAATTTATCAAATAAATTCCATGGGCTTAACTGTCCCAATGAAAATTGTACCACTTAAAATAATTTACCAAATATTTATTAGTTTGTTTTTTTTTTTTATATAACATTGATAAAACAACATATACAAGAAATTTGGATATTCATAAAACAATTACACTTCCTATAAAAATTTTGAAATATTGGAATCTTTGTTCATATGTTTTTGTACTAAAAAAAATAAAATTCTGAATATTATAAAAAAAAACTTTTTAATTTATTAAGCAATATTAATAATTATCCTTTAACGTTAAAAAAAACTATCTGATATTTGCAATGTGAATCAGAAAACTTTAATTATTTTTTCTTAAAAAAAAAACTTTTATAAAATTTATGGTATTTTAAAATAGCGATAATTTTTGATCTTCTGATGGTATAGAGTCTTTTATTTGAAATATATACAAAAAAAATTATGTCACAAAAATTTATTGACTGACCTTTTAATTCACACACGACGATGTTTCTTCGTTCTAAGTATCAACCTATCAGCATACCGGCAACTTTCTCCAAAACAGGAGCAGGCCTCTTTTACCAGTACTCGTTCAACAAACTCCAAAATTCTCTCCTCTCTTTCGTAGACTAACAATCTCCTGACACCCAAGTATTTTTTACTTGGTGTAGCAAATATTGTTAATAATTATAGTTCTTGTGACTTACTCACTTGGACTTTATAGAGTCAAGGAGGTATTCGACTTCTCAACTTTGACCTATCTTTCGTTCCACCTTTCAGCCACCCACTTCTAACTATGAACACAACTAGCACTTGCTTCTTAACTAACTACACAAAACTTTAACTGATTCATTCGGATGACCATCACACAATAATCTTTTCTACTCCAAACTTTCAAAACATTCACTTTCTTTCATCCCCATTTCAAACTCGCTAACCAATCAGAAAATTCCTATATCTTTTCTCTTATGTTATATCAGAAAAACCCAAGCATCGCTTCTAAACAACTTTCTTTAAAAATGATAAGGGTTTTATCTTATACTTTCTAAATACAATAAGTACCTGGTGGCTTTGGCCTTTCCAGTGAAACAAAACCAAAGGCTTTTAAAATATAACATCTACAAATACCGGAAAACAATTGTCTATTCACATTTAAGTATTTACCAATGTTTTTCAGTCCTTCAAGGTAAAATTCATTATGGATAATCCCACTGCTTGAAACTAACTTATAACAAATATTTACAAATTGATGTAAAGGGCGTTGCAAATTTATGTGCCCGCGTTCTATAACCAAATAAAATTTTTAAGAACCAGACATCACCACGTTTATAGAAATTGGAAGACTCCAATTGGGAGATAGCTCATTTAGAACGGATGCAGGACGTTCTAGACGCCAAGAAAATCATAAGGCAGGTATCGGCAAGGACCAAAAGACAGATATAGGCTTAAATATATGGATCAAGTAGAATCAAGTAGTGTATCAAGCTTTTTATCTTTTTCTTATTCTTTTTCTTTTTCTTTTTATGTAGATATGACTCTGAGACTCTCTATGTCTGTTTTTCAATGTGCCTTCAATAAGTTGTCGTTTCATCGTTTTTGTGGTCTTCCTACTGAACCCATGCCTATTGGAAAGTTGAAAAGTTAATTTTTCTAAACGTTTTTATCTCTGCTTATTCTAACATCCCTTCTGTCCTCTCTGTGTCAGGTCGTGTTTCTGCTGTATATGCCATTATTGGTCTGACTATTTTTTTGTAAATTCTACCTTTGATTTCTTTTTCGATATGTTTATTTCTCCACACTGTTTTATTCAGGCAACCTGCGGCTCTGTTTGCTCTATTTACTTGATCTTCCACTTCAGTTTCGAGCTTTCTTTAGCTAGATGATATGATGCCTACATATTTAAACTCCACCACTTGTTCTATTATGTGACCTTCCAGCTCCAATTTACATCTTAGTAAACTCGCTGTTATAACCATGTATTTGGTCTTTTTTGAGGAAATTAACATCTTTATTTTCACTTTGAGAGAGTAAAATTGCGTCTGCATAGCAGATTATTTTATCGTTTTAATTATTACTAGAGGTATCTTCCTTGCATGCAGTAAGTGGATAACGTCCTTTATGATCAAATGCGTTTTAGTCTCGCTATGTGACCTGCTCAATTCCATTTCAGCTTGGCTATACGTTCGACGACATCAGTGGTACCTGCTTTTTTCCTTAGGTTTCCATTTCCTATGTAAGAAATACTTTCTTAACCCTCCATTACTCGCACCTTAAAAAATTACGCTATCATTCGCGTGTTAGATTTTATCTAACATGTAGGTATAGGTCAAATTAATGAGTCATTAGTACTTAGTATATATACTAAGTATATATACTAAGTATACTTAGTATGTATACTTATACCTATACACATTATATTTTTTTAAAACAAAACTGCAAAAAAAACTACTAGGTAAACTAAAAAAATATAAACATTACCCTAGAACAAAACAAATAAGGGAATTTATTCCAAAAAATATGTACGCATTACTCATAGAATTAGATTTCTTCCTCTTCTAGGCAGTGGTGACAAGTAAAAGTTGTTAAACTAGTGTGCTCTTTACATATCGGCAACTTACAGATAGTACAATAATGTTGGATAAACCTGTTCTTCCATACAGGGCAAAAATAACATCTTGGTTTTATAGTTTTAGTTGCCCCTTGAGAAACTGATGGCTTTTCTCCGGTTATATTTCGGATACTTAATCTCAACTGAAAAGGCAGATTTTTGGTATATGACATGAATATTGACTAATTTAACTTTATTTCGGAAACCTTAACAGTCTGAGCGATACATTATTAGCAAAAAATTTTGCAAATGGCGTCCCCTATTATCTCTTAAAAAATTTCCATCGATCTACCAAACACCCTGATATAAACAAATTTTATTAGTTCAAATATTTTTGCACGCTCATGTTTAAATACTTTTTAATTTACTACGGTATTTAACCTAAATATTGTATACTGTAAACTAGTTACTAAATTATTTGTCGCATTTTTGCTCCGGTTCTGGTTACCAATGCTGCCAATCGTGATTGAAACCTCAAGCAACGCCATGAAGACATTAATTTCGCGTAATTTTAGCAAATGTGCTGTGTTTAATTAAATTTAAATTCTCTATTTAATCCGAAATTGCTTTGAACACTCCACCGGTATTGTTTAATTTACAAACCCACATACTATTTGACAATAACTAGTACTTACTCATGAACAAATTGGGAAATGCTGCTACTTCCATGTTTCGACAACATTGTTGATGAGCATTTCGAAAATACTTTTCAACAAATGTAAGTAAGGCTGGGGTTTTTGAGATGTGACTGTTAAATTAAATCTCATATCTAAAATTTATTAAGATATAAGAAAAATTGATACACAATTTATACGAGACAAATTAAGTTCATATAAAAGTAATTTTGTTTATGTCAAAGTAAATGCTTTCAAGTACATTGCTGACAAGTGATCCTAAAGGGACTAGGTGAAGACAACAAATTGTCGTATGTAGAAAAAGAAAATAGTAGGAATAGAGTTGGTATAATTGCAAATAGATAGATGAAACGGAAAGTAGTAGAAGTTCTAAGGACGAGTGTAAAAATCATGGGGATTAGAAGAAGATGGGTGGTTTATTATATGACATAGATTTCCACTAGAACTCTAAGCAATATTTATAATACTGTCATAAGACTGCTACCATAAGAATGCTTAACCCTATAGTACATAATGGGAAATATTTGGTCTCCTAAAGTAAAAATGAAGAGCAACTGACCAAAACTAATTAAATCCAAAATATATGATTTTGAGTTATCGACAAAAACTAATTTATTGAATTAAACCTAATTAAAAGTAAATATTTGGATTGGATTAAGTTGATTTACGCCTGGTAGATCTTGAACTGATATCTTGTTTATACTCCAACAATTAATAGAAAAAAAATAGCGGTTGATACAGAAGTACATCTAGCCTTCATCGACCTAGAAAAGTCATATGATACAGTTACAGATACAGTTCCAAGACTTAAATTGTGGCAAGCTTTATAACAACTCGGTATTAGTCCATACCTTTTAGGAATAATCACAGAAGTATACAGGGATAACACTACTTACCTAAAAAATGGAAATAGACTATCAGAGCCAATCAAAATAACTAAAGGCTAAGACAAGGATGCAGTGTCACATTTACTGTTTAATTTATATATTGAGGTAGCCCTCCAAAATTGGAAAAACCACTGCCAGGAAATGGGAATCCCCATAGGAAATAACGTACTGTTCTCTCTGAACTTTGCGGATGACCAAGTCGTCCTAGCTTCTTATTATCTAGAATTTATGATAAAGCATCTATACAGAGAATATGTAAAATGGGGGTTACAACTCAACATGAAGAAAACAGAATATTTAGTTATCAATTAAGATGCATGGTTTGAAGTGTTGATAGATGAGGACGTGGAAATCAAATAGTGGAAAAATTTAAATATTTAGGTGCACTCATTGATAAAAACGGCTTGGGAGAAACCGAAATTAAACACTGAATTAATCAGGGAATAAAATTGTAGGATGCCGGAACTTCTTATGGTGGGATCAAGAAAAAGAGGTAGACCTCGACGCTTATGGAATAAAGAAATTAGAAGAGCGATTGAATCGAGAAGTTTGGAGGAGAAGCATGCCTTGAACCGGGAGGATTGACGGAGGAGAACGGGAATACAGTGATAGCCGTCTCCAAAATGTATTTATTGTATTTAGTAAATATTTTATTAACTATAGAAGGTTATTAATAACATTATTTTTGACAGAAAGTTGGAGCTTTGTGTTTAATTTCGGAGTTTCCAATTTTTAAGCTTTTATTTTGTTGGATTTATCGGTTTGCTTAAACATTGTGTGAATTTATTGCATTTTGCTCCATATGAATGGATTTATTTCGTTTTGCTTAACCGTTGGTTCGATTTATGTCATTTTGCTAAATAAGTAAATACCTAAATGTCGAAAACCAAACACCAGTATACGAAAATACTATTATTTATTTATAAAACGTTTCTCAAATATGTAGGCCCGTATCATCTTCTAGACAATTACATCCTTTTTCCATTCACCTTCATTAGCGGTGTAATCTTTTCGGTTTTCTAGAATGTCCATTATCTATATCTTATACCATTTAAGGTCTTCTTCTTCTTCTCACATATTTCCAAATTCTTAATGTTTTAACCTTTTTTTTTTCTCTTTTCTTCTAGTGGTCTTCCTAATCTCGCAGTTTCTAGTGTCAACGTGAGTCTTTTTTACATTTGTTAAGCAACGTTTTAGGAGTTACAGAGTTACTTTCAAAATTAAAATGTTTAAAGCAACTAATGTTTATTAGCCGATCACTGGGTGAAAAATGGTGATCTTAGCCACCTTTTTCTTTAATTTTTGGGTTTTTACTGACAGGTTTGTCACCCAAATTTATCATATTCTTTAAATTTACCGCTCTATAAGCATTTGAAATGTGGGTGTATAGAAGAATCCTGAAGATATCATGGACCGAGCATGTAACAAACAACGAAGTCATGAGAAAAGAAAGAAACAAAAGAATGGAAGTATTGGAAACCATCAAGACACGAAAGCTGCAATATCTGGGGCATGTTATGCGTAATGAGAGATACAACCTACTTCAATTGATTGTACAAGGGAAAATCCAGGGCAAGAGAAGTGTAGGAAGAAGAAGAATCTCATGGTTGCGTAACTTGAGGAAATGGTACGGATGCACATCAATTGAACTATTCAGAGCAGCAGCATCTAAGATCAGAATAGCCATGATGATTGCCAACCTCCGTCGCGGAGATGACACGTGAAGAAGAAGATTGCACTAGAGGTTGGTAATTCGCCTTGCTGTTCTGTCGCATTTTGACCTCAAGGCCACTGTCTTTTCTCGTTGTTTGGCGTGGGTTCTACTTGTTGCTTCCATTTAACCAGCAGCAGCTAAGAATCTAAGGGTGGTAACCTCATTATATTTTTAAATATTACTATATTTCAATCTTAATCAATTTAATAATATTACCTAAAGTTAGAATTAAATTTAGCTAACAATATACTGTTGGAAGTGCATCTTATGATCCTGTTAGATCTCTGCAAATTAATGTTTTTTACTTAAGCTTTTTTACATAATTTTTATATACATGTACAATTACCATACGGTCTTTTGCTGTGCTAAGTTTGAGTTAATTTGTAAACTGTATTTAGTTTCAATTAATTGTGTATACAACATAATCTTATAATGTCCATTGTCGTAAGCTTCTTTACAAATTTAATATCATTGACTGCTATATGTCTTTTTCAGGTAACACACTTAGAATAACTTTTCTATGGATGTTTCATTTTTCATATTGTTCTTTTTAGATAAACTGATGATGCTTTCTGATTAGAAAGCGAAATAGATGAAGTAGCCACCTTCTTTGTCTTTTATTTCTCCACTTTGACCGAAAAACCCACCACTCTTCGAGTGTTCCTTAGTTTATATTGGATTGACGGTCGTACTCCTTTTCTCGATATATGTAGTGACTGACTGAACCAATTTTCATAAGCAGCAAAAGTCATGAAAAGCTGTGTGTTTAGTTTGTCCTACATTTAATTATATTCTTATTTTCTAAATTAATTAAGTTTTGATTTTAAATGCGCCTTGTACGAACCAGTTATTTGCAAACAATTATCAAAATCCCATTTCTTTTTAATTTATCCTTCGCTCACATACCTGCGTTTGTAGCAATCAACCCGCCATCCATCAACCCTTAATATCATTAGTACAAATCGAAATCAAAATCCCATCCTCCCGTCTATCATTTATCAAAATTTTTTACAAAGTACAAACGCATCAAACATCAAGCAACAGCGCGGTAGCATCGAAGTTGTCAGTCAAAGAAGGCGAATGTAACAAATGATTGTTCTTCACTCTGTCGGACAGTGAATTGTCTTGACTTATTCACAGCTACCGTTGATTGTATACGGACGAAAATGATATACGATCCAGGATTAATGTCGATAATGATTATTGTGATTCTGCCGATACAACATACTGATAAATAGTTTTTGAAGCGGAAGAAAGACTGACGTAAAGAAAGGTTTCTTTGCCATCAAACGCCGAATTGTAAAACCTAAACCGACTAAATTATATTTAAATATATCTGATAATTAAATATTTATTAAAATATAACATAATCTAAATTATTTTTTTATATAAAGTAGGTGAAGCCCAAATTGTCATTCAAATATTTTTTAAGATTGCATATCTCATTTCCATAAATGTCTCGATCTTCTGCTGGTTTCATTCTACCTTTTGGAAGTCTTATGTTTTTAAATAACACTTTCTTTTCCTTGCTCTGAAATTTATAATTATACACAAAATCAAGGTAAAAACTCAAAACTAGTGCTTGGAATAGTTGGAGAGGAATATAAGTGAACTTATTAGGAAGTAAAAGAATAAATTAAGAGGAACGCATTATTACATTAAAAGTGTGAAAGTTGAAAGTAACACAAGTCGAAGCAAAACTTTAAGGAACAAAGAGACATGGCGAAAGAGGAAAAAAGAAAAGTTTGGATAGGTATGTAGGTAGATGATAAACAATGAATGGTGGAAATAAAACCATATTACCAGAAATAAAAAATGAAAAAAAAAATCATTCTGTGGCTTGGAATAAAAAGGACGGATGTCCAATTTTCTGTATTTTAGGTATTCTATAGTAAGACCATGAGATCATTTTATTTAAAAAATTTAGAAGTTTATATCTTTTACGATTTTTAAAAAAACAAAAACGCGTAAATAAATACTTCAATTTAAGTAAAAAGAAATTATGTGGAACACCTGCCCTTTCTCGTTATTATGTTTATAATGAAGATTTAGCCATACGGCTTACACTTCCTGTAAGGGAAAAATTTGCTTATCCCAGATATTTACGGTATTAAAAGAATTGAGCTTTGATGGGACTCTTTTCGTGTTACCGAGCCCTAGACGACTTAAAACGTTGGAGTATCTCCCAAAAAATTTTTAAGCATCTGGACGTCGAGAGTAACACGGCTTTCTGCATGGCCTTATACAAGTGTTCACTTAGACCAAGCTGTTTTATGTTCTCTAGTAGAGACAGTAATTAGTATCATCTGGGTACTTTCCATTCTCCATTGTCTCCTTATTTGTATTTCCAGATCTCCGTACTATTACATCTATTCGTATCCGATACATCTATTAGTATTTTCTATCTAGTAAGCTTATTAACTAGTATAAGATGTGGTGTATTATGCCACTGGTTGGTCTGTGAGCACAGCGCGGTCCCAGTAAAGTAGTTTTCGTTTTTAAGTATTCTGTTAGGGACAATGATAATAATGGAAATTGTCGGTTGGGAGAAGTCTCTGTATTGAGAAACACCTTTCTTGATGTCAATCATTAGTTCGACGCTATACTGTCAAAATATTCTTGACTGATGTCGCCTATGCTAAGGTTTACTCATCCAGGTGCGAATTTTTTGTGCTTAGTCAGGTAATTTATGAGCATTTCTTGTTCTCTCAGTATAAACGGTGATGTGTCATCTACTGCGCAAATTGCTCAATGCAAGTAGATGTCGCAGGATGTGTCTGAAAATAGACTCTTAAATTAGTAACCTTTTTATCCAGTTGCTCAACTTAGTCCTCTCCTTCCTTGATACCGCGGTAATGTTGTTCCTCTCTAATGCACTGCCTGGATGGTGTTTTTGAGCCTTTGTGAGAAGTGTTCTTAAGCACTTTTAACTACTCTATAATACCAAATAAGTAGCTAAGCGTGAAACTGACGTACTTATTTAATGCTTTAACCAGATTTTTACTATTAAGATATGACAGATTTAGCTGTCTTACTTTTCCCACAAACTCATAAGTTAGTTCGGGTTTCAGTTGTTTATGACTAATTTTCCGCGCTTGCTTTACTACGATATTATATATTTGACCCATTGCCTTGATGTTTTGGCCATCTTGCATATCGAAACCTGCGGGATAAACCTTTCTTCTGATCACATTTATAATACATTTGTCTATTTCAAAGTGCATACTAATATCATTTGAGGCTCCGTCCAGCTAGCGGAGATAAGACTACTACCGGGATCATATATCCCAGCCAGTATTAAGAGGCGACTAATGGGAAGGAATAAGAGGTGAATAGCCATCGTTTGATGTGTCGGGTTTGGAGAAACACACGTAGGGCGCTTCAGCGTTACGGTAGCCAATCTACACTTCTACTGTCCGAGATGAGTCTCTCGTGGGACTATTCTACATTCATTTCACATAAACAATGTGAGGTTGAACGAGCTGTGACCTTTATACGTCCTTTCTTCGTTAAGAGCAAAGGATTGCGGCACCTACCCACTATTGGAGACTAAGAGTGCTAGAGGAGTGCTTCTCGGCGGCTACCTGTATACGTGCTAGGACAAGTTCTTCTACTTGCGCTCTCTTTCCACCCCTGGGGGGAAGATAACGGACGGGTGTTCGTAGGGCAACACAGGTACTACCGGGAGAATGGAGCCCTGTTATTCTTCGTACACCGCACTACACGCAAATGGTGTCGGACTTCTAAAGGTTAGTGGCTAGTTAAAGTCATATGCCGAAAGGCCAGGTATATCTGTGTCCCGCTGATGTCCCGTAAGTTTCAATATAAAGTTTAGATTTTCATTCAAAATTTGTGCAAATCTTACTTCTTAATGTTTATAAACAATGGAGATATGATTTTTTTAAAAATTGTCGCTAACTTCGTTCCTATTGTTCATAGAAGGTTTTTTTAATGTGAGTTTTTTTTTACCAACTATTTAATGGTTGTACGTACAAGTCTGTAGTTTGAAAAATATAGAAGTTATTACAATTGTTTATAAGAAAAAAACATACTTCTTTTTCAGACGTTTATTTTGTAAATAATTTCGATGAAAACGCAATATGCCTTTAACTTTTGAGATAGTTTAAGTCTTAAAGAACCCTATGAAATTTCCTAAATGTGTCTAGCTTGATTAATAGAGCAAGTTCAATAGTTTAAATTAAGCAAATTAAATAACTTTTAAACTATTTTACCGATCGGGTGGAAATTTCGCACAAATTTAAAAGACGTTCGTTCAAATGTATTAATGCCATTTTATTTTGTTAATAAAAAAATTAATAAAATTTATAAATTAGTGCAAAAAACTGTTTTTTTTTGCAAATATCTTCGTAAATGATTTATAAATTTTAATTTAAAAAACGGGAAAATAAAGATATTCTTGATATAAAAAAATTATATAAATATTGTTTATGTAAAATATAAGGGAAAAAACTTTCCCTTATATTTTTTTCCCTTATAAAAGACAAAAAATCAAATTGTGACCAAAAATTATTGTTAAAAAAAAAACGCAAAGTAAGAATACGAGTACTTTTTCACCTATTCGTCATCTAGTAACCCCCACTTATGTCTTAAAAGCTTAAAATATCTGCGAAAAATTTTTCCGTGAAATCGATGATTTTTGCATAACCAGACTGGGCTACTAAAGTAGATCCACTTTAGGAGTACATTTAGGAAGATCTTTAGGAGTTCGCTTTTTCTCTTAATATTTAACAAAACTTTTTATTTCTAGATAAGCAAATGGATATAAATTTAGAGCAAATTAGAATTTCATCGCTAATCCATAAACTACCGTTGAGGGGCTCTATAAATCACAAAAGCAAATTTGTTTCCGCAAAAGGGGCAATCTCGTTGTTGGAGCCGATTTATTATAAAATTATATTATGTTCTGGCTAAGAGCTATATTTAAATGACATTAATATGCATAATCGTGCCGAGCATAAAAAATCCATTACCGTTTATGGCCCTTAGAACATGCTATTTTTCACGAGTGTGCCTAATCAACAACACTAATTTTAATTATAACTTGCCACACTATTATTTATATAGAAACACAATGTTTACATAACACTATAATGCTGTTACTATTTATAAGATAATTTAAGTTCCACGACCTTGTTGCCATCACGAATGCAATATTTGCTCAAGATCAAAGATAGTTTATATTAACTTTATATCCAAAACTATATTCCCAAACAAAACGATATCTGCTAGGAAATTTTAACTAGGGTCTGCAATTTTAATGTTGTCATGGAATAACAGAAGTAGAACAGTAAAAAGAGATTTTTAAAGAGAACTACAAAATTACTTTTACGTTTATCATTACTTTTTTGATAGAAACTCTGGTGCTAAACTTAATTGTATGTAACATGTTTAACTTTGACAGTAAAATATTTTTTTTTATTTGAAACTGCTTCAACCACAAGGGTTATTAGCAATGGTCGATTTTACACATAAATATAAAAAAAGAATACAATTAAATTTTGTTAATTAGTCCTGAGGGAACCAAAAAAAATAATATGGTACGATTGCGGTCATTATTTTTACTTAGTATATCTTTTATTGTTGTAGGTAACTGTTCGTATTGTCTTTCAAATGCTTACTAATACGTGGTGTAATATTAAACCACTATCACACGCGTAACACAAAGGTTTGGGTTACTTCTGTAGTAGGAAATCATGTGTGATCTTGGTATGTCCTAATCGTAGTCTGGATATGAAGTTTTTAAGATTGTGACACGAATTTCCTTTGAAATGTGTTTCTTGCAAACATAGGATGGATGGATGAAATTTATTTATAGGAATTTTAAGATCTTCTAAATGGGTATGGTACCCATTTAGGTTCCATTGAATAATATAATTAAAAATAGTTTAATTAACAAGTCTCCGGAGAGCAATCGCTAAGATCATCGGTAGAAGTATTACTTAAAATTTGTACTGTAATTTTGTTTTTAATTCTAGAACAACGGGATTTAAGATATCTTGGACTTAATATAGGATGTAATATCTTTAGAGAGTCTATCAATACTTCGATATCCCCCGAGTAAGTTCTGGCGACTGAAAGAGGATCTGAAGAACCATGCGCATTTTCAAAGAAGTCAATAAGTTCTTTCTGTGTTAAGTATCCATTGTTCGAGTTTTCTTTGAAGAATTAAATGGTGCATTTGGTAAGATCTTCTACTAGGTTTCTGTTGTTTTCTTGTTGAGTTTTTGGTTTTTTGCTTTGTGGCTTCAGTTCAGCGAAGGTATTTTCGTTATCTCTTATTGGGGGGGGGGGGGGGGGGTATTAGATAGGTTTCGTTTAGGCTTCGTTTTAGCCTCAGTAAGAGAGGATTATGTAGGGGAATTTATCGACAAAAGAGCTGATTGCTGTACTGTAGTTTCAGTCTCAATAGAAGGGGATTGTGTAGAAGAAATTGTCGAAAGGGGAGCTGATTGGTGTACTTTCTGTAGAGAGTTTAGATGAACTTTATTTTGAGTGTGGTTTGAAGGAGTTTGATTATTTTTATTGGGACATTGAGATGCAAAATCAACTTGCTGCTTACATAAGTAGCAGGATGGCTTTTCGATGAAAAAGAAAATTCGATAGTTGGTATCCTCATGGTTAATTAACATAAAATCAGGTAATTTGTCTAAGTTAGTTAGCGCTACAAAATTGTATCGTCGAAAACTCAAGATATTCAAGATAATCAATTGGAGTTGATAGATGTATATTTAAGTTTTTCTGTTGTTCTTCTATAACGCTGTGCGGAATACTTGGACATACGTTGGAAATAATCAATCGTTCATTTGGAATTATTAGTCTTCGGACTTAAATACGTTCTTGATTAAATACTACAATTCTATTGTCGTTTGCTATAAACTCATCCACGGTCTGTTCACTGGTAAAGAAGATACAAATACGATCATTTCTAATTTTAGAAATAGAATTTATTTTTCTGGGATCCACTTTATAAGTTACTGCATTAAGGTAAACTTTAATATTAGTGTTTGAGAGTAAGTGAAGTAGAATTGCTTGTTTTTTGTTTGGAAATTTATTTGTAGGTTGATTAAGAGCTGTAGAATATAATTTTCATGGTCGGTTTACAAGTAGATTGTCAGAACTTTCCATGGTGGATGATCCTGCAGCTAAATCCATTTCCATGCTTGGGCTAAGTAATCTGAATACGGCCCTGGTGCTTATAATGGATCATTACTGTAGTACATGAACTAAAGTAGTTATCAATCGCAAGTGTTGGTCCCTTTGTCAAGCAGTCCATCCATAAGTTTCATCACTACATTTGTTGGTACGGTGATACCTTCAGCATGTTCTTTTCCACAATATACGTTAAAATTGTAGGTATAACCACCTTCTAGACAAAGTTTAAATCATTTTATCCCAAATTTGTGCATCTTGTTGGCAATATACTGCAAACCGTCATTTGATGTTACTGAATTATCGTTAAACGGGGCGACTGCGCCTTGGCTTGTTAGATTTGCCGACACGTTATAAACAAGAATAGACATGATGCCATAATCTGATGCCATGGTTTGATGCCATGTTGGACTCTCATAGCCATTTTGTGATAAAAAGCTTGCTGGTAGCCGTGTAACTCGTGGACTCACATTTTGAAAAATGAAATTTTGACAAAAATTCGCATTTTAGAGTGTTAGATTTTAATTTTAAAGTTAAAGAAAATTAGTACATTCTGCTAGAATTATTTTTTGAGTGTGTTTCCTCTATAATTAACCAAAAGTTGTTATTGAATTTACTTTTTTAACTCTTTAAGTGCTATATTTTTGTGCAGACCTCTTCCCGATACGCCTCTAATCTCTGTATTATATTTCTGTTGCAAGTTAATAAACATTTTTTGACTTTATAGTTTCTCTGAACTTAAACAATTATAGCAATATTTATTATTTAAACGATCTAATCGATTGATAAAACTGCGAATGCGACACCTCTCCACGTTCAAATAATCCCCGGCCGGTCCCATTTCGATCCACCCGCCCACAATCATCCCCGTTTCGTGTAAATGTAACCTTGCGCTTGCATTATTTGCTTCCATAAATTAAGTTTTATATTTATTAATACGCGACGTTATTTTAACAACTTGTAGGAACTATATTTGTCCCCACTTTCCGATAAGAAAACTTTATGAGGCCTTTGTATGCAACTTATTTATAACTCGCGATTTTATTATACATTTTCTAAGTGAAACTGTGTATTAGAAAATAGAAATGTGTCGTGCGGTCATTATTTTAAACTGAAAATAGAATTCTCTTGATTTATTAATACTTAAGGTAGATGAAAAAATACTAATAATAAAATCTCATTATTAAACCAGTTATATATACTTGTTTTTCTAGCACTCTAGCACGACATATATAGATACATTAATCTATTTCGTGGTATCATGATCTGCTAAAAAGGAAATCAGATGTTAATTAAAACATTTACCACGACTAAAAATAGTTCGAGTTATAATAATAGACTTAACTACTCAAAAGATTTGTGTAATGGTTAACGGCAAAATAATTAAAAATAAGAAAAGTTTTAAATGCAAGGTACTTATTCCGCTTGTTCTAGATGTTCGAAGAGAACTGATCAGTATATAAAGCTGTGATAACTCTCATAAAATTAGAAAGATTAAAATAGGCAAGACATCTAGCAAGATTACAGCAGGACAACCCTCCTAGAAGAATATTTATGTCACAGCTGGTGGAAAGTAGATGAAACGGTGGGCCGAAGCTTAGATGGTGCAAAACTAGGACAGTGCAAACGAAGATGCTAGAAAGTTTCAATGTCAGTTTACATGTTATATAACGGACTCCTCTTCTCGAGTAAATTGATTTTTCCAACTATTTCGTGTCGTGACGATATTTTCTGCCGTGTCGTGATGATCTGTTCTGCATTTTACTATAGAGAAAATTAATACAATGCCAGTATAAAAGCTTCGTTTCAAAATGTAGGCAATGCTATTCTCCATGCTTGGAAAATGTGCCGAATCTTACAGGATGCTTAATAACTATATGGTAAAGCAAACATACAATTTTTAAAATTAAACATCCTGTATATTTTCCTATATTTAGATTTTTCTCATAATCTCCGTTCTTACAACACATTTTACATCTTTAACTGTTATAACTAACACACAATATAAACCGTAACAATATCTTCTTCTTCTTGACTGGCTTTAAAACTCGGGATCAGTTTTCGCTGCATCCACTATAGCCCTCCATCTTCTACAATCTTGCGCTTCCATTTTTCATTTATGTACCGCAATCCTAGACAAATCGGCTTTAACATCATCCTTCTATCTTTTTCTGGGACAGCTTACTGATTTTCTAGCGTCTGGTGTCTCAAAAAACACTGTCTTTAGTATTCTGCTTTTCTCTGATTATATCACATGATCCGATTATCTTATCTTGTTAGATTTCAGCATGGCGTCGCCTTCTCCACTCTCCTGTCAATTCATCTCTTTGAGAACGAAATATCGTTCTGAGAAACTTCCTTTAAAATACTAGCAGCTTATTTATTCATCGCTGATGTATATTTTTACTCCATATTTTAGTCCATATTTTACTTCCATATGAAACAATGGGGAAAATAATTGACAGTCTCAATTCAGATTATCTTTTTAGCAGCTTGGATCTTAACAATGATGCTAGGGAGTATAATGCTCTATTTCCCGCAGCCATCCTTGCTGAGATCTCTTTTTCTATGTGGTTGTCATCTGTGATTACCGCCCCCAGATATATACTCTTTTACTACTACGAAGTTATGGCAATTAATAGTTAGGTTCTGTCTAATTCTTGGTCTTGAATTTTTGGTTGCTAGCATGTATTTCGTCTTTCTATGACGCAGACTATCTGTTTTCACCTTGAGTTGTGAAAACACCTCTCTCACGTCACTTGTAGAATGAGCGACTGCATCTAGATCATCAGCAAAGGCCAACAATGGTTTTGATTCTCCATTCGCAAATCCCGTATCAGCCAAGACGATATTTTATTTATTGCGTATTCTAAATCCAAACTGAATAGCAACGGTGATACATCGGTTTCATTGTATAAGTCCTGACTTTATAATAAATATCATCGATGTTTTATGTCCTAGTTTTACCTGTGCATATGAGTCTGACAAGTACATTTGAATTAGCTCCACTAATTTTCTTGGTATTCCCATTTCTAGCATGCAACCCATAGTATACTTCTTTTTATTGAATAATATGCTTGCTGGAAATCTACGAAAATTTGATGTATATTTTTTTGAATTCACAGTTTTTTCTAATATTTGTCAGATCGTAATATTTAATCTATTGTTGACTTTTCAGTACGAACGCTGCATTGGTAGTTGCCTAGAATATTTTACGAATATAGAGTGAGCCTCTTTAGCAAGATAATTAATAGAACTTTATATCCTGTTCTCATAAGCGATATGCCTCTATAGTTTCGAAATTGTTTCTTATCTCCCTTCTTATGTATGTGTATTATAACGCTTGCATTCCATTCCCTAGGCATTTTCTATTGTTACCATACTCTCAGAATAATGTCATATAATTTTTGATGTAAAAAGGTGTAATGGGTGTAAAGTTTGCGTCCATAGTAGAATAGTACACGTGCACCCTGGGTAACGCTAAATGAACTAGCACAAAAGGCGCCAGACAATCTTGAATCTCCTGGCAATTCAAATATCACAGAAAATCTTTCCATACGCTAAATAAATTTTTGATGTAAATCGTTCCTCCTTTTCGTATCAGTTCTCCATTTGTACCATTATTTCCTCGCGGTTTGTGATCTTAACTTTTTGAAGTGTTGGTGCTGGTATTTTCACATTGCAGAATGAAATCTGCTTCCCCCATCTCACTTTCAATGTTCAGTAAATTCCAAAAGACAGTATTCCTTTTATCGTTATGGAACCGTAACAATATGCAGTAAATATAAAAATGTAATAGATCAAGAGCCTGTTAACACCAGACCTTCCCCATTTTATAAAACTTAAAAATTTGTCAGCGCATGCTCCCAATGCAGGTACAAAAGATGGTACCATTATAAAGAACCTCAATTTTTTTGCAGATTTGGATTTCTCACAAAAAAAAAATAAGTACCTTTTATAACGTAGGAACATTTTATTCGAATTGATAGATGGTAGTAGAATAAAAAAAAATTTTTTTGATACCCTAGGAAAATTATGGAAACGGTTTAATATCGCAAGAAATATATTTTCTGCAAAGAAATTTTCATGGTACTGAATACATTTTAAGAATGTTTTGTAGAATCAGAATCTTAAAAAAAATAGGGGTTCTTGTTTAAGATTTTAAAATTGCACCACTCCCACTCACAGGGGGTAGGTGTGTGGGGTCGTGTTTGGTGCTCTTTGATAGATGTTTGAAAAATATTAAATACGTGTTTTTTGGGTTTTCATTTGAAAGTGTATTGCTCGAGATATTAAACTGTTTCCATAATTTTCCTAGGTGATCACGATAAATCTTTTTTTTTATTCTGACCCCATTTGTCAACAATTCAAAAAAAAATGTTTCTTATAGAAGGTACTTATTTTTTTATGAGAAATCCAAACCTTTTATCCATTTACGAAGTAGATAGATTAATTTTGTTGAGGTAGCATTTGGTCTATTACACTGCAAGCTTTTCAGATCTATTATGGTCCGCTAATCCTAGATTACCTTCTATAGCCTAGCCCTTTTTAAAATATTCAAAAGCTTCTAGAATCTTATAGATTCACAAACTAACACAGACGTGTTCTCTCTCGTAAATCCGTCACTTCTTACCATTCTAATGTATTAAACATTTAAGACGGTCTTCTTCTTGCAGTACCGTCTCCTATCGGAGGTTGGCTACCATCACAGCAATATTTACTTTGTTGGCTGCAGCTCTGAACAACTGTATTGAACTGCACCCATACCACTCCCTTAAATTTCGCAACCAGGAAATTCTCCTACGTCCGACATTTTTCTTTTCCGAGATTTTTCCTTGGATTATGACTCTAAGCAGAGAGTACTTTTCTCCTCTCATTATGTGGCCCAGATATTCCAGTTTTTTCGTTTGTATGATTTTTATGACTTTGCATCCCTTCCCCATCTTCAGCAGAATATCTTGATTTATTACTCTTTCTGTCCATGGTATTTTCCACATTCTCCTGTAACACCACATCTCGAATGCCTCAATGTTTTTGATGTTTATCTTTTTCAGTGTCCAGGCTTCCATGCCGTACAGCAGAACGGAGAAAACATAGCACCTTAACATTCTTGTTCTTAATTTTATATTTATGTCCCGGCTGCATAGGAACTTTTTCATTTTGACAAACGATTGTCTCGCTATCTCTATTCGCCTCTTGATTTCTCTTGTCTGGGCATTGGTATTAGTGAAGCAAACCCCTAAATATTTTTAGGAGGTAACTCTTTCAACTGGCTGATTATTTATGGTTAAATTCACATTGGTGTATAGCTTCTTTGTTACAATCATGAATTTAGTCTTTTTGATGTTCAGTTTTAGACCATACTTATTGGTATGGGTGTTTATGTTTTCCATCAAAAACTGTAAATTTGCTAGGTTATCTGTTACTATTAGCGTGTCATCAGCGTATCGTATATTGTTAATTAACTCTCCGTTAATGTTCATACCAATGTTTTGCTCTAGGAGCGCTTCCTGACATATTGTTTCGCTATATATATATATTGAATAATAGTGGAGAAAGTACACAACCCTGACGCACACCTCGACGAATCTCAATTTCTTCGGTTAACTCATTATCAACTTTGATTTTTGCTGTTTGTCCCCAGTACAACCTGGATATGTTATTAATGTCGCGACTGTTGATGTTTTTGCTTCTTAGGATTTCATACAACTTTTGGTGTCTGACTTTATCGAAGGTCTTCCCAAAATCTATGAAACCTTTGTAGAGGTCTTGGTTTACATCCAAACATCTTTGCATTAACACACTTAGACCAAACAAAGCTTCCCGTGTTCCCAGTCCACCTCTGAATCCAAATTGTGTGGCGCTTATGTCCTCTTCTAATTTATTAAATATTCTTTTGTGAATTATTTTTAAAAATACTTTTAATGTGTGGCCCATCAATGCTATAGTTCTGAACACTCTCTGGCGTTATTCGTCTTCGGGATTGTGACAAAAGTAGAGGAGAGCCATTTCTTTGGTATGATGCCTGTTCTATAAATTGTGTTAAAGAGGTTCACCATTATTTCAAGTGCGTCGTCGTCTATTAGTTTCAACAATTCTACAGGAATGTCATCTGGTCCTGCAGCTTTCCCCCCTTTTGTGTTCCTTATAGCATATTCTACCTCGCTTTTGGGATTTCAGGCCCTGTTCTGTCGTCTGTAGGTTCTGCCACTGCTATTTCTGGTCTTTCGTCTGCAAAAAGTTCTTCAATGTATTCTGTCCATCTTGCCGGTTTTTCATTTAAATCTGTAATTATTTTACCTTTTTTGTCCTTTACTATGGATGCTTGTTTTACTTTTTTACCTGTTATTTCCTTGATCTTTTTATGCATGTTAAAGCTATCGTAAGACGCTAAACAGTAGTAAAATCGTCCATTTCTGATCTGGCAGATATTGGAAAACAACCTCACTCCAAATCTAGAGAGATTTTATAAAATCGTAAACTAAGAAATAAAATAAAAGATTTAAATTACTCCAAAAAATAACTTTATTAAATTTTATTACATTTTCTTATACAGACTATACTTTGAAACGAAGATATTATATCAGCAGAAACAACATTTATATAAAAAATGGTTTTATTAGTATGTATAGTAAACAATACATTTTATTTGATTTTGTTATTAAAACATCGCCAAAGGTCTTTAAGACAAAATGCCTTGAGGGAAAATACCATCCTGGCTTTTCATCAACAACCAACAAAGTAAAGGCAAAACATCAATCGAACCCCCTAATTTGTATTCTCACACCATCAGCCAATTTTCCAATCTTTGCAAACACGTCAGAACTACGAAAGGACGAGAAAATGATAGTCCTTCATTCCTCGACACACAGGACTATTAATAAACACAATAATAAAGAAGCGTAACGAAGGGACGAACGTCCCTTAGCGTTTCCCTTTCAGGCATGAACAACGTCTTTACAAATCATTAGTTATCCTTTAGCAAGGACTCAGGACTCGCCGCGCGGCGTTTGTCCTACCCCTTTGCCTCATTTATTAATTAATCATCTGAAATTTAACATATAGCGTAATATATTAGAAGCTGATATATGATGTTTGGTTATCGTCGCCGGAACACTGCCACTGAACACGAGATTCAGCTTTTGCAAAATATTGATTCAAGCATAATCTTTGTTTGACTCTGGAAATTAAACTTTAGATATCCTTAACTCGGACGATGACATTTTTTCCTCTTTGGCTCAGTTGGCTTAAGGCTGATTTAAAGGTTTACTGTTCGTATCAGCTATGATTTAAACTATGGATGTTAAATTTTCTAGTTAGATTACTATATTCTCTAGAACTGTAGGAATATCAAATACACATGAACCATGAAAGAAATAGAATCGACATACATATATGTTGAATTAGAGTGATATATTTTTTTTTTGTTTCGTGTCTTTAATTTGTGGATACTGGCTAACTGATTGGTCAAATAAATTTGCTGATTTGCATATAGATTATCATTCTGGTCCACTGTTTTTTTTATTTTATTTATTTTTTATTTATTTAATTAACGGATATAGCATTTTTATAGAAATATGACGTCAACCTTTACAAAGCTTATATATAGGTTGCGTTAATAAAAAACAAATCAAAATTAAAATCAAACAAAATTTAATTAAAGTAGTAGCTTAAGTTATTAAATAATGCTCAAAATCTCTCAAATGATTTATTAAATGTTGCTGTAGATATTCCAAATAACTCTAAACTATTGCTGTGCTCAGCAGCTTCGTAAAATTCTTGTAATGGGTTCATTTTGGCCATAATTCGTAGTGTGGAATGGAATGTTGAAAATCTCAGTGTTACGAGTTCTTCTAGTATTAACATTAAAATTTATTAAACTTAGTAACTCTGGATCTCGAACACCCATTTATAATTTTAAAAAGATAACATAAATCCGCTTGACATCTTCTATCATGTAGTGATGAGATATTTAGTATTGACAGTATATCATCATATGTGTATTGATGTCTAATAAAACCAATTTTGTAAGCACATACCCTCAAGAATTTATTTTGAACTCTTTCGATACTGTAGATGTCACTGTTATATGAAGGAGACCAAATGAGAGAACTATACTCCAAAACTGATCGAACTAAACTACAGTATAATATTTTTAAAGTTTGTACTGAAAACTGATTACAGTTTCTAAAAATAAATCGCAACATTTTTAAAGCTTTAGCTGAAGTTTCGTTAATGTGATGTTTAAAAGTTACTTTACAATCAAAATTTATACCTAAATCTTTAATATTATGACGTGCCTCTAAAGGAACAATAATCATAATTTACAAACTCTCTTGTTTTTCCAAAAGTAATTTTAAAACATTTTTGTATATTTAAGTATAGCATGTTTACCTCACACCAACTAGCTAAGCTTTTAATGTCATTCTGTAACAAAGAGGCATCAACTAGGTCATTAACTATTCGAAATATTTTAAGGTCATCAGCAAACATTAGAAATTTACTATTTTTATTCACTGAGGATATATCATGAACAAATATATTAAATAAGAAAGGTCCAATATGAGACCCCTGAGAAACTCCTGTTGTTACAGATACTCGTTGAGATAAACAATTTCCATATTTAACAGACTGACATCTACCAGATATCTAACTACCTATCCACTCAATTATTTTACCTCCAAATCCATAGCCATTTAATTTAGCAATAAGCAGATCATGGATAACTCTATCGAAGGCTTTTGAGAAGTCTGTCTAGTTAGCTTCAACCTGACCCTTCTGTTCCACTGAATTAGCTATAAAAATCGTATACAATATTAAGTTTGTGCATGTAGACTTACCTTTAGAAAAGCCATGTTGTCCAACATCAATTAAATCTTTACAACTCTATGTCAAAAAGTTATTTACAAGACACTTAAAAAGTTTGGGTAATACAGATTGGTTACAAACCGCTCGATAATTTTCAACATCATTTTTATTACCAGATTTGAAAATTGGTCTTCCAAAGATCAGGAAAGATGCCGGTACTCAATGAGGAATTAAATAAGTAGCAGATAGGTTTTTCAAGAGTAAAAATGCAATGCTTGAGAACATAAGCTGGCAAACAATCTGGTCCAAGCGATAATTTCCAAGGCATCTTTAAAACACTATCAATTATATCAGAGACCTCAATACTATAATTATTCACATTTACACTCTGCTGATAGGTAAAAATTGGGGTCTGATTAATTTTAGAATTAGAATATGTAGTTGAGAAAAACTTATCAAATAGATTAACTACGGTTTGAGCATTATCACTTGTACTATCACCGTAGAACATATTAGATGGCAGATTATAACTTTTACGTTTATTATTGATATACTTCCAAAAATGTCGAGGATTAGATAGAATCCCATTCTCAATATTATTCAAATAGTTACTATAACATTGAGAGGAGACTCGTTTACATTCATATCTTAACTGAGAAAATCTTAAATAGTCATCCCTTCTACCAAATACTTTATACTGCTTATGTATTTTCTTTTTTAGATATATTAACTTCCTTAATTTACCATTAAACCAAATCGTAAACGAACTTGTTTTAAATTTTTTGATCGAAACAAAGAAGTCAAAACCTATAAACATAAAATCATAAAATACTGCTAAGCTGTAATTCACATCATCTGATAAAAGTAAGTCCCAATTTAAATTTGCAAAGTAATAATTTAGTCCAATGTAATTTGCATTTTTAATATCATAATAAAATTCCTGTTGTTGAGCACGTCTTCTCTAAAACGAAACTAATTAGTTGTGTTAACTACTATAAACAAATTAGCTGCAAATTAAAAAAATAATTCCTACTTTTCAACTAATTGTCCCAAAATAACTTTCTATTTCTTTCAAATTTTCGTAAAGATTATCACCTATTCAAATATATCAAAATATGTTATATAAGTGTAACAGTCTAAAAATTAGTCTAATTGTTTATAAGTTAAAAATAACATCATCATCATCATCATCATTATCATCCAGCCTTTATTTATCACTTCAACTGCTGTACATGGGCCTCCCTTAAACTTCTTTATTCTTTACGATTTTGTGCTCTTTGTTGGCAATTTTTGGTGATACGACTGATGTCGTCAGCCCAACGTGTAGGTAGTCTTCCTCTACTACGTTTGTCTGCTCTTGGCCTCCAATTTGTAATTTTGCTCGTCCGTCGTGAGTCGTGAATTCTCGCTAGATAGTCTGCCTAGTTCTATTTCAGTTCCGCTATGCGTTCCACAACATCAGCAATACTCATCCTTCGCAGAACTTCGTGTCTTATTCGGTCCCGAAACATCACTCCGATCCATTCGCCTCTGTGTCAGTCTTGGTAGAGTCATAAATTCCGCCCCATAGGTCATGACCGATAATAGTTGGTCCTAAATGTATCCCGCAGTTTTCCAAAGGCTGCCTACACTAAAGTTATTTGTCTTTTAATTTCGTATGTTATCCTTGCTGATTCTTATTTTATAGCCCAGATATGTATATTTTTTCACCAGTTCTTTTGGTTAAGTTCATTCTGAGGCCCACCTTCGAACAGTAACTTTACAAAACAAGTTTTGATTATAAAGGTGATTTTTTTAACTTTTTTTGGTGTTTCTTAAAAGAAAATTTTTTTACCTTTCGTAAAGTACTCGCAAAGTTATTATAATTTTTTATCTATCTGTTAGAAAAAATCTAACATTTTATCCTTTTCCATGATCATTTGATAAAAAATTTGGCGACATAGCAAGTTCCTCGAGAAAGAGTGTTGTACCTAATGCGCATGTCTCAGGGTACCGGACAGCGGACAGCGTAACTAAATACGAGTAGAATTGACTTTGTATTGGTACGCAGGCACAGTATAATGACCTATGGAGCAGAGAATTGGGTAATAAATAAACGAAACAGGTTCAAAATCACAGCAACTGAAATGGAGTTCATGGGAAGAAGCTGCAGAGTAACAAAAATCTATCGCATCAGAAATGAGGAGATAAAACGAAGAATGGCAGTAGAACAAGGCATACTTAGCTACATAAAAGAAAAACGTTTAATTTGGTATGGACATGTAAGAAGAACAGATCATACAAGGTAGATAGACAAAGATTTCAGATTGGAGCCCAATAGGAAGGAGGAAAAGAGGTAGACCCCAAAGATCATGGAGGGATGAAGTGGACGAGGCCATGGGAAGACAAGACATTAGAGATGGAGAATGGCAGAACAGAAAGGATTGGAGACGTTGGCTGAAAGAAGGAAGGCGGCGACAGCTGTAAAAATCCTTATATAGATAGATATATTAACTTTTGTAGTATTAATCTAACGCGCGACCAAGCATGTTTTCTTTTCTGTTAGATATAATCGGACAACGCGACTGAAAAGGTAGGTAAAAATATTCAAGTACTTATAATTTTCTAGTATTGTGTCTAAGAGTTTTTTGTACTCAGATATCTATACAGTTCTGCAAGAGGTGCTTTGTGGTTATTTCACTAGATGGATAAACAACGTGAAATAGGTGGTACGAAGAAATTCCATCCAGGAAGTGCCGGTAGACTCTGACGACCTTATTGACGATGCTCTTGATACTGTGGAAGTTGAAGTGAACGATGAGTGAGCAGTGTAATAAAAGTACCGATGAACAAGAATGTCAGTTCGTTTCTAACCAAATATCTGCAGAGCCAATATTTGTTGAAAAGAACGGACTAGAGTGGTTCAAACATAAACTAGATGTAATTAGAGCGAAAATATCACAAGTTAACATAATAAACAAACTACCTGGGGTTGGGTTAGCTGCTAAAAATTCAAGATCAATTTTAGATATACAAGGAAAATGAAATTCCTATAGTTGATTTTATACCATCAAAAGGTATGTAATTAAAAATATCCTTTTGAGTCACATTACAGAACGGTTTCGGACTAACAAGTCCATCATCAGTGGCTTATTACCAGATATACATAAGTAAAGTCCCTATATATAGGTAAAAACCGTTAAAAAACTACAAAATTTGTTATGTGTTACATTATCGCTAATAGGTTGTAATGTGAAAGTATTTGACAGATACCCTGCATGATAACGTAAGACTTCCAAAAGGGGTTATTGCTGACGCTCAGACAATGTCTGAATGATTTCTAGTTACCATCTAGAACCTATTGCTTCTTTCAAAGACCTGGAGATTTATACGAATTCTAAGCAGGGAAGACATAACATACCAACCGTTAACGGATAGCGGATAGGTGGCAGGATTAATAATAATTTAAACATTCATTAGGAATTATTTTTAAATAAATTTTTGAAACTTTGTTTAAATTTTTTTTTAATATTTGAAACGGTTACAACCTAAATGGAGATAATATACCTAAAGCTGAAAAGAAGGATGGATTGCACCGATCCATAAAAAAGAAGATAAAAAATACTGCAAAAACTACCGCAGCATCTCAGTTACTAGCACTCTCAGTGGCATTTCGAGTTCTACGATCTTGCAGTTACCACATCTACACTTTAAACCAACTAAATGAAAAAATAATGGCTAAGGATAAACCAACTCATATACAGTCCATCTAATTTACAAACCATTGCACGTCATTATCTACGTCAGAGATCGAAGTTGACATAGTTGCCAAAGCATCCAGTCCATTTTAAATCAAATATTGTCAAATACTGTCCAGTCCATTTTAAATCAAATAGGTCACATAATTATTGCAAAAGTGTACAACAACAGTATACAACAAAATAAATTAATATTTAATGTAAATAAATAGAAACAAAACAAGAGTTAAAAAATAATCTTGTTAAAAACAATTTGAGCCGCTTGTTTAAAAAGCAACACAGTTTAATTAATAGTAAATAATAAAAACAAAACTAAAGTGTCAACACCGCAACTGTCAAATGAGTGTTACCAATTTATGCCAAAATTTCACCTTCGTTCGATTACAGTTACAGTGTGTTCCGAACAAATGTTCTTCATAAAAACGCTTTATAATTCATTTATACAAATTAAATGAAACATATTATTGTGTATTTCTTTAAGTTAACATTAATAAAAATCTTGAAATATTATTTCTACGCGTGTTTAATAAAATATGTCTAGTGGCTGTAATGCCAGTGTACTCGGCAAAGTGATTCTAAAAAAGGAACACACCTACCTCCTAAATATTTCGTGTTGGTATCATGTGACGTCACGGGCTATGACGCCGATGACGTGCAACGGTTTGTAAATTAGATGGACTGTATTATCTCTAAACATAAAAGATACAGATATAAAACAGAATTTATAAAAGCGTTATAATTTATGGATGCGAAACCTGGTAACTTACTAAGACAACGGAACAAAAAATCGTTGTTCTGGAAATGGATTTTTGGCTCAGATTAGCACATATATCGAGAATGACAAATGAAGAACGTAACAAATCAAATAATAAGACAAATCATGGAGAAAACAACCACCATCATAGAAGAAATACAGCAAAAACAGCTTATTTGGTACAGAAAAGTACAAAGAATGACAGACCATTCCCTAGCTAAAAAAATATTAGACTAGTAGCCAATTGAGCAAAAAAAAACGAGGAAGACTAAAAAGAACATGGCTTAATAGAGTCCAAAAGACAATGTACGAGAGAGATCTATGACAATTTTTACATTTTTTGGCCGATTTTACATTACCTCTCCTAATTCTTTCCACATTTGTTCTGGGTTTTCTTCTTTTATTTTAGTTTTTTCCATTTCAATGTCAGGGAGTTGCTACAGCCAGGTAAATTATACATATTAGAAAATGAACTGATCAAGGAGAAGATAGATACCGGTGGGATATGTGAGACACACTGGGAAGGCCAAGGACATTGAGAGGCCACTCACTACAAAGTCAGGAGCTAACAAACGAGGACAAAAAGGCATAGCAATATTAATTTAAAAACGTTGGGCAAAGTATGTACATGAATACCTTCCAGTATATGATCGAATAATCAAAATGGGTCTAAACGCTAAACCAGCCAAAATGCATGTTATACAGGTATATATGCCAACATCCGAAGCAGCAGAAGATATAGTAGAAGAAACCTACTACCTGATACATGAAACCATCTCTAACATTCCTAAAAAAGAACCAATAATGATAATAGGAGATTGGAATGCAAAAATAAGAAAAACTAAAATAGATTATCATTTGAAAGGAACGATAGATGAGCATGGGATGGGATTAGGAGAGCGAAATAAACGAGGTGAACGGCTCCTTTAATATTCGTCCGCGGAAATTATCAACATGGTCTTCGCCTGAAGGACAATACAAGAACCAAAGAGGTTATATTCTTGTCACTAAACGATGGAGGAGCTCAAGAATTAACGTGAAGACAAAACTAGCTGAAGACTCTGGTTCCGACCACAAAAGGTTACAAGCAGAATTTCGCATTAAGTTACACAGTAAAACAATCACAAATAAAAGACAAAAATTGATTCTAAAACACCCGGAAAAGTTTAGAGAAGCGCTAGTAGAAGCTGACCTACCAGTGACTACCAGAGACCCTGACAAAATGTGGGAATATAAAAAGAAATGGATCACTGAAGCCATTAACAATACTAATTCCAAAGACAAAACAACTAGGAAAAAACATTGGATGAATAAAAAGACCCTCAATCTTGTAGAAGAAAGACGAAAACTTAGAAACGGCACCTCAAATTCGAAATAAAAATAAATAGAGATATGCACCATAAATACAACTAAAACACTTGTGCAGTAGGGACAAAAATAATTATATTAAAAACATATGTGTACAACTAGAGGAATAGTTTATAACAACAAAAAAAGCTGATAGCCTATAATGGCATTGGAAATGTGGGTCTATTGTAAAATGTTGCACAGACTATGGACCGCCCATCGCACAAATAACTCAATTCTGGTAGAACTTAACTTAAAAACTAGACTCATCACAACTATCAACCAAAATATACTGAGATATTTTGGACATATAACTACAAGTAAAAATTTAAATAACAATGAACATTAATAAATTAAACAAATTTTGTTTTTTTTTTAAACAAAATTTTTAATTTACTACTTAATGTTTGTATTTTGAAAACGATTTCCGAAGTGGAAACTAAAAGTCAATAAACTTACTTTAATCTTTAATTATGGCTTATTCCCATTTAAACAGTATTTTCTTTGAATTGGTTCCAATCTTACTTTAGAAATAGGAAACAACTAGTTGGAGCAAATGATACTGACTCTAGTCACAAAAGCATTATATTCGGAGTACCACAAGTTTCTGTATTGGGTCCTCTACTTTTCTTTATCTTTATAAACAACATCACTACACATCACATCACAACATTATCCTATAAAGGAGCTCTTCAACCCTTGCTTCTTAATGAAAGCCAGATCAGCATCGTTGATTGTTTACTTTTTACTTTTCCATTATTTTTTTCCTTAAATCGAGCTCTTTTTTTAATTGCTCCATTTCTTTTATGACTTTTTCATTGACTTCTTTTAGATCTTTTATTTCTTTTCTATATTCTTTTTGTTCTTCTTTAATTTTCTTGATCCCCTGGCCTATATTGTTCATATCTTCGTTCTGTTCAGTAGTTCTTTCTTTATTTTCTTTATTCATTCGTTAGTTGTTTTATCATTTGCATAATTGCTTCTAATAATCTTACATTTTTCACTTTTTTTGGTGTTCTTAGTGTCTTTACTGTTCTTTTAACGAAATAATTGAATTTATAAAGCCAACTTAAAATAAACACATCCAAACGTTTTTTTATATACATATAACGATATTTGTTCTTTAAATCCCATAATGGTTTGTATTTAATCAAAAGTTACCAACTGTCCCATCCATTCAATAGATATCGCCGATCAAAACCTGATTTTTTGTTTATCGTCCATTGGTTTGCATTCAAACGCACCCTTTATTACTAAAAGGTTGTTCTTCAACCCTCAAGGTGCGTGTGAACGATACTACTCCGATCATTATTGCTTTCTTTATTTCATTTCATGTCCACTTAGAAGTTGAATATTAAACAGGGCGATGGCGAATAACGATGCAGGTGATCAGATAATCTATAACGGTCGTTTGGCTGGACTCTATTTTGTGTTTTTTGTACTTAACGATTTATTTAAATCTATATATTGGAGAATACAAACCAATAAATGCCGTCAATTCATGTATTTCATACTTTAGTGGTTCTATTTAAAACGTTTTAAGTAAAAAAAATTAAATAAATGTTTTGTTTACATGAGTGAAATACTTTTTAAGGTTTTTTATTTTTTGACGTGACAACGTCTTAAATTAGGTTGTGGCTCGGAGTCATTCATGAAAAAGTGTAACGCCCGCTCACGTCTGTTACGATGAGTCACCGAACGAGAGAGAGGCCCGCCGGACCGGCGAATGCCTTGCGACTCTCTCCCACTCAAACATGATCGGTCCTCTGCGCGCGCAGCACTAGAGAATTAGGCGCGTTGAATCGGTGCGTACTTGTGTCTCTGTCTTTCTCGAGCGTTCTTGGCGTTCAAGACACATTACAGCAGAAACACTTCCTTTCATTTCATATTTCTCCTATCATCGTCCTATCCTCAACAAAATCACTCAAATAGAAATTAGTTAAGTTTAAGTTTACATGTACAATGTTTTAGTAAACAAAATATATTTCTATAGTTAAAATTTGTGCAATTCTTATTTTCATACAATTCCTTGTTCCTATTGTGCAATTTAATAATATTCATATCAATAAATATTCTACCGAGAAAAAGACGTTGTCACGTAAAATCTTCGCCCGTAAAACCGACTTTACAGGCAACCGATTTTTTTCTATATATATTTCAAAAACCCTTATACCATATAGTGCTGTAGGGCGACAATATATTATAATACAAATACAATTCAATATTAATATGAAACATAGTCTTATTAATAAACTTACTATATTCTACTGGATATTTACGTTATGTACAAATTTAATCCATTCCTTCTTATTTCTCTCCATGTTGTTCTCCTTTTCTCGATCATTTTTCCTAGGGTCCTATACCATGTTTGTCATATTCTACCTTTTTTCTTTCTTCTTTTGGTTTTTGCCTGCCAAATTTCTTTCACCGGTTTTGTATTCTTCATGCTCTGAAGATGACCCACCAACTGAGTTGCCTTTTTCTATATGTTTTAATGTTGACTCTATTTGTAAATCTTCTGTTATTTGAGTGTTCCGTAGTCTATCTCTTTTGGTAACTTCTCTAACTCGTCTTAGATATTTCATTTCTACTGCCTGTATTTTACTCTTTTGTCGTTCTGTTAGAACCCATAACTAGCAACAAAACAGAATTTATTGTTTATTGCATACTGTATGTTCATCGTTGTTGGAATTCTATTATTAATATTTTTTTCCTGTCTTCCGTTGTCTTCTAATTATATTCCTAAAATTTCTTCTAAGTATTGAAAGGTTAGTGGTTGTCCTATATTTACTTCTTCTATTTTTATATTTATCTTTTCTTCTTTTTCTTTTCCTCCATCGCCATAACCTTTGTTTTATTTTAATTATTAGTAATTCCATATTGTTTTAGTACTTCATTCCATTTTTCTATATTTCGTTGAAATTGTTTCTTATTTTCGACCAATATGACGACGTCCGATGTATATTACAAGTAGCGTTGGACAAATCCTCCTCCTTTTTTAGACCCTCGTTTTTAGAAAATGTTTTTGATGTTCTTTTTTAGCTGATGACATAATTTCTATTACTGCTGTAAATGTTCTTAATTAATCTTATCATTTTGTTACTTATATCTCTCTTGTCTAATATTTCTCATAATTTTTACGTTGGTGCCGTATCAAAAGCCTTTTCAAGTTTATTATTTATTCCTGTTACTAATATTATTTGTTTGATAATAAGTATATGATCATAGATGCTTCTTCCTTTTCTTAATTCACTTTGTGATTCCTCAAGTGTACTGTCAATTTTTTCGGTTATCGATTTGTTCAATATTTTTTCGTATATTTTCATGGCAGTACTTTAAAGTGTTATTCTTATTTAGTTATTACAATCGGTTTTATATTCCTTTTTATAAATCGCAACTATCTGAACCTGCTGCCAATCAATTGGCATCTGTTCTCTACATATGGCGATAAATATTATTATTAATTACTCTGTTGGTTTTTGTCCTATTTTTCATCATTTCAATGGTTATTTTGTCATACCCCGGTGCCTTCCCGTTTTTCATTTCTGCAATAGATTTTTGCAACTCATTTATGGGTTATAGGTTCTACAATATCATCTTCTATTCTTTGGTTTAACAGGTTGTTTTCATCTTGATAGCAGTGAGTTTGCAGTATATCTTGGAAATATTCTCTTCATCTGTTCATTCCTCCAAAAAGGGAACACTGGCAGAGCTTTTCAAATGGAACTGGCAGATGAAACACGACTGGATATGGAGAATGATCAGGACAAAACATGGGTAGACTACTTTAGATCCCTATTTTCTAAAGGTGACGATAATGAACCACCAACACCAGAGGTGACGACAAACGAAGAAACAAATATTGAGGAGAAAGAGGTAAAGGAAGCTTTAAAGAAATAAAAATTACCAGGAGAGGACAGAATACCGAACGAACTCCTAAAGTACGGAGGACTAGATCTGACCAAAAAAGTATTAAAACTAATCCAAAAAATAATCGAACAAAACAGAATTGTTCAACAATGGAGATCAAGCATCCTAATACCTCTCTTTAAAAAGGGAGACAAATCGGACCCGGAAAATTACGGAGGAATTAATTTATTAAACACAACACTAAAATTAACAACAAAAGTAATTACAAATAAAATGCCATGTCTATGTTTCGTGGACGTTAAGACAGCATTTGACCGGGTCCAATTAAGGGACGTTATCCACTTATTGTACGCAAGAGAGATACCTCTAGAAATAATCAAAACGATCAAAAATATCTACCAAAAGTGCACAATAAAAATAAAAGTAAAAGAAGAACTGAACGACCCTATTGAAGCTGGTAATGGGATAAGATAGGAAGATTTTCTGAGTCATCTATCGTTCAACTTGATTATAGATGAAATAATAGAAAAATTAGAACTAACAAAGGATTCCAAATGGGAGAATAACAACTTAAAGAAATCTGCTATGCAGACGACGCAATATTACTCTCACAAAGTAAAGACGATTTACAACGGATGCTACACCAATTTAATATAACCGCCAGAAAATTTAACATGTTAATTTTCTCAAAAAAAAAACAAAGTGCATAGTTACAACAGCAAATTTACTAAGATGTAAATTGAAGCTGGAAGCTCAGATAATAGAACAAGTGATAAATAATTAGGTATCACATTATCTAGCTACGGAGAGCTCGAAACTGAAGTGGAAGATCAAGTGATCTTGCAAAGATCAAAAGTAAACAGAGCCGCAGGCTGCCTGACTAAAACAATATGGAGAAATAAAAATATCGGGAAAAAAATTGTAGTTAGAAGTTACAAAACAGTCATCAGGCCAATAATGACCTACGCGGCAGAAACACGACCTGACATAGAGAGGAAAAAAGGATTTTAAAAACAGCAGAAATGAAAACATTTAAAAAAATTAACTTTTAAACTTTCCAATAGGAAAAGGATCAGTAGGAAGACCACGAAAACGATGGAACGACGTAGATGCAAGGTGGAGAACATCAAGAACTGGGTAAGAAATAGACGAGTAGAATGAAACGATAATATAAGCCCAATGACAACAAATAGAGTAGTAAAGATAGCAAAAGACGTTTCACCGTTATGAAGATGATGAGTAAGAAGACAACGAAAACGATGGAACGACATTTTACTGGAAGCACATTGAAAAACAGACAAAGTCATGTCTACATAAAAAGAAGAAGATGAAGATCTGTTCATTATTTAATTTTCTTCTTTGAGAAGTTCGCCAGTTTTATTCTTTATGTTTTTTATGTCTTGAATTTTTTCTTTACTCATTGGTATTAAAACTCCACAGAACAGTTTCTGATTCTCTTTACTGTTTTTATCTTTTCACCAAATTCTATTTATTTGTCCTTGTTTGATTTTGTAATACATTCTTTTAATAATGTTCTGTATTTTTTATATTCTTCATAGCTTTCTGGTGTTTTATTTTGTAAGTATATTTCCCAAGCAATTTTATTTTCTTTAATTTGTTGTTTTATTTCTTCATTCCACCATGCAGTTGGCTTTATTGTATTTCTCTTCTTACTTATTCTCATACTTATTCGTTTATACAATGAAATTGTTTAAAAATATTTAAGCACCTTCTTTTCTATTGTTATGATCAATATGTTTATCTGCTCTAATTCCAGCACTGGTTTTAGTTACATAGTTTATTATAAGAGTAGAATCTTGTTTTAAAACGAACATAATAAAATATCAGTGTAGAAAATAGATGTAAAATTACACCGAAGAAAATATTTCGAGGTATTCTGTACGCCGGAGGTAAAGGACACTATGTCACAAAAATAAAAATGTTCAGGAGAGCCATTTTTTAATTTTTTTTTGTTTTATTTTCAGTTTTCTGTTTTAATTAAAGACGTAGCTTATTGA
Organism: Diabrotica undecimpunctata; assembly: GCF_040954645.1. Taxonomy (NCBI): domain Eukaryota; kingdom Metazoa; phylum Arthropoda; class Insecta; order Coleoptera; family Chrysomelidae; genus Diabrotica; species Diabrotica undecimpunctata. The sequence goes on from NC_092805.1 coordinate 24,949,388, forward strand.
AGTTTTAACATACTGTTTTTGGTTTTCCATATTAAATAAAGATATTTTTACAGAAATAAAATTTTTTGTTTTAGCTACAAAAAATTTTTTTTTGGACATAGTGTACACCTCTGAACATAAACATTAAAATTTGGATATAATGTGAATTCATATTTTGACAGCTATTGTTTTAATGGTTTTTGATGGTATATAACAACAAATAATGCAAAAACACTACACTTATTCATACATCTTTTTGTTAATAATAAGAACAATCTTAATGGGTTACAAATAAAAAATTGTTACAAACGTGAACACTACAAAAACTCAACATTAAAAAGTTTGACTTATTGTCTAATAAAAATAAATTTTTGGACCCTTACTAAAAGAAACAAAACTCAGTAGACAAAATATTATTTAACAAAAGTGTTTTAATTCTCTAAAGAATCAATATCATTGTTCTCAGGATAGTCTTCATTATTATCATTGGTTTTGTAAAGATTTTAATAAAATGCGTGACACACACTGGGTACATACGGTAATAATGAAATTAAGTCATCGAATTTTTTTTTGTGATATTGGAACTGGTGACTTAATTGGCAGATGTAATTGCAAATCATTATTTTTCGATCTTGTACTTCTCGTCAATCTATTAAGGTTAACTTTGGTAAACTCACTATCAAATGATGACTTTAAGTAGACCATACCAATGGTCTCCTGTCGCATTTGAATATGAACACATGTTGAAAGGAGAACCTTATCGTTTTCATCATTCTTTTTTCGATGAATGAAGGGCGCAGCTTTTCCTGAAAAAAGTTTATTAAAGTACTTGAAGTCATTTTTCTCCATATTGTACACACGATAATTACTTGATCACATGCGAACCATCTGCTGCCAGTCCCATGGGGTTAATATTGTCATGTTATTCAGTTTTTTTCGTTTTTTTTTAATTATTAATGCATGGACTATATCGGCCTCCATATGTGTGTGCCCCTTAAGAAGGTATTTTAGATTTACACATTCAATTTGAGGATACTTGTGCATGATCCAGAAGAAACCCATAATAATTGAAATATTTTTGTTTTGGCTGTAGGAGTTATCTGACCATAACGTAATTTCAATTACCTCTGATGTGGGGATTACACCGTCAGCCCACTTCAAAATTGCTGATGAGATTTCTTCTCCACCTCGGCAAGCTTTACTCATATCCCACATCATACAGTGAACACTTTCATCTGATGAATCAAAAAGAGTGTAATTTAGTGTTCACAATTTCCGTTTATAAAAACTTATGCCATTTGTTACAAGTGGTGTGGGCAAACATTTTTGAAGATCACCAGTTAAAACTTTATGTGTCGGAGTGCTTCTAAACATTTTTGTATCTTCAATTTTAAGGTTGTACCGTCCCCTTGATTCTGCCAAATGTGACTGATATTTAGCTTGAAGTACGTTTCTATTTATTTGACTTAAATGATTATCTTTAAGCCTGGCCTGGAAAGAGTCGCAGTCGTCACAAGTATCTATCTCTGGTGGTTTAAATGACAACTTAAATTGTTTATCAAAGACATCATAATATACCCATTTTTTAGCTATAAATTGTTTTGCTATTTGGTTTTCTCCACAAAACTGTAGATACAAAGTGTACATTTCTTCTTTGTTTAATTCTGGACCCAAGTATTCAAACTGCGTTTTTTCTCTGCTGTAATGATTCTCGTAGCATGGGAAAGAAGAAATATGTTGAGACTGACTGCAATACATTGCCACAGCCGCCAAGCACTGTACATTGTTGCCAAAATTATTTAATCAAACGTAGCTGCAGTAGTATAGAACACTATGTCCACAAGATGTTTTATTATTTTTTTTAATTTTCAGAAATCTACAGCATTATGTCCACATAGTGTTGTTTACCTCTGAATTAATTAGGACATGAAGTTATTTTTCATTGGCTATCTTTGCAATTTTTAGTAGTTAGCCATGGTGTTTTATACCATTTTGTAGAGCAGAAAATGTACATCAAGGACATAAAGTTAACTCAATTTCGCTAAAAAATGGACATGGTGTCCTTTACCTCCGGCATACAGTATTATATAAATATTTTGAGAATTTTTTAAAGGATATTTGTGGACAGCCTGTATAAATAAATTGCACTAATTAGTTCATTAACCGCAATTCTTGTCTATTTCATTTCGAGGAATTCTTCGCATCGTACTCCTCGATTCTAAATCAAACAAAGACGAATCGTCGTGGCAATCTTTGATCATTACTTCACTGAGATATAGCGTTTGTTTTTTATGATTGCCGGTCATCAATACACACGATGGATTAAATGCAATCGAATTGGTTGAGAGGTCTATAATTTGAGATGCCGCCGACACACTGGACTGTGTAGTACGGGAGCGTGATGTGACCTTTCCGTCTAACTTTTTGCAATGAATACTCTTCCTTTACATTTGCAGTAATTATGTTTTTATTAATAATAAAATTGCATGTTGGATAAAAAACAGAAATTGAAACATATATGGAAAAAAGTTGTTTTCTTCTTCTTTATCTTTATGCCATCTCTCTTAAGGTCGGCGATTAGCATGGCAAATTTATGTTTATTATAGTCGCGGAGATATTAACGTATATCCGTATCCGTCTTTTTTAAATATTGTTTAACAGGTTGACTGCGCTACCGGTCCCCTAGGACCGGTGTTCGGTCATATTAAAGTGCAATATGTGAAAATTGCAAACTTTTAAAAATTTCTAAAGGAATATCTTCGTTAATATTCGTTTGTTTTAAATGCTAAAAACAGCATTATACTTGTCTTAAGATTCCAAACATTTCTAAAAGAAAAAATGTAAGGGGCTTTGGGGGCCAGTAACGCACAGACATTACAATTTGTTACTCGGGTTACTACGGGTCCGGCCGATCCTACGGGACCGGCGCATATTTATATATGCATTCTTGCGCAGTCAATCGACAACGTTTAGTATCGTTTGTATTTCAATAGCAGGTGTGTTTACGTCCGTATTTTACTTACGGACAAAATAGCTCAAGTAGCTGATACAAGAAAAAAACAAAAACTGTAGAGTGTAACGAAACCGAATACTTCAGTTGAAAATAAAAAAAACGGGTGTGGCAGTCCAGTGGGACTGCCGGTAGAAGTTATACTTCTATACACGCGCTCGCCGTTAAAAATTTATATAGGAGTCAATCTGCACAATCATTACATATGTAATGCTCTATACACGCGCTCGCCGTTAAAAATTTATATAGGAGTCAATCTGCACAATCATTACATATGTAATGCTATAGGTAAGAGAGAGCAGAAAGAGAAAAAAATTAGTTATATAGGTATATGGTGCATCGTTTGCTGTATATAAACATTTGACCTGTAATAGGAATATAGTAAATGAAGGATTGTATCATTTAATGAAAATATATATTTTTATTTTTATATATGTATAAAAGAAGTTGAATGCAAAAAAAATTACACATACTCTGCAGTAAAATTCATTGTTTATTTTGTTTTTGATTAATATAAAAATTACAATACAATAAATACACTGCAACATAATTCAATATAATAATACAATATAAATTAAATGTAATATTCATAAGTATTTAAAACTGCCAATATACATTTATAACTTACTTTACGAAGATACTAATAAAAAACCAACAACTCGGATTATGTTGTAAATTTTTAAAGATTAACGTGAGGTTTTTAGATATTTCAAAAATAAAAAAGGAAATTAATAATTGGGATTTGAACTCACAACCACCAGCGTATGAACCAAACACGTAAAGGATTTGCCAATTAGACATGACAGTAACGGATTTCAAAATTGACAGTTCTCGGTAAAACAGTGATTATTTTGAAAATACAAAAGCCTAAAATAATTATAAACGTTTAATTTTAAATAATACAAAACATATCACATAAATAATAATATTAATACATATTGTATTATATATAATATTATATATACAATATTATATGATATATAATATTATGTATACAATATTATATGATATATAATATTAAATAATATATATACAAAAGGAACATTTTTATTCTCGAGAGAGGAAGAGAGAGAAAATATATCTTCTGTCTCTTTCTTACTCATTATCTTACATATGTAATGGTTTCACATATTCACTCTTATGCAAATTTCCAACGCCGACCGTGCGTATAGAAGTATAACTTCAAAAATATAACGAAGATAACCCAAGTATTGTAAATGCACGCCAAAGTCCAACTGATTCAAGAGACCATATGCTTGCAGAGTTGCTAAATAGTGACAGTGAAAATGAACGGGACGATCCTTTTGATTCGGACGATCCTGTAATCGACAAAAACTATGTTCTTTTTTCAGATGAATCGTACAGTGCTGTTAAGTGCGAGTAATTTATTTGGTGATGATAATGAGACAGAAATTGAAAGCGAAAAAATGTCAGACTCTGAAAATGACGATGAAAACTAGTGGCATGAAAGTGACAATGAAGCTGGTGAGTTGAAACAATATCAAGATATGCTTATATTACATTTTAAAGTTAACGAAATAAAAAATCCTATAGACGCTTACAAGTTATTTGTAACCGATGATTTTTTACAGAATATTGTTACTGAAACAAATACATTTAATCGCGAAATATTGTTAAATATCCATCGATCCAAAGCACGTATATATTCCTGGGTTGACTGCGATATAGCCAAACTTAAACCGTTTTTTTTTTGTCAATATGTATAGTTATTGGATTAGTTGATGCTGCCGCAATAAATTTATACAGGGTGAGTCATGAGGAACTTTACATACTTCTACCATATGTAGAGTCCCTCAGGGAGCATACCATGTGGCCACTAAAAAATGTCAACTCCTCTTCTTTATTAATTAAGAGGGTGATTTGTGTAATTGACCATTTATTTCATTTTACTGTAGTGTTTATACGGCTCATTTGATTTTTTTTATTTTTGCATGATACAGTACACTACTATCAAGCATTCGACTGGTATTAGCTAAACTAAAAAATTCCAGGACTGGCTTTGGAAAAATTAATTTAGGGATTCGTATTAAATATTACACCCTGTATAAATTTTTTTTTAAATGCAATAAGTGATTTTTAAACTACATAAATAGCCAATGAAAACGACATATGCGACAATGTTGTCGCACTTTTATTAAATTTTTAGTGAACGATCAAATCTTACCAAAAATAGAACAACCATAATGAAGTATCAAATTATAAGGTATTAATTTAAACAAATGTTATAAATTTCAAACATTTTAATTAAAATAAGTTCCTACAACATAATCTAATACGTAGAAAATTAACATCTTTACTGTCACTTTGTATTATCTCTACGATAGAATCAATTGTTTTTCAATTTTAAATTTTTACTTATAGATCGTATTGGGGCATTATTTTCGATAAATAATAAATTAAATTGATTAAACAGTCAAACCTCTTGTATTTGTTAGTTTTTGTTGATTGTAAATGATTAAAATTTTATGTCAAATAATAATACATTGGATCAACTGTACTAAATAAAAATAAATCTAAAAAAGTTTAAAATGAAGAACGGCGTTGACCGTTTGACGTTTCTTGATATTTGATACCCATTGTCATTATTGTCATTATCAATTGTTATTTATGTGTACAAGAATACATATTTCTTCTGTCATATCTACGTTAAGTACATTGTGTTAGTTTTGGTAGAGCTTTTGTTACTTTCGTTCAAAATGCCACATCAGTTTTCGACCACAGAATATGCAGACATAATATTTGTTTATGGATTCTGTAATGGGAATGGTAGGGCTGCTAGTAGAGAATATCGCAGGAGATTTCCTAATCGTCGAACTCCCAGTCATCCAACAGTGGAACTTTTCCTAGTGGAACAACAGAGCGACATGTAGATGAAGCGCAGGAAGATGACATTATGGACGCCGTTACTATGAACCCTACAATAAGCACTAGACAAGTAAGTCGAAAACTCAATGTTACTCAATCAAAAGTAAGTAGAGTCTTACAAAAAAATAATCTATACCCATATCACATTCAAATGGTTCAGCGACTACATGCTGGAGATGAGATCGATAGGTTGGAATTTTGTAGATGGATTAACAATAATCGACCAACGCTATACAGGACACTATTTACAGATGAAGCCCAATTTACCAGAGACGGGATAAATAATTCACGAAATTCACATGTGTGGGCAGAAGAAAATCCCCATGCTATTCGAGAACGTCATTCTCAGTTAAGGTTTTCGGTTAACGTGTGGATTGGTGTCATAAATAACCAATTAGTAGGTCCTCACTTTTTTGATGGTCCTTTAACAGGGCAGGTCTATTTGAACTTTCTACAAAATATTTTGCCGAATTTGCTTGCCAACGCAAACGTTGCTATCCGAGGGATGTATTTTCAGCATGATGGGGCACCCCCACACTTTTTACTGGCAGTGAGACAACATCTCAATAATGTTTATGGCAACAGGTAGATAGGACGTGCAGGTCCTATTTCGTGGCCTTCAAGATCCCCTGATTTCAATCCCGTTGATTACCATATTTGGGGACGATTGAAGCAACTAGTTTACGCAGTGAATATTAATAACCGACAACAATTAATTGATAGAATTATACATTGTTGTAATACTATTAGAAACGATCCCCAGAGTATCCGTAATTCAATACGTCAATTAACAATTCGGCAACAAAAATGTGTACAGGCTGCAGGGTTCCATTTCGAAAATCTATTTTAAATTATTTTTATTTTGTTACCATTATTGTATCTTTTCCAGTTCTAATTTATGGGTTTATCATAACTATGTACATATTTTTAGTTTTTTTTTTTAAATTGTTCTTCGTTATTGTTAGTAGTTACTGTTTTTTGTTGTGCAGCGACTCAGTTTATCATTTCAATTAAAATGTTTGAAATTTATAACATTTGTTTAAATTAATTACCTTATAATTTGATACTTCATTATGGTTGTTCTATTTTTGGTAAGATTTGATCGTTCACTAAAAATTTAATAAAAGTGCGACAACATTGTCGCATATGTCGTTTTTATTGGCTATTTATGTAGTTTGAAAATCACTTATTGCATTTTAAAAAAAATATATATACAGGGTGTAATATTTAATACGAATCCCTAAATTAATTTTTCCAAAGCCAGTCCTGGAATTTTTTAGTTTAGCTAATACCAGTCGAATGCTTGATAGTAGTGTACTGTATCATGCAAAAATTTAAAAAATCAAATGAGCCGTATAAACACTACAGTAAAATGAAATAAATGGTCAATTACACAAATCACCCTGTTAATTAATAAAGAAGAGGAGTTGACATTTTTTATTGGCCACATGATATGCTCCCTGAGGGACTCTACATATGGTAGAAGTATGTAAAGTTCCTCATGACTCACCCTGTATTGCTCGAAAAATCCCATGTTCAGAAATGAGTTTATTACGAATACCATGAGACGAGACAGGTTTACTGATACATTGCATTAATTTTTGTAATATTGAGCAGTGTAATAAATATGATCTCTATAAGTTAGGTGAAGTTTTAGAAGTATTGAACAGAAATTTTTAAGTTGCATTAACTCCGGAACGGATTTTGGTAGTCGATGAAAGTATAGTACCTTCAAGGTACTATACTTTCATAAGTACTCTTCAATAAAGAATGCAAATAAAGCAATATTTGCCAAATGAAGTACAACCGTATGGAATTAAATTATATAAGTTATGTACATTGCATGAATATACTACCAATATAATCGTTTATCGTGGTAAAAATACGACTATTTATGCAAATAGTACTCAGAGTGAGCAGATAGTGAGTGCACGATCTTTTTGAACATGTCGAATTCGAAAATGACTACTATAGCTACTTGTATGCTGATAATTATTACTGAAGTTTACCTTTAGCCAAGTTATTATTCTAAAAACAAACAATTTATTAAAAGGAAAGACAGTTAAGATTTGATTTCACGTATAGTGCGCCTGTATATCCGCTTATACGTATTTCATCCTAAAAGGAATCTTCGGAGCGGCTATTTACAGACGCTCTGAACGTGAAAACAATCTTTCCTGTCGTAGTAGAAGCAACACTAAAATGGCTTCAATATGGACGCAATAGCGACATCTGATCATTAATCCGGAAACTAATTGTCGAAACCAAATTCAGATTTCTGCTTTAATCTGTGCCTTCAAGAATTGCAAGGCAAAACAGACGTTGATAAAGATGTAATTTCGGTTCTTTATGAGTACTAGAAAAAAATTCGCTAAGGATTTTTGCTTAGTTGAGGAGATATGTTGTGGCAGTTCTGAGAAGGCACAGATTAAAGCAGAAATCTGAATTTGGTTTCGACAATTAGTTTCCGGATTTAAATAATTTATTGTGGTTGAACTGAGGTCCAACACAAGAGATATTCCCAAAACGGTACCTAAAAAAATGAAAAAGGGAAAAATTTGCGTTACTCAGAACAACTCATTACGTATTATAAAATGGATGAAGTGGATGAAGATTAAGTACTAATCTAACCCATACAATTACCTCAGAACCAACAGAAAAGCAAAACTTGAAATCATAGGCTACTACAAAAACCACTACAAAAAAAATGATAAACGCTAAAAAAGCAAGAGAAATTTCTCTATTGGAAAATACAGACGTTTACTCTCACTTGTACTCAAATATATACAGGACAAACGAATTGATACATCACCGCTAGACAAGACAAAAATTTACAAGGAAGACCATACCCAAAAACTAAAACACTCGATGGAGTGATATGAAACAACAAACTAAGAAAACAAAAAAAGGATCTTCCAGAGCATAGTAATGAATATTATCCTGTAGATATGGCCAATGACATCAACAATACAAAATAAAATAAGAACAGTTGAATTAGACTTTTTGATATAATGTCTACAAATCACTAAGGAGAATAGAGTAAAAATAGAGGAACTATGTAGCAGAATAAAAGTAGAATGCTCAATTACAAGAAAGTTGGAAAACAGAGCTCTACAGTGATACGGGCATGTATAAAGAATCCTAGAGCAGACGTGGTCGAAAAGAATATTGGACTGGAAAAGGATCGACGACCAGTTTCTACATGCCTGCTTTCCTCTTAGTGATATGACCAAAGTACCTCAGAACATTCCTGTTTATAGCTGTAACAGGTCTGGTATGTCAGGAAATTGATTGCCGCCCCGCAATGTACGCCTATAGGTTGATGGTGAAGTCTGGCACCTATCTGCATTACTGGCCAAATATGAACCTTAGCCAAGACCGGAATCATTTGTCAACTGTCAATTCTTCTTCTTTTAATTTTCTCCTTATCTAACTTCTTCAACTTTCTCCTTATCTAATGTCAACTGTCAATTCTTCTTCGTCTGTCAACTGTCAGTTTTTCTTCTTTTCTGTAGCTAATGTCCGAACAAAGCCACCTACTAATGGAAACAAAGTCCCATCCACAACAAAGTCTAGTCAACCTACGCCTTAAACGATTATGGATCATAATAATAAATGTACAAGGTATTGAAGAAGAAGACCTTACAACATACGAAACATCAAATGAAACGACGTGATGATTATGACACAAGCATGACAGACATATTTGGCTGTTCAACAATTTGATACTGTGACGCGTGCGGAAACTGTAATGAGTTTCATACTAAATTTTATCTACGACGAACCAGTAATTTTTTTTTAAATTACTTCAGCTTTTTTAAAAGTCCAAAAGAATTACTGTGTATCGTCTGAATCTCAGACATTACGTTTGACTATCTATGCCATTAACAGCATTAAAAAACCTTGTTTTTTAAGTTTTAATAAAAATGTTTAATACCGTTACAAATTAATGAAATATTTATGTAAATACATTTTTCCAAGTTTGTTCTATTCATTACACCAACATTATAGTGTTATTAAATAGCCTGGACATTAAGCATAGCTACTCACACATTTTGGCAAAATTAGATTTAGGTATAACGGATTTATCATAATTGGGATAACTATTTTTTAATAAGCTGATGGGTTTGTCGCTCCGAATCGAGAAACGTCACGCTGGAAAACAAGACAATTCCCAATTCGAATCCTTGTCTATCTATTCTAATCCTAAGGATTGTGTCTTCACTGTCATTTCTTGATGTCATAGAAATCGGGATTACGAACATGTCCTTCACTAGTATCTATTATTAATCAAGTTAAATGGGACCATATGGTGCTAATACTCGCTGGGATAACGGATATTATTTTGTTCTATATAAATAAAATAAATATTAAAAAATCATTACTAGAATTTCATATAATATTTTAAGAAATATGTTGTTAAATATATTACAAAACATCTTTTTCTTTTCCTTATTTTCTATTGTTACCACTACGTAATAGATATAAACCAGAATTGTAGAATTAAAATTATTTTATTATGACTAACTTGTAGATAGAAAACCGTTTTAACCCATTCATGCCTAGAACTATTTATGCTTTTTTTTAATTTCTGAATATATGCTTAAAAAATGAAAAACTTTAACACTGGGCAGTTAGGATGTAAAAAAATTAACAAATACGTTCTTTGGAATGTTTTATTAAACCATATAAAAGAGTTTTAAATACACTGACATTAAAATAATATAAAAAATTTTTGCGTATTATTATGAAATTTAATAAAACATTTTTCAGTTAAGGCAACCTTACATTTAATACATTTTTTATTGGTTGTTGAGTGACAAAGGACGCATCGGGTTCGTTTTTCTTGGGTAGAAATAAGATGGCCGATGTTGTTGAATCGAACATCTTGTGTAATATTGTTTATGGAAAATTGAGATGGACCAGGTCTTCTTGGAAGACTTCCGAACATCGTCAACAAGGCTTTGGCTATATTTCGATGAAACTGCAGCAAATCCATTTCGGGATGTTCAGGGATAATGTGTCTCATTCTACGGTAAATTAACCAAGAATTTTGTATGAAGACATTGAGACCCCAGTAATAATAGCCGATAGTTTACAAGACCTGGAAAGACTCATAAGGAAATCTTGACAGTAGAAGGCCAGCAGATCGAAAGAGTAAAAAAGTACACTTACCTAGGAACACTTATAACAGAAAATAATGACTACACTGCAGAAATCATAGTCAGAATCGAAAAAGCACGTTCTAATTTTATAAAAATGAAAAAGGTCCTATGTGGCAAATATTTAACATTATCTCTTAAAGTACGCCTAACAAAATGTTACGTATACAGTGTACTATACTATGGAGTGGAATCATGGACGTTAAATCTAGACACAATGAGACGACTTAACGCCTTTGAAATGTGGACCTATAGAAGAATTATTAGGGTTTCCTGGGTAGATAGAGTTACGAACAATGAAGTACTGAGAAGAATAGGTAAAGAGAAGGAAGTTGAACTTACAATTAAAGAAAGAAAGCTACAGTATCTCGGACATGTGATGCGGGGCGAGAAGTATGGCATCCTGCGACTCATAATGCAAGGAAAGAGAGATGGCAGAAGAAGCATCGAAAGAAGACGAATTTTAATGGCTCAAGAACTTGAGAGAATGGTTTGGATGCAGCTCAAAACAACTTTTTAGAGCTACTGCCTCAAAAATTAAAATAGCTATGATGATTACCAACCTCCGTAGCGGAGATGGTACCTGAAGAAGAAGAAGAGTTGAGACCCCAGATAAATAAAGGCCAAAACCATTTCTTAGATCTTATATTGGTTCTGCAATAGGCAACATTTTGATTCATCTGATCAGTTTTCCCATATATTCGATATAAGCCCGAATAAGGTGTGGTTGTGTTACTTTGATTTTTTTGCTTTGGACAAAGGAGTATCGGTTCTCTTGATAAACTGGTGTCTTTTTATGGTAATTCGATGCCAAAGTAACTATGCTGTTGTCATTCCACCTACATAAAAGCACCTTATTTTTCTCGTTGTACCAATTTTCGTATTTATATATTATATAATTTTCCACGTATGGATTTTTTTAGAGTTTAACTGAATGGACACTTTTCTGTTCTATATATATATATATATATATATATATATATATATATATATATATATATATATATATATATATATATATAAATTTATATTTAGGGATTCTACAGTATTCACTACCTTCCCTCGCTTAACCGTATCCATCTGTCTCTGTGGTCTCATTCTCCATCGTTTCTGGCCTCTCTTACTCATGGCGTTGTCTACTTCGTTCCTCCAAGATTTTCGGGGTCGTCCTCTTTTCCTCCTTCCTATGGAATGGAGCCCCATAGGAAACTTTTCTGTTCTATTTGATCGTATAGTTCCTACGTACCCTATTCCCTTCGATGTTAAAAAATCAATTAGTTTAATAGAGATGAAATAATTATCAGCATATAGGCAATGATAGAAATAAGTTGAGCAAACTGCAGTATTATTTCACCTCCAATTCTAAATTCTGTTTTGTATTCATTGGATTTTCTCTTGGCTTCTTGTTAAATATTGAAATCTATGAGATAACCAGATTTCTGATTAAAACACCAAGATTCATACCCAAAGTATATGAGCTTGCCTTTTATATGTTTCATACCATGACAGCATGGTATCATGGCCTAATCCACGCTCGATTCGGTTTCCCATACAGTGTATTTAGCAAATGATTTGCGAAGACTTCCAAGGTACGGAGAAATTTTGTATCTTTGGTCTGAACGATTTATGTTTTGGTTATCGGTTATTTGGTAAGAAAAAGCATCCGCAAAGAACTTTAATTCAAGTCATGGTAATTAATTTTTGAATAAAAATTTCGTTTATTTATTTTTTAATTATTTACTATTAAATTAAAGCTAATTATTTTT